>NW_016107344.1:9027819-9038956 GCF_001604975.1 Cebus imitator
AAAAAAAAAAAAAAAAGACTTAGTGAATGCTGTTTGATCTGAGGAAACTAAGGTCATGTGCTTGTTTGAAAAAACAAATAGTATCTTCGAGAAGAGAGACTACATTTTACAGACAGATTTCTCAGGAATTCCCAGTTTCTGTATGTAAGCCTGTCCACGAGTGTGGATGGATCAAAAAGAGATGGATGACTAATGAGAGTACGTGCATCAAAAAAGAGATGAGTGGCAGGAATAGTCAGCAAAGCAACATTTTAAATAAATTGATTTATTTGCTATAAAATTTATTGATTCCCTATTATTTGCTCATTAAAAGCATTTGGGACTCAAAACAAATCTGCTCTTTCAGGTAGTTTATATTCTTATAGGGAAAGAACATAAGACAGACAATTGACCACAGTAAATAAAACATACATTATGTAAGCTGATGAGAAATGCTATGGAGAAAAGCAAAGACGTTAGAAAAGTTCTCACTGATAAAATTGTATTTGAGTGCAGACTTGAAGGAGGTAAAGGAACAAAGCCTGGGATAAAAGGAGGTAAAATATTTGAGGCAGACAAAAGAAGAGGCATAAAGGCCCCGAGGTAGGGAAAGGCTTGGCACATTCAAACATCTTCAGAGTAAAATAGATGAGATAAGACGTAGAAGAAGTGATCTTTTAAAAAGATACCTAGGAATCATATTATGAAGGATCTTGTAGGTTATGGATGTCAGTTATCTATTTCTTCATCGCAAACTGCCCTCAAGCCTAGTGGCAATAACAGCCGTTTATTTTGCTAACAAATCTGCAATTTAAGCAGGGATTGGTGGAAAAAGCTTATCTTTGCTCCACATGGCATCACATGGGGCAGCTTGACTAGGGGCTGGGCCATCCACGTAAATTATAGCTTAGTCACATCCTGGCAAGGTAGTACCGGCTGTAATCTGTGATCTCGGCCAGAACTATGGGTTGTGGACCTCATTTCTTCTCTTTATTATCTCTCTCTGGGTATCTTCGGCTTCCTGACAGATTGGTGGCTAGTTTCCAAGTGTGAGCTTCCCAAGAGAGCAAGGAGGAAATGAATGGCCCTTGTGACCTAGCCTTGGAAGTCACAGAGCATCACCTTTGATATATCTACCAATTAAGTCAGCCTAAAGGTCTGTTCAGGTTCAGTGGGGAGAGACATAGACCCCATTTCTTGATGAGGAAATGACGAAGCTCTAGTGAAGTATACAGGGCAAAAGATATTATGTGTCCATCTTTGAAAAATACAATCTGTCACACCACAATAACAGCTTTGGAATTTACTCTGAGTGAAATGGGAGCCTATTGTAGTGTTGTCAGCAGAGGAGTGACTTAAATTTTCAATAGATCATTCAGTCTTTTTGTTGAAAATAGACTGTATCGAGCAAGGGTTGAAACAGGTTGAACAGTAAAGAGGCTATTGTTATAATGAGGTGAGATGTGAAAGTGATTTGGACCAGAGTTGTAACAGAGGAGAGGGGAGACTTTGAATATATTTCGAAGGTAGAGCCAACAGGATTTGTTGAGATATTAGGAGCAGGATGTGTGAGAAAGAGAGGAGTCATGCATAAATCCTTGACGTCCCTTCAGAGAGGATATCCCCTCCCTGCTATAAATGACTAGTTTTTATTAGATGCTATCACCATAAAAATTCAAAAATGAATAAAATACCAAAACAGAACCCGTTTGAATGCAGCAGAAAGTTCCCAGTGCAGCCAGGATTTGGGGATCCAAGACGTCAAAGTGCAGGGAAACACGTGAAAGTGAGCCCAACATCTCATGCTATTTTTTCCTTTGAGTCATTTGCCGGTTTATGAATGGGACATGTCTGAAAGCTCAGAAGCTGAGCAGAAATATGAGACTAACTGGCAAAGAAGCTGGTCAAAGTTGTCAGTAATCTCAAGGGGCTAAAGAGACAAAAACTGGAATTCAAGGCTGTAAACGTAGCCAAGAGTATAGAGGGAACAAGATCCCAGACAGCAGGAACGTGCAAAAAAGGTACTCCAAAAAAGTGAGCTTAACATTTGGTGATCTTTTTCCTTTTATGAAGACAGTTTCCAAAAGGCCTAGAGGCTGAGAAGAAAAAGACAAAAGTGACCGAAAGGCTAGGAAGTAAAGCAGAACTTTTAAAAGTTTCATAATATTTATGAAGTCCAGAGGTTGCTAAGGATGAGAGACCTTAATAAACATCCTAGATTTGCAGTAAATACCTGATAGGGCTATACCTAGGAGCAAGAGAAAACCTGAAACAAATTAGCATTCACAAAAATTACAACTCAGCATAGAATCACCTCGATACCAGACTAAGTTAGGACGATCTGCTTCCATTCTAACTGCCTGCCAGAAGCAGAAATGCTTTCTCCACATATCATGCAGAGCCTCTACGATTTTTCATAAACAATATTTATAATGTAAGCAGTAGTTGTCAGGTCCAGGTATACTAAAGGACAGGAGTAAGAAAAAAACAGACGATATAAATAGACCTACAGGTAATCACGATTAAATTAATGAAAATAGACTTTAAAACAACTGGGTTTAGTGCATTCAAGATAATTGATGATAAAGTAAAAATTTCAGCAGAAGACTGAAAGCCATAAAAAAAAAAAGAAATTCTGGAATTAAAATACAACAAATTTAATAAAAAACTTAGATATATTTAATAGAATACTAAATAGAGATAAAGAGGAATTAATGAACTAAAAGACAAATCAGAGAAAAATGGCCAGAGAGAGAGAATATAGCAAAGAATGTAAGAGACATGGTATACATGGCCAAAGGGTCTAAACTGTATGTTATTAGATTCCTAGGAGAAGAAGAATGAGAAAAAGAAGTATTATATCAAAAATAATGGCATTAAGTTTTCTAAAACTGATGAAAACCCTCAAGCCACTGATTCAAGAAGCACTATGAATTCAAAAGGAATGTAAAGAAAACTACACTGAGTCTTAACAGTAAAACTACTGAAACAAAACAATAAGAAAATGTTGAAAAAAATAGCCAGAGATAAAGAAAACAATAGCTACAAATAAGTTACCTCAGACAATAAAATTATATCTGATTTTTCAATAGAAACAATGTAAGCCAGAAGACAATGGAATGACATCTTGCTAAAACAAAATAACTGCCTGCCTAGAATTCTATGCTTAGGGAAAATATTCATTAAAAGTAACAAAAATTGGCCAGGTGTGGTGGCTCACACCTGCAATCCCAGCACTTTGGGAGGTTGAGGCGAGTGGATCACTGGAGGTCAGGAGTTTGAGATCAGCCTGACCAACATGGTGAAACCCCGTCTCTACTAAAAAATAAAAATACAAAATTAGCCAGACAAGGTGGCACATGCCTGGAATCCCAGCTACTTGGGAGGCTGAGGCAGGAGAATCACTTGAACCCAGGAGGTGGAGGTTGCAGTGAACCAAGATCACACACCATTGTACTCCAGCATGGGCAAGAAGAACAAAACTCTGTCCCTCCAAAAAAAATAAAGAAATTAAAAATTTTTAAAAAATTTAAAAAAAGGAATAAAAACAAGTGGCCAAGAAATACATGAAAAAATGTCCAACATTACTAATCATCAGATAAATGCAAATTAAAACCATAGTGAGACACCATGTTACACCAGTTAGAATAACTATTAAAAAGTCAAAAGACAACAGGTGCTAATGTAGATGCAGAGAAAAGGGAACACTTACACACTGTTGTAAATTAGTTCAACCTCTGGAAAACAGAATGGAGATTTCTCAAAGAAATAAAAATAGAACTGTCATTCAGCCCAGCAATCCCAATACTGGTTATCCACACAAAGAAAGAGAAATCATATTAAAAAAAAGACACCTGCACTTGTATGTTCATTGCAGCACTATTTACAACAGCAGTCATGGAAACAACCTAAGTGTCCACCATTGGTTGACTGGATAAAGAAAAAGTGGTATATATACACCGTAGAATACCACAAAGCTATAAAAAAAGAATGAAATCATGTCTTTTGCAGCAAGATGGTTGTAGCTGGAGGCTATTATCCTAAATGATCAACACAGAAACAGAAAAGCAAATACTGCACATTCTCACTTATAAATGGGAGCTAAGCAAGGGTATACAAAGCCATAAAGATGAAAATAATAGACACTAGGGACTCCAAAAGGGGGGAGGGTGGGAGGAGTGTGGGGATTGAAAGTTTACCTATTGGTACAATGTTCTCTATTTGGGTGATGGGTACACTAGAAACCCAGTCCCCACCGGTATGCAGTATACTCATGTAGCAAACATGTGCATGTACCCCCACCCCCGGATCTAAAATAAAATAAAACTTAAAAAAATATATATATATATAAAATAAAATAAAATATAATATATATTATTATATATATTATATTGTGTATTAGAAAATAAAATATAATAAATATATTATATTATATTATATTTATTATATAACTATATAATATATATTATATTATATTTATTATAGAATAAAATACAATAAATATATATAAATATAAAATATAAATATAATATAAAACTTAAATATATATACACATATATACATACATGTATGTATACATGTATGTATACATATATATGTATATATGTGTGTGTGTGTATATATATATATATATATGCATGTACTCCTGCCCCTGGATCTAAAATAAAATAAAACTTAAATATATATATATAATAAAATAAAATATAATAAATATATACTATATTACATGTATTATATATTATATTTATTATAAAATAAAATATAATAAACATATACTGTATTATATTTATTATATTATTATATTTATTATATATATTATACTTATTATAAAATAAAATATAATAAATATATATAAATATAATAAAATATAAATATAATAAAATAAAACAAATATATATATATATATATATTTAGATACAAAAGAAATATCCACAAGTAAAGTTATGTTATTTACATCTGTATAAATGATATATGAGAGTGCTTTGTGTTCTATTCACCAGCACAGGTTATTATCCTATTCTGATCTTTGCTGATTTAGATATAAAATACTATTTAATTGCCATCTCAATTTATATCTCTTTGATTACTAATACAGTCATTCTTTTCACACTATATTTGGCTACCTTGCTCAAATTTTCCTATGTGGAGAAAATCTTAGATGCTCACAAAGTTTTGTGGATTACCCACTGATTATTACTGGGCACAAAAGGAAGCTCTTCATTGTGTCACTGTCTGTATTTTGTATCTGATGTCTTTTCCAAGTTCAGTTATTAGATCTGGTTGTTTTCGGTTGACTCTCTTGGGTTTTCCAAGTAGCGAATCTTACCCTCTGTAAGTAATGATAGTTTTATATCACAAAGAGATATACCTTTTCTTTCTTTTGCTTACTTTTTTCCATTGGGTGTTCCTTCAGAAAAATATTGAAAAATGATAAGCAGGATTATATTGCAAGTTTCTTTATTTTTCATCATTCAAATAGTAATGTTGGCTTTGATTTGTGATAAAAATGCTTTGTCAGATAATATAAACATCTTTCTGGTTTACTGAGAGATTTATAACAAAGTGTTTAATTTTTATCAAAGGCACTTTTAACATTTATTATAATAAAATATGTTTTGTTTCTTTTGTTCCGTCAATGTGGTAAATTACATACTAGATTTCCTAGTTTTGAGCTATCATTGAATTTCTAAACTAAATGCTGTTTTTTTCAAAACCTAGTATTCTTTTCAATGCTTTGATGGACTTGCCAATTTTTATTATGATTTTGTACCTGGAATCTTATTTTTTCTTGCTACCTTTGCCAAGTTTTAGTAACAGGTCATGCTAATCACAAGTAATAAATATACTTTAATGTCCAGAGTTTTATATGCTATATAATAGCTTCACTAGCATAAACATAGTTTATTCTAAAAAGATTTTCTAAAAATGTATCACAAGACCTATGGTGGGATGCAGAAAAAGGGAGTAACACTTTGACAACTTTGTTGATTTCTTTTGTGACTGTTTTTTCCTTCACTATTGTTTTAACTTTGTCCTTTTTTCTATGTTTAAAATCTATATATTTCTTAGGAAAATTATACATTTCATCAAGTTTTTCCAAGTAGATTGGCAAAGAATTATGAATAATATCCTGTGATAATTTTGAATTTCTTATTGGCCTATAATTATATCATTTAAATTTTTACTTTGTTTTTCTCGACCAAAAGAGCCAGATTTTGTCTGTACTTTTCACTGAAACTGATCTTAGATTATTTATAAATCTTATTTCTATTTTTTAATTTATTATTTTCCACTTTGATATTTGTGAATTCCCCCTGCTTTCTTTGAGTTTATGTTGTTGTTACTTTTCTAGCTTCTTGAGTTAAAATTTTAATTTATTTGATTTTATTCTTTCTTGTTTATCAAATAAGGTCTTTAAATTTCTGAATGTGTATGTCTTGGCTGTGCCCTCTAAGTATCCATCTTTTATACAGGAATGTATACACACAGAAGCACAAGTTCTAGTTTCAGTTTTTGGGAAATGTATCTAAAAGCCCATATTCAAAAGAGATGAATGTGCAAGCATGAGCAATTTGAGAAGTATGGTGAAATGTCCATTAGGACTAACAGGAATCATTTGGTTGGATTTTTGTGCTACTTTTCCCCTTTTAAAAGCAAATTGTATGGGAAAGAAATCCTCATGTAGCTCATGAGTTAACAATCTTTGAATCTTTACGGGGATTACTTGGGTCAATGCATACTGATTCTAAACTTCCATGCCTTTTTCAGTTTTTTATAATGATCAAACATGTTCAGAAGGATATTCTGAGGCACTGCAAGATTATCATCAGAGTTACATTATTTTTACTATGCGGGTGTTAGGGAATATTATAAATATATTCATATATGGACTGGAGGAATGCCTACAAGTATTTTGACAAAAAGAAGCTTCTATTCAATTCTTGAAAAAATACTTCATTCTCTGAACATTTAAATTAAACCTGGTTAGGGATTATTATATTTTGTTAATAATAATAATGCCTACATTTACTGCGTACTTACTATGAGTCAGTTAGTATTCTACCACTTTGTGTATTTTCTTGTTTTTCAAGATGACCTCATGAAAAAGGCAATGATGAAGAGATAAGGCACAGTGGTTAGGTCACATGGCCACTCGGGACTCAGACCCAAACTGCCCCCGAGCCTATATTCTTAATTCTTATTTTTTTTTTTTTTTTTTTTTTTTTTTTGAGATGGAGTCTTTCTCTATTGCCCAAGCAGCTCACTGCAACCTCTGCCTCCCCGGTTCAAGCGATTCTCCGGCCTCAGTCTCCTGAGTAGCTGGGACTATAGGCATGCACCACCACACCCAGCTAATTTTTTTGTATTTTTAGTGGAGACGGGTTTCACTACATTGGTCAGGCTGGTCTCAAATTCCTGACCTCAAATGATCCGCCCGCCTCAGCCTCCCAAAGTGCTGGATTACAGGCATGAGCCACCATGCCTGGGCTCTTAATTCTTTCTTACACTACCTAGTAATGGGTTTAAAAATGTGAGGCCAAAAAACCACAAGAGAAATGCCCTGTGTGAATCTACCTTTGGCAGGGACGAGGCGGGATAATGCGACCCAGCAATGTGGCAGCATAACTCTTCGTAAAGCTCACCCACCAGTGTGGGTGACACAATGACTCCCCAGCTCAGAGACACAATCCCTTAAAGAAGATCTGTGACACTCCCTGCCGACGCAGGGAGGGATGATGGCCATTTTAGCATTCACACGAACACCTGGACTGTTTCTAGATTATCTTCCAAATTGTGCATACATTTTCCCAGTCAATGAAATCAAATTTAAAGGAGGTACAATGCCCCAGTATGATGCCACACCCAAAGGGAGTGTGTGGTTTCATTTGTCTGTGACATCAGCGTTGGCAACCAGGTGCAATGTCCCTCGCAGATCACAAGCTTTGCCCTCAAAATAGGCCACCCTGAAAGTATGTTTTATGTTACCTTCCATACATTCTTTCCAATTTGGCATGGGATGGGAACTTTGGGTTTGCTTCTGGAGCATCCTTTGTTTTTAAAAAGCTAATATTCATTTCCTCATTTTCCTTGGCAAAAAAATAAAACAACAATAATAGTTATAACACTTGGCACTAATAATGAGAACCCTGGGAAAGATTAAAAGTGGCAACTACAGTAATTAAGCTACTCCACTGGGTAGCTGCAGTTAAGGAAGCACTCAGAAGATTCACTTAAAAACAGCAATATATATATGTATCACATTTTCCTTATTCATTCATCTTGTGTTGGTGGTGGGCAGGTGGGGATGGCTAATGGACACAAAAAAATAGAATGAACAAGACTTCATATTTGATAGCATAACAGGGTAACTATAGTCAGTATCTTAATCATGCATTTTAAAACAACTAGCAAAGGACAGATGCTTGAGGAGATGGATACCCCATTCTCCGTGATGTGATTATTAACTCCTAGTATTTGGTAACATAACAGGGTGACTACAGTCAAAATAATTTAATTGTACATTTAAAAAAAACTAAAAGAGTGTAATCGGATTGTAACACAAAGGATAAATGCTTGTGGGGATGCAGACCCTCATTTCCCATGCTGTGATTATTACGCATTGCATGCCTGTATCAAATATCTCGTGTACCCTACAAATCTATACACCTACTATATACCCACAAAAATGTTTTAAAAAGTAATCCAAACCCAAACCAAACAGCAATATGTATTTAACCTCAAACTTTTCTATTTTCATATATTTATTAAGAGATTGCCACACCTTGGTAAAAATTAGATGATAACCTTATTTAGACTCTTGTTCTGGATGGGCTGTTAGGTATTTCACAGCATAGGCCTTTCTTTGCAGGAACCAATGTCTCACTTTTATCGCACTTTGAACCTTCTCTGGCAAGTGCTTTTGAGTTTCTCTTAGTTCTTGAGCCTGCACAGTCACGCAATGTCTTTTTTAAAAAGGAAAAATAAAAGAGCTTGAATAAAACAAACAGTTGATATTGATCTAAGCTAACTACAAAGGAAAGTAATTAAAGGATGGATCATTATTTCTCTGATGCAATTTTTAATCGCCCCCGCAATATATTCTCCACCCTGATTAAACCGCTACATTCAGAGATTTCAACTATTGTGTTCTTGAATCACCTCATGAATGTGATCAAGGCAGGCTTACTGGGTTGTCATGAGCCTTTTTATTTTAAAGACCCTGAACAAATAACTTCAATAACAAGAAAGAGTTTACAGAGATGTAGTTGTATCAGTAAGAAATGAGTTTCCATTGACTGTTAGTCCAATTGTGTCTTATATTTATTCACTGAATTCAAATGAGAGGAAACAAGGTCTTCAAATTTAAGCTGTATCTTTATAGAAGCTTTCCTGCAATCTCTATATGTAACACCTGGTATAGCAAACATGCTGTAGATGAATAAAACAGAAGAGTTTGAGTTCTTGTGGAAAGGAAGTTAATTTTGGTTCAGTATGGTAAGTCTTCAGAACATACACCTCATTTAAGAAAAGCAGAATAAAAATATGTATAAATTACTGTTTTTATTAAATTAATTTGTTATTTATTGCCTTTTCCTCTAAATATTGAACTACTCATAATTTGATAACAACACTAGATGTTGTAATACAACATCTTGTCCTTAGCATGATTTCACCTCTCCTTCATGTGAAAGTCTTTTCTGTTTTTATTACTAAATTATTTCATTCCTATTCTATTCTCTGTACTATTTATTGTTTTTGTATATGCTATGCCTCCCACTTAGATTGCAATCTACTTGCGAAAAGGGGAGTATATCTTTCCTTCTTTGTATTTTTGCCATCTGACTCAGCCCTATAACTGCAGTAAAGAAGAAATGTTTCTCGATTATGATTTGGAGTTTGTATAATGAAGATTATTTTTAAGTGAGAAAATATTAATGTGATACACATAAAATAGTAGTAAAACCAAGAGGATCAATAATATTTATGAAGCATGTATGATATTCCACCCACTATATATACTTTATAATATAACCCTTGAGGTAGTTATTTATTAGTTCCACTTTTCAAATGTGAAAATGAAGCCTCAGTGAGATGAGGCTCAGGAGATGACCAGTGCCAAATAGTTTAGGGGCTGCAGAGACAGGTGTTAGGTCTGGCTGGCTCTAAAACATGACCTCCCTCCATGATGCTGTAATACCTTTTGTGAAAGCAGTAAAACACCACCTTTAATAAAAAACAGATCTTGGCTGGGCACAGTGGCTCCCACCACTGTGGGAGGCCAAGGCCCTTTGGGAGGCCAAGGCAGGAGGATAGTTTAAGCCCAGGAGTTTGAGATCAGCCCTGGCAACACAGTGAGACCCCCGTCTCTACAAAAAATTAGCCAAGGGTGGTGGTATGCACCTGTACTCCCAACTACTTGGGAGGCTAAGGTGGAAGCGTCTCTTGTGGCTGGGAGGTTGCGGCTGCAGTGAGCTGTGATTATACCACTGCATTCCAGCCTGGATGACAGAGCAAGACCCTATCTCAAAAACAACAACAAAAACAGATCTTACATTCGGCCCGTAAGAACCAAATGTTTCTTGCTGCCAAAGGTGGTGATTTCTTTTTTTCTTCCATTGATGATCACAGGGGAAAGGAACCCGTCACCATATTGTGCAAAGTTGTGTGTGCAATATGGACTGTTAAAGAATAGATTTTAAAACCTGAGAGAAAATAAATGTCTTAACCCAAAGCAGAGAATGTAAATTTTCCTCTCCTAGAGGAGAGGAAATTCTCAGCAAAGAGATTGTGACAGCATGAGAAAAAAAAAAAAAAAAGATGAGGGTATGTGAGGGAACTGATAGGATGTTACTGCATGGATATAAAGGTAAGGGAGAGGGCCAGGTATGGTGGCTCATGCCTGTAATCCCAGCACTTTGGGAGGCTGGGGTAGGTAGATCACGAGGTCAGGAGATCGAGACCATCCTGGCTAACACGGTGAAACCCTGTCTTTACTAAAAATACAAAAACTTAGCCAGGTATGGGGGCGGGCACCTGTAGTCCCATAGTCCCAGCTACTCTGGAGGCTGAGGCAGGAGAATTGCTTAAGCCAGGGTGGCAGAGGTTGCAGTGAGCTGAGATCATGCCACTGCACTCCAGCCTGGGCAACAGAGGGAGA
>NW_016107344.1:9038976-9065445 GCF_001604975.1 Cebus imitator
AAAAAAAAAAAGAAAAAGAAAAAAAGCAAGGGAGAGGAGAAAAGATATATGTGGATATGCATAAAATATTTCTGGATGCACCCATAAGAAGTATGGGTTGCTCTCAAATAATGACGAGTTGGGGGAGACTGAGTAATAAGAAGGAGATTTTTCACTATATACTCTTTTTTATGTGTTGAATGTTGTAAAATCTAAGTTTAAAATAAAAATAACATGCTGGGCCAGGTATGATTGCTCATGGCTGTAATCCCAGCACACTGGGAGTCTGAGATGAGAGGACTGCTTGAGGTCAGGAATTCGAGACCAGTGTGGTCAAACAACCGAGACCCCATCTCAAAAAACGCAAAATAAAATAAAAAAATAAAAATAAAATGCAAATGAAGAGACTAATGTGATTTTCTAAGTATCTCTTGAACACAGAACTAAAAGATATATCGGTAATAGTAATAACAACAATAAGGTTTTGTATATATATCTGAAATATGTAATTTATAAGGTATTCTTGCATGTATTATGTAATTTAATCATAATTTCATAATGGCTTTCCTTATAAGATGGGATATGACTTAGCTCCATTTTACAGAGAAACTTAGATTAAGCAACTTGACCCAGGTCGTGTGGGTAATAGATGGCACTCGAATGGTTTGACTCCAACAAAGTTCAATACTTCCATCATATAGAAGAGGACAGGAGAGAAAAACAGTCCAGAAACACACAGAAGGGCACCCCTAACCTGATAGAACAGGGTAGACAGAGTAAAGTCCACATTAAGATAAAGCTAACAAAAATGCAAAAGATTGCAAATTTAAATATAGTCAGAACAGGAAAAAGAATTTCCTAAAGCTCACTTCCTGTGAAAGATGACAGAGAGAAGATGGACTTGGCCACATTCTAATTTGCTTTTATCATCATTTTATCATCTTCTCTCTTGACATGATTGGCTGGAAAGAAGAAAGACACTTGAGAAAAAGCAACTGAAGCCTGAGATTAGTTAAGGGATAAAAAGAGAGTGCATAATTACGCTAATGAGCTTGTGAATCTCATTACCCATTAAGATTACATTCTGGATACAAAATGAGCTCGTGTTAGCGATGTGTGGGGGACAAGGGAGGTGCTGGGAAGCTGAACACGTGTACATCTCCAGTCTTTAAAGGGATGGAGAAAAGAGATCTTGCAAACCACAGGCCATAAACTGTGTTTGCTATTGACTCTAGACACAATTCTAGACAGGATTAACAAAGAAATCAGTTAGAAACCCTTTAAAATAGCCTAGTCACAGAATGGAATCAATGTTTCATGTAGATTATGTATTAGATTGCTTGGGCTGCCAAAGTAAAATACCACAGATTTGGTGATTTAAACCACAACAACTTACTTTCTTGTAATTCTGAAGTCTAGAAGTCTGAAACCAAGGTGTTAGTGGGGTTGGCTTTTTCTGAGGCCTCTCTCTTGGCCTACAGATGGCCGTCTTTTCCCCATGTCTTCACATGGCCTCCCCTTTGTACCTGTGTTTAAATTTCCTCTTCTTGTAGGGACACCCATTATACTGAATTAACCTACGTAATGACCTCATTTGAACTTAATTACCTCTTTAAAGACTATCTCCAAGGTCTGTTACATTCTCAGGCAATGGGAAGTTAGGACTTTAATACAGGAATTTTGGAAGGCTACAATTCAGCCTATGACAGATTTCTTTTTATTTTTAATGATGACAGAGCTGAAAAGAGACAAACAAAACACCATATTTTAAAACTAAGATGGAGGGTTGGTGTGTTAGAATCAAACGGAATATTCTTCCAAATTATATTTCCTATTCCCACCCCATACATAGAGATTCTGATTATTCAGTATTCCCACACACACACCAAATCCTTGATACATAAACATGTGATCACCTTTGAAAACAGCTAGTAAAGGAGAGGTGAGGATGGGATTTCTTGATCCTCACACTTGAGGGCAGGGATAGTGGTGACAGAGACCAAATGTCTGAGATGTACCTGCAGGCAAGAAAGGAAGGTCCCTGAACTGTCTGTGGCTGGGAAGAGGCCACAGGGCATAAAAGTAGAAAGTCCTAATAGGGCCTCTAACGGCTGGAGTTGTACGGTAAATGGACAGGAGTCTTTTTAAGGTAATGAGGTCCCTACAGAAGATCGATAGATTGATTATAGTGGGATTTGTGTTGAAGATAAAGTGTTGGTTTAGATTCTACCAATCTATTGATTCTATCATTTATGATTCTATTATCATTGAGATAAGAAAATTAAATATAGAGAGATTAGTTATCTTAAAGGATAGGTCCAAGTTCAGAAGGCTGTACCTGAGATTGTACATTGATAGAAGCCTATTATATACAGTCACCGACTGAATAAGGATGTTTCATTCAACAATGGATTGCACACATGAATACAATGGTGGTCCCATAAGATTACAATAGAGCTGAAAAATTCCTATTGCCTAATGGCATCATAGCAATAACATCATAGCACAATTATTTTTTATAAATTTAGTGTAGTCTAAGTGCATAGTGTTTATAAAGTCTACAGTAGTAGACAGTGATGTCCTAAGCCTCACATTCACTCACTACTCACCCACTGACTCACCCAGAGCAACTCCCAGTCCCACAAGGTCAATTCATGATAACTGCCCTAGACGGTATACCACTTTGTAATCTTTAATATATATATTTTTTTACTATACCTTTTCTAGGTTTAGATACAAAAACACTCAACATTGTGCTATAGTTTTCTACAGTATTCAGTATAGTAACATGCTATGCAAGTTTGTAGCCTAGGAGCCATAGGCTGTATCACATAACCTAGTTATATAGTAGGCTATATCATCTATGTTTTTGTAAGTACATGCTCTAAGGTTTGCACAATGACAAAATCTCCTGCCGACATTTCTCAGAAGGTATCTCCATTGCTGAGTGACTCATGACAGTATTTGCATGACTTTTTACTGTATACAAAGTGCTTCACAAATCGTATATCCGATATCAACATTATCTCCTTTAGTTATTCACTGGTCAAATCATTCCAATTTTGTTTCCACTTCCACTACTCTACTGAACTATTTTTAACAAGTGATCCTCTATTTTCTACATCACATAATAATTTTCATTTTTATCTCACCAGACTCAAACTCTTTCCATTCCTGTCTTCCATAATGGCACACATTTCTAATGATTCCTCTGACCATTCCTTTTTGATTTCCTGTTGCCACTCCAGGCTTTTGAGCCAGAGAAAGTTGGGACTTCTTGGGGTTTTGTCCTTTCTCCTGTTTAATTCTCAAGCTCTGTATTGTCTTTGAACATATAAACCCACAGCCTCAACCAACTGGTTACTAACATTTCCCAACTGTCTCCAGCCAAGTCACTGCTTCTGACCTCCAAACATTTTTCCAGCTGTAGGTGGAATACCTTTCGCTTGGACATCCCAGAGGATTTTTGCATCTGCATGGACAAAATGGAGTAAATCGAGCCTTCTAGTTTCCCTCTTTGCTCCCCTCGGTGTTCACGGTGTTGTTGGATTACAACGTTGCTTTCCAACCTCCAAGCCATTCACATGGAGATGGTTCTGGATGTTCCCTATTTCACACTCAGAATCAGTCATCAAGTCCTGTCATTTCCTAATCATCTCTTGAACCTGTTCCCTTTTGCTACTTCCTCTGTTATTGCCCTATCTCCGGTATTTATCATCTCTTGCTGGATGAGTGCAATAACCCACTGCAGTCATAATTTCATCAGTCCAACCTCCACATCACAGCCCAAGGTGTCTTTCAGAACACACAAACCTTATGGTGCCACTACCCTGCCACTGTTGCTCATCATTGTCTTTGGGATTAACAAAGAAGCTTCACACCCGCACGGAGTATATACTGCCCTGTCACATTTCTACCTTGCTAGCCTTATCACTCACCCCTCCTACCTAGACACCACATTATATCTAGCAAGTCAGCCTTGCTAGTATGATGTAAGACCTGGATAGCTCTGATCTTACATCATACTCTACCACATCTCTGTGCACATGCTGCCCCTCTCTTGACCATTTTTCTCATTTTCTCTTCTACTCAGCTCAGACTTCACTTCCTTTCTGACATCTTTACTAGCTGTTTTTTTCCTCCTGAAAAATTAGGAATCTCTGCCATGCTCCATGAAACTCCCACAGATTTTTGTATTTGTCCTTTCGTTCTGTATTTCATAGTCCATGTATTTATCCCTTTCAAAGATGTAGGCTCCTCAGGGAGGTACCGCATATCAATCCTCTTTATAACTCAGCAACTTACGCAATGGTGGATTGCAAAATATTTGTTGAATGATCAAAATATGTTCTGCCTAGAAAAAAATACTAGCCATAATTTTTAAAAAATGGACTCTCACTCTGTCGCACAGACTGGAGTGCAGCGGTGCAATCTCTGCTCACTGGAAACTTCGCCTTCTAGGTTAAAGCAGTTCTCCTGCCTCAGCCTCCCGAGTAGCTGGGATCACAGGCACATGCCACCACACCCACCTAATTTCTGTATTTTTAGTAGAGACGGGGTTTCAGTATGTTGGCAAGGCTGGTCTTGAACACCTGGCCTCAAGTGATTGACCCATCTCAGCCTCCCAAAGTGCTAGAATGTATAAAACTGATTGATTCCCATTGCAGAGTGTTAATGCAGTTCATATATCTTTGACAGGCATGCCTGGATTGCCTGAGATGAGTGGCCACTTAACATTCTAGTATTGCTCTTGCCCACTACTACTGCCACGACGTTAGTAGCAAAAAAACAGGTGAGGCTTGGGAAGGCTCCCTGGCCTTTAATCATCACCCGGGTTATGCTCAATTCCTGACTACCTAGATACCCCAACCATCACACTCCTTGGCTTTAACAAGAGATAATGAAGAGGATTTTTTTTTTTAAGGGAGTATGGTGGGTGGGGAACAAATTTATAAAAGGATGTAGAGAGGGCTCTGTGGAGAGGTTCAAGATCAGCAAACAGGCAGCAGCAGTTCAGCTCTCTAGAGAAGAAGGGAAGCATCACACCCCACAGCTCCCAGCTGCAAGAGGAGCTCAAAAAATATTTCAGAAAACCCCCTGTCACGAATTCAGAAACGCACCAGAAGGGAGACATCGCACATCAACCTGGCAGGGCAAGAAATTCAGAGACAAAATGTGGCATATCTCATCCCAAAAGTGGGTTATTTGTGATACTAAAGAAAGCTGCCAAACAGGTAACCCAAGACAGGCTGAATGCCTGCAGGAAGGCAGCAGGAACAAGTCCACGCTGCAGTGGCGTCGGGTGCATGGGCACTGTGAACACCACAATGGTTGGCAGCCCTAAATCACGGCTGGCAAACCAAGGCCTGTGGGACAAATGTAGCCCAAGGCCTATTGTTGAAGAGCCTGTGAGTGAAAGCGATTTTTGTTTTAAAAATATTATACGTATTTAAGAGATTAGCATACAATAGAGACCATATGACTGCAAAGCCACATTTGCTATCTGGCCTTTTACAGAAAATCTTTGCCAACCCCTGTACAGATTCTCTCTGTATCACATGCAGATCCAGAATAATTTACAGAAATGCACTCACGGGGATGAGATTGTTTTTAAACATTTTGAAATTATTATGGCCAACTTGGATTTCTCCATGTGAAAGATTAAAGAGTAGACTTTATTATCTTGCTTCTGAGGACACTCTTTCTCTGGGGAGAGAATCTAGTGTGGAGGAAGCGTAGGACAGGAAGTCAGGAGATCTGGCTTCCAGTGACAACAGCAAGACTGGCTGAGGATCTTAGCAGCTCACCCTGACGCCACTGTCCTCTAATTTCCTGATCTACAAAACAGGGATAATATCTATCTTACTCTCCTCACGTGGTGGTTGTGAGGATACCGTGAGATGACAGATATAGTACGCTTTGCAAGGTTGAAAGGGAAATACAAATAGAGGTATAATGAATAATGACATCATCAACCCTTAATTATTGCTACTTTGGGGGAAGATGAAAGACATGAATAAATTAAGTCATTAGTTATTAGTAGAACTTTCTACTCATTTTTTATCTCTTTCCTCATTAAATCTTTAATAACACAAGTATCAGGATGGATTGAGTTTAAAGTTTTCATCCTTTAATTTGATAACTGTATGTTTTGTTGATTGTGTATTTTGTGCTCAGTACCTGTGGGAGGAGTGAAAATTAACAATGAATGGTTCTAATACAGTCATTAAACTTAGAGGAGGGAGGAAGTTAGAAGCCTAGAAAATTTAAAAGAAAAAATAAAACCAAACCCCAAAAGCCCACTTTATTATCCACCTCACTATCAAAACCTGTTTCTTTAAAGCTGGTTAAAATAGTTTCTATTTAGAATCTAAATCAAGGTTAACCTCCTTGGCAGTACCGCAAACTCAGATATAGTCTGACTTCCTTTTTTCTGTATCAGAGGCAATACTGTTTTTCTATGTTTCTTTCCCTTTCCTTTCTTTGAGCATACAGAAAGACTGCATTTCCCAGTGTTCCTTACAGTTAGGTAGGGACATGAGACTAGGCCTGGATAATGAGCTTAATTCTGAGGGACCTGAGTCACTTCTGGGCCACAGGATAAAAGAGAGATGTAAATTTTTTCTCTTGCCCTGCTCTGCTTATCATAGAAGCTCCATATCAAGATGGCACAGCTCAGCCTGGTACTGATACAAAAACAGACTCATAGATCAGTGGAAGAGAATAGATAACCCAGAAATAAGGCTGCATGCCTACAACTATCTGATTTTCAACAAAGCTGGCGAAAACAGGCAATGGGGAAAGGATTCCCTATTCAGTAAATGGTACTGGTGGAAGTGGCTAGCCATACACAGAAGATTGAAACTGAACCCCTTCCTTATACCACATACAAAAATTAACTCAAGATGGATTAAAGACTTGGTAAAATTCAAAACTATGAAAACCTTGGAAGGCAACCTAGGCAATACTATTCAAGACACAGGCACTGGCATTTCATGAGGAAGACACCAAAAGCAATTGCAACAAAAGTAAAAATTGACAAATGAGGTCTAATTAATTTAAAAGAAAATTTCGCACAGCAAAAGAAAGTGCCCTTTCCAACCTGCTTATAACCCCTCGCACAGCCTTTCAGATCCGAGACCTTAGCCACATTAGAAAAAGCCCCAGGCCACTCTCTAGAGCAGCAGTTCTCAACTTAGGTGCGCCTAAGACTCACCTGGGTGATGGTGGAACTGTTGATTGCGCAGGCTCATTTCCTAATCCTCACCCCCAGGGATTCTCATTCAGGGCTAAGTTGGGGCCCAATATATTTATAATTTTTTTTACTTAGAATCAGGTGATTCTCATGTAGGTTCTCTAACAATACTTCAAGAAAGAGTTATCCAGACTCTCCACCTCTACGGTACCTACGATTCATGTACTGTCTTGTTAAAATGCAGGTTTTGATTCTCTGTAGGTCTAGGATGGGACTCAGCTGTAGCATTTCAAAGAAGTTCCCAAGTGATGCGAAGCCCGGTGGTCCACTCACAACACTTAAGGTGGGAAGCTTTTGCAGTCCAGGTGCCCCAGTAGCAGCGCAGATCAGTTGATTCAGAAACCACGGGAGTGGCACCCACCTTCAGTATGTATGTATACCTCCACAGGTGACTCCAATCCACAATATGGCACAAGACCTCCGGCCCCAGTGGCCACTTTCAGGTGGCAATGGTAGCTTCTAACTCAAGGACTCCCACTAGGCACAGATAAGCAGTATCTAATATCTCAAATAAAGGGATGACTGACTTCAAAGAAGTGAAATTTACAGCAAATAAAACCTGGGTATGACTATGATATTTTCTATTTAACAAAGTCATTGTTGCAGTTGTTTACTTTTATCTGCCTCCAAGGGCACTTGAATTATCCCTAAATGTATTATTTCCCGATAATTAAAAACTATCGTGGGTAGGTTTTATTATGCTTTTGTCATTGAGAATCAGAATTTATTCTGATATATTTTTTCTTTGTGTCTGGATTTACTCCTGATTTCTAAACTGCTGGGTAGTGGTTCAGTGACATAGCTGGACTGTCCTCTGTGTCTTGTAGGCTAATGATAATTGGAATGTGAAGAACATCCATCTGGGCACTCACATACCCAGCACAATTACCCTCCAATTTCCTTCAAATTTCTCCAACCAAGTAATGCTATATGGTCAGGAACTACCTCACATATTCTGAGTGTTTGTTCTGCCCCAACCTGAAATCCAGGTTCCAAATCTGCTTGTTTCTTTCACCAAATGATTAACAAGGAAATAATTTATGTAATTAAATTCTGATTTCTAGAGCTCTCACCTGTTTTTGTGGCAGCTTCAAAGAAGGATTCTTCTGGGACATTTGGTTACAGGAGCCAAACTTCTTTCCTTCTATTCCTGATTATTAAAGCGGGTAAAATATAAGGAAAGTATTTTGTAAACTGTATTGTGCTTGGTCCTCTTACTTTTGACAGTAGCAAGTATTTAGGAGACGTTTTCTGAGATAATCAGGAGTGGCATTTGGTCAGATAATCAAAACACTTAACTGAAATAAGGAATCATTTTAAAATGATGAAAACTATCAAAGTGTTATATTTTAGTGCAAAATATTTGTAGGCAGAGCTGACATTTGGCCAGCATGCACTGCCCATGGCTACATAATTGCTTAAATTTGAGCATCTTTTCTGATGGGACAGACATTTATTCTGCTTGGTCAATGTCAAAACCTTACCAGTTAATAGAGTATTTGGATATAATCCCACTATATTCATCAATATTTTGACATAGAATCAAGGTCCTCTTTTTCAGAGTGGATCTTCTTATAGCAATTCTGAATCATTCCTCCATAAACCACAGCCATAATATGTTATCCTTAATTTTCAGTTTCAAGTTTTTTTTTTTATTGCTCAATGAGAATTGAAAATAACTTGCTATACATAATGAAGACTTCCACACATTTATGATTCCCCCTAGAAATTCCCCCTAATCCTCCTTCTTTTTTTTTTTTTTTTTTTAGATGGAGGCTCACTCTGTCACCCAGGCTGGAGCGCAGTGGTGCCATCGAGGCTCACTACAACTTCCACCTCATGGGTCCAAGTAGTTCTTGTGCCTCAGCCTCCCTAGTAGAGCTGGGATTACAGGCGCCTGCCACCACATCCGGCTATTTTTTTGTGTTTTTAGTAGAGACAGGGATTCACCATGTTGGCCAGGCTGGTCTCAAACCCTGATCTCAGGTGATCCACCCACCTCAGCCTCCCAAAGTGCTGGAATTACAGCTATGAGCCACTGTACCCACTCCCACCTAATCTTTTAGAATATTTCACCTACACCTCATTTAATGGCAATTTTGAAATCTCACCAAAATGAATCTTGACAAGCATTCAATCTGTGATAGAATCAACAATGGCATACTCATATTTATATTCTATGGGTTTACATAATAGCTAATTGAATTATGTAATTATAAGAACTAGCACAACTGTCACGAAATACAAGGAAACAAACACAACTGATCCTGATAAGCATAATTCAAGTGGTGGGAGCCGAAGTTTGCTAGCATTTAGACTCAAATTTAGCCTACTGGTCCTAAGGGTTTAGTCTACCAGGGACACTTTTTATTAAGTAGAAATACATGAAAATGCCGGTTATTCTAGCATTTCTTGACCCACAAAACCAGCGATTTAATATGGTTCAACCAGTATGTTTTATAGAGTGATGACAAGCTGGTCTGGTGAGTTAGTTAAGTGCAGGTCAGCTAAGGCTGCTTCTATTATAATATTCAAAGAGCTGTTTTTCAACATTGTGCTTCCTCTTTAAGTGTTTTGAACTGCCCTTATTAATGGTGCTTATTCTTCTGCCAAGCATTCTACAAAAAATTTTCCTGTAACCTCAAAAGAAAAGTCCCCACAACCCCACCAAATATGCTATGGTTGAATAGGTTTGGGAAACACTATATACCATAGCCACCTAGAAGATTCATAATGATCATTAGCATATTAAAGGCTCTGAGAAGTCCTGTAGCAAAGGCCTTTGTTTAACCTTGTTTACCTTAGAGTTTCATAATTTATTTCACAAAAGTAGGCCGTTTCATGTAACATCTAATCCTGAAGAGCTAATGTTTAATGAAACAACCACACTTTGGTAAACACTACTCAACCAGCATTAAGGAAAGTATTATTCAGACTTTGTAGTAGATTAAACAAATATCATCTTAATGTCTGTTAGAAACAGCACAATTTGTGCAGGTGTCCCAAAGCACTATACAAATTTCATTTTGTGGTAATGTTCCCCTCTTGTACAAATAGAAAAACAAAGGTATAAAGAGGCATTAGATTGCTTGCCAGAATACACACAAGATTGAGACAAACTGGAACCAAGACCCACATGTCCTAACAATGATTTCTCATCTGTGTTTACAAACAGAACCAAATTGCAAATTGTAGCCACTAGCCACTTAACTATTGAAGAGTTAAGGTAAAAAGTATACTCCTTGAGCCAGAAATAGCAAATAAGACTGGGGAACTCTAGGAGAATGTAACATTGACCTGTTTGATTGCTGGTGACTTTCATCAGTAATTGAGAGCAGGGACTCTAAATTTCCAACAGCTACAGGGATTCAAGGATTGGCTGTGTTAGCTCAAAAGCTTCTTGAAGAAAACATGACATGAATATTTGGCTCTCTGTTGAAGAGATTCCGACCTTGAGAGAATGAATCTCAGTCATCTAGAAGGTTAAATAGAATTATGTGTTCTGATGCTCGTTAGAGTAATGGGTGTTTCCCAGCATTTTAGAATTGCATGCTACATGACATGCTAATAACCTTTACAGCATGCCTGCCCATTCCCTCTGCCTGGGTGGGAGGTGTGGAGCGGTGATGTGAGACTTAAGAATCAGATTTATAGACATCTTTGCTCTATAAGTGTTATCTTTGAATACACTCCCACACCACAGGGCCTCATTGCCTCTGTCACAAACAGTATCTGTTATTTCAGAACACTGCAATGCTTACCTCAAGGCCAAGAGAGAGTTGTCAAATAAAGATGAAGAGGCTTTTGGCAAAAAAATAAAAAATAAAAGAGTGCTCTTAAAATGTTTACCTTCTCATACCTAATGGTTTTAGATCATATCTTATTAGTCTAGGAGACCATTATATAAAGTACAATTAAGATCTCCTTGACATTTTCTAGGAGTTCCAATTCAGCTTTGCTAATAGCTATAACTTCATTACTTTCTTTTTTCAAAAATGTAATGCCACATAGTGTTGGAAATGCAGTTTACAATAATGTGGATACCCAGGGTGCATTTGCAGTAATTACACAGAATGTCAACAGCCTCTCAAGCTGGGTCCTGAGCTGATTGCTTTTTGTGACTTTCTAATTTGGGCAACTTGTTGGAATTACTCTTCTCCCTGCAGGCTCCTTCTTCTCCAAGACTGTGCAAAAAGTGCTCTCCAAACTTTTGGTTTGATCCCTTCTATTGAGTTTTATAGTACCCAAATTACAGGAAGAAATTTGAGCTAGGCATAAGAATAGAATAATTGTTCTCATAGCCAGTATCCCACCCAGACAATCGGCAACTTTTGTTTTTTTTGTTTTGGTTTGGTTTTATTGAGACAGAGTCTCTCACTTCATCAACCAGGTGAGTGCAGTTGTGTGATCCTGGTTCACTGCAACCTCCGCCTTCCTGGTTCAAGCTTTTGTCAGGCCTTGGCCTCCTGAGTAGCTGGGATTACAGGCGAGCGCCACCACGCCTGGCTAATTTTTTGTGTTTTTAGTAGAGATGGAGTTTCACCATGCTGACCAGGCTGGTCTTGAACTCCTGACCTCAAATGATCCACCCCCCTCGGCCTCCCAAAATACTGGGATTACAGGCAGCAACTTTTCTTCAATAAATATCTTTTAAGCGTCTGTTATATTCAGCCCCATTCTAGGCAGTGAAGACACCAAGCTGAATAAGACTCTCTCTTGCTGCATTTGCATGTGTTGAAGTAGGAGGGTCCGGACACATCTTTCCATACATGGAAGGATTTCTGCACAGAAAAGACGTCCTGTAAGAGTTAAAAGTTGAGCCGTAAAGTTCTATGCCCTACCCTTTTCCCTTTACATTTTTTCCTCTGTGGCCTCGTGCTATCCAGACCTCTCATTATCAGGCGGCTTAATGTGGCTCGCTATTTGGTAAATAAGCAATAGCTAATATTTATGGAGTGCCCACTCTCTATCAGCTCTGTCATAGCCTCTTCTATATGCAATTCATTTGATCCTGACAATAAATCTATATGGCAGATATGATTATCTACCTTTTTAGATGTGAGGAAACTGAGGCACAGGGAGATTAAGTGTCTCACACCTTAATGAGTGGAGAATCTGAAGTCTGAACCTTGATTATTTGCAGTCAAAGACCCTGCCACTGCTCTGCCATTAGGAGGGAAGTCCTGATAAGGAATCGTGATGGTAAATTAAACAACATCGTCCCCAGAATGTGACTAACGCATGTCAAAAAACCAGGATAGCTGAAAATAAACAGGGTCTGGACAGAAATAGAACAAAGACTTTTCTCTTAGCTACATCTGCTTAAGTACTTATGGCACCAGTTCCTCTGAACTGAGGAATAAGGGCTAAAACAAGAACAGCCCTGTTTGTGATCCGCCATTGTTCAAAACATCATAGTAAGGCTTAGGTTACCTGCTCGGTGTAGCTACATTGATACCATATGAATGGGGCATTCCGTTGAACTAACTGATTTTGTTCTATTTATAAAGTCCTGAAATAAAGGGATGTTTTCCAGAATTATTAAAGTAGAAGCCTGAGCAGGTAAGCTGTGCCCCACCTCACGACTGCTGCCAGAGCTCAGCGGTGTGAAGTGAGCAGATGAGAAAAGTCACACCTCTTGCAGAATCCAATTAAATCAGACTCCTCCATTTTCCTAGTATGACATACTATTTTGATAATAAATTAAAAGCAGGAAGCCAAAAGAGGGTTCAAATTACCTTATGCTCCCAGCATACTAAGGGAGGATGCACCTTTGGGAATGCCTGAAGCAGTTATTTCTGAGACACTCATTATATTTCAGGCAATTTGCGATACGGGAAGAAGGAGTCAGTGAGCAGACAGGTTAACTGTTCAGGTTAGCACTAGATCTCAGAAAGTGCTACACCAGACACGGGGCGGTGTTATGCCACTGATCACAGAGATACCCTTTCTGTTACCCAAGAAGCACAGTCATTCTCAAGGCCAGGATCGCTGGGGTGAGGTTTTTCTCTTTATAGTATCGACCATATTTTTCACTTGCTTGACTGGTCAAAGAACAGGTTTGGTCCTGTCACTAGATGTCTCCAGGGTTAAATGGGAAAGAATTGTAAAACGGTTGTGCTTATTTAAATGGGTTTCTGTTTCATTCTCATTGTCTGTGAATAAACTTTATTGTATGCTGTTTATGTTCCTTTCAAGCTGCTTAATTATCTTATTTTTCTGACTCCAAGTCCATTTGAGACTGGCTGAAATAAGTTCCAACTTTTATTTCTGATTTTCTTGACCACTGAGTTGGTTTTGGTCATGCTTTCAATATTGTCATGCTGCAAGTTATTGGTTATAAAACTTTTGCGTATTGCTATAATTGTGTTGACTAAAAAACTTAAGAATGCTTTATTAATAGATTTGAAAGCGTACAGTATACAGAAGGCAGATGAAATATGTTTGAGATTTTTTTCTGTATATTTATACGAGAGGCTTTTTTTTCTGTTTCATACTACCTATAGCGGGCTCTACAATCTTAAATCTATGCTGAACACTGAGCGTATAAAGTTTTAATGCAACCTCCTAAACTTTCTGTAAATTAATCATATGTGGATATATTTATGATATTAAAAAATGAAAATGTGGGGTCTTATGATGGATGAAAAAAAATACTGTCCTCAAATATTCACTCAGGTGAGAGGGATTAACTGAGACTAAGTTGTTACCATTTCCTCTTGAGTAAATTGTAGAGTATGAAGGACAAATAAACAGGCAAAATAATAAGAAGAAAATACGTCACAGCGTAAATGAGATGTGCCATGATAGTGTTCATGAGGAGACTATGACAATACATAAGTTTCTCAAAAGAAACAGATCGCACTGAACAAAAAGAACAAAAGAACTGAGCAAAAGTTACACATTTGTTGTTTGTCAAAACTTGTACCGATACAATTAAGAGCTGTGTATTTTACTGTATGCCAGTTAGTTTTTTTAAATTATGCATTATTTAGAAACTTGTGAAATGGTGACTAGAAGCACATTGGTGAGCATTTTAGTGACACTTTAAAATTTTTATTTATTTAAAGTAATATCTAGTAAAACAGACTATTGGATGCACAGTTGTTTGACTCCTAACACATGGACAGATGTATCACTCCCCTAAAACTTCCTCATGCTATCCTTTCCTGTCACACTTTCCCAATACCTTTAATCCTTGTAAATCACAGATCTCTTCTCTATTTACATAGGTTTGTCTTTTGTAGAATATCATATACATGAAATCACACCACATGTAACATTTTGAGACTCATTTCTTTCACTCAGCGTAAGATTAATGCAAGCTTCTCCGTGTTTCTATAGTTTATTCTTTTTTTAAACTTTTAAGTTCAGTGTTATAAGTGGACTTTTGTTACATGGGTAAACTTGTGTCATGGGGGTTTGTTGTACAGATTCTTTCAACACCCAGGTATTGAGTCTAGTACCCATTCATTGTTTTTCTTTATCCTCGTTTCCCACCCTTGGCCCCTCAAAAGGCCCCCCAGTGTGTTTCATTCCCCTCTATGTGTCCATGTGTTCTCATTTACAATTACGAGTGAGAATATGGAATATTTGGTTTTCTGTTCCTGCATTAGTTTGCTAAGGATAATGGCCTCCAGCTCCATCTACATCTCTGCAAAAAACATCATCTCATTCTTCTTTATGGCTGCATAGTATCCCATGGTGTATATGTACCACATTTCCTGTATCCAGTCTATCCGTGAATGGCATTTAGGTTGATTCCATGTCTCTGCTATTGTGAATAGTGTGTATTCCTTTATATTGCCGTGCAGTAGACCATTGTTTAGATGTACAATTCATTTATCTATTCAGTCATTTAAGAACATTTCAGTTTTTTATAGTTTGGAGCAATTGTGAATAGAGAAACTACACTCATTAGTTTATAGATATTTGTGTGACCATGAGATCTTTATTTCTTTAGGTTAAATATCTGGGAGTGCGATTGCTGTGTCATATGTAAGTGCATGTTTAACTTTATAAAAAACTTCAAACTGTTTTCCAGAGTGGCTGTGCCATTTTGCATTCCCACTAGTTCAGTTGCTCTTTATCCTTGCCAGCGTTTGATATTATCAGGGTTTTTAAAAAGTCATTTTAGTCATTCTACTAGATATGTACTGGTAGCTCATGGTGATTCAATTAGTGTTTCTCTATTGATAATGATGTTGAGGATTATAAAGGATTCTGAAGGTTAGCATTCTTACATGCTAACAAGTTAGCCTAGCACAGTTTCATAAATGCTGACAAAAGACATGAGATTCCTGGGTCAGAGATGAAGGATGGTGATTATGCACAATAGTACCAGTAGCTGGAATAGCTGCATTTGTCTCAGTTCTCTAAGTTTCATTTCTATGGGGTGTCAGGAAGAGGGGCAGGTGACACCTGTGTATGCAGCTGATTGAATTATAATCGAGGAATCCTAAACCTAGAGAACTCAAATATTTATAATGGGCAAGAAGCCTTCTTACCCTTACTATGAAGGGGGACAGCATATCTGTCTTCCAAGGCTGTCTGCTACACAAACATCCTGAAAAAATTGAAACAAAGGCCAGCAGTGCTTCTGATTCAAAGGTGGGGGATAGCAGATAACAAGATTCTTGTTCTCATGGGGAGAGATAACAATATAAAAGAAAAACTCAGGAGGAGAGGTCCTAGAGAAACTTTGCCAATAGAATGTTGTTAAAATAACCCAGTGTGAAGTGATGGAGAGTGGCCAGGGCTAGGGCAGTCAAGAAAGCGATGACCAGATGGGTGTGACATGGAGGCATTGAAACAAAGAAACAGGATTTACAACATTAACTAAAGAGGAGAGAAAAGAAAGCACCACTCCCAAGCTGCAAGTTTGTTTTAAATAAAGTTTTATTTATAAAATTATTTTAAACTTTATTTTTAATTAAGTTTTTATTTTTATTTTATTTATTTTGAGGTGGAGTTGCCCAGGGTGGAGTGCAGTGGTGTGATCTGGACTCACTGCAACCTCCACCTCCCGAGTTCAAGTGATTCTTCTGCCTCAGCCTCCCGAGCAGCTGGGATTACAGGTGTGAGCCACCGGGCCTGTCTAATTTTTGTATTTTTGTATTTTAATTTTGTGTAGACGGGGGTTTCACCATATTGGCCAGGCTGGTCTCAAACTCTTGACTTCAGGAGTTTGAGATTGTAATCTCTCCCCAAGACCACCCACCTTGGTCTTCCAAAGTGCTGGGATTACAGGAGTGAGCCACCACGTCTGGCCTAAGTTTTCATTTTTAAATAAAATAATTTTTACAAAATAAAGGTTTTTCAGTTATGTTATGCATTCAAAATTGGTACTAAAGTCATAAAAATTAGGTATTAGCTGTATAATCAAACAAAAGGTATTTTGCAGTTCTATCTCAAAAATTAAACTGTTCTGTGACTTTGAAGAAATCACTTCTTTTTTAAAGTTGTATTTCCCCGTGCAAAATTGAGGCAAAAATGTGTGTTTCTATTCCTTTCACGGGAAGATTGTACCTCATTCAGGTAAGGGCAGCGAACTTTTAGCATGAAGTGAAAGTTTCTCTTTTGGCTTTAGGAGAATCTTTAAAATGAGAAGTATTTGCGTTTTGTAAAAATGTAAATGTTTCCAGCTGGAATTAATTCTCAAAAGTATAGCACATGGTGCAGGGGCATTGGCTCCAAAAATCCAGTGGAAAAAGGCATGAGTTGATGAAGGCTGGGAAGAAACCTATTTCTCTTTGAAAACAGTGGCAATGGCAATGGTTTCTCCCTTGAAAAATAAGCATTGTTTTACATGATTCTCAAAGCAATATTCTGCTTAGCTAGGAATTTTTGTTAATCTCATTTAGGAAATTGAGTCTCAAAAGGCTAGGGACTGCCCAAGGTTACGCCAAGATTGGCAACCTGCAGAACTAGATTTTTAACTAGGTTCTCCTCCTAAAAGTCTTTCCACCCCACTATAAATGCCTTCTTCCCTGCAAAAAGGGGCCACACTGTTCCTTGTAGACCTCAAAGGAGAGCCAAGGTGTTCGCCTCCTGAATGTACACGTTACTGTTCTGTTGTATTTTGTAGTCTCATTTCTGCTCTTTGGGACATCTCTTTGGTATTCTTGTGGGATCTCTCTCTACCGCATTCTACTTTATGTGATGATCTGTTCCATAAAGTGATTTTTAAAAGGAGACAACACCACCGCAGGTGATCTGGAGGCTTCTGGAGGACCTCAGTGACTCAGGTCCAGTCTAAGGAGGGCCATAGATGAGGCTGAAGAAGGATGGATCCACATGCTTAGAGGAGATTCGGAAATGCTGTTCATTTGGGTCCATCGCGCTCATCTGTCCCAATGAGTTTGAAGAACCAGGATCCCAAAGAAATCTTGTCAGCTTGGCTAAGCCCTATTTCAGAATAATTTCCCTGGGAAGGGATCATCATGCTGCTTCTTTGCATAGAATGTCACGCTAGAAAACAATTCTTCTCATGACTGCAAGTCTGTTTAAATTCCTACTTTGGGCCAGATACTTTGCATTGTTCGTTACCTTATTTAGCCCTCCCAACCACTCAGCAAGACAGATATTATTTTTCTCCTTCTATAGAGGAGAAAACGGAGACTCAGAGAGGTAAAGCATTATTGCCAGCTGCTAAGTGTTGTTGCCAAAATGTGAGCATGGATCCACGTAGTTCTGGAGCCTACGTTCCTTCGCCATACCATATTGTCTCGCATCAGCTGTTACAGAGCAGGCGTGCCAGGTTAGCAGTGTCAAGATAAAGGATAATTTTCTCTTTTGCTCATGACATTTCCAGCATTACCTGCCTGGCTTCCCTATTCTTAAGTACCCAATCTATTCTCCTGGGCTTTAGCAGAACCTGATCCTGAAAGGCATGAACATCTTAGACAAGTCTCAGCAAGCTGGCACCCGGGGATGCTCTGTGGGTGAATAACCCTGCTCACGGGACAGGAAAAGGACCCTAGGACCATGCTAAAATGGAATCTGATTTTCACTAGTGGGATGCGCGGCATTTCTAAGGCTTGTCTGACCTCTGGTGAAATACCCCTTCTAAAGTTCATCGTAACAATACTTAGAGAAAATTCTGAATCCCGACAGTGGATTTGCCTGTGCCCAGTCAGTTGTTCCTCTTTTCTGCTACATGATAACCATTATTTCCTTCTCTCCTGCTCTAGGTCCTGGCAGAGACATCCATTGACTATGTCAGTTACGTTGCCAATGCCTCCAGAAGGCTTTCTCACTGCTGCCTGCTGATTACGCCCGCACTGCAGCCACTGCTGCCCAAAATGATGGTCCGAAGGCTACAAATGTACAGGACACTAATTTTCCTGGAAGGCTGGCACCATCTTCCAGAGCTCCCAGCGAAGTGTCTCGCCCTTGCCAATGCTACTAGAACAGAGCTGCCACTTTGTGCTCTTAATATCCAGGCAAATTTAGTGAATTTCCCCCAATCTCTTTTTTTCTTCTGTTATTTATATTGCCACACCATCCCTTTTGACCAAGGACTCCTTAGGTGCTAAGCCAAATATCCAAGTGGCAGACATGGTGTGGTTCTCACAATCTCTTCTCCCTATCTAACCTCGGACCTGTGTCCTCATGTCATACTCTGGCACTAAAGATGAATTTTTCGTAGGATTGCTCTTGGTCCTTCACTCAGCCTTAAAGGACTCCCTTCTGTGATCCTACAGGCATGTCCATATCGGCTGGTTCCTAAGTGCACACAACATCTCTGGATTTAGAAATATATATATATATGTATATCCTCATAAAGTTAATTACATTTCACGTTTCATATTTCTGTTAGGCAGTCAATAACATTCTCAATAGGGTTGTTTCCAGTATCTTTGAATAATAATACTTAACGTGTATTTATCTCCTCCTGTATACAAGGCACCATAGTAAATATTTTACAGACATCATCTTATTCAATACTCTCAATATTGACAGGTGGGAGGTACTTTTGTTGTCTTCATTTTACAGATGAAGAAACAGATGCCTCAAGAAACTAAATACCTACCCAAGATCACACACCGAGCGTTACAGAGCTGAGTTTCTAACTCCAGCTCTCTGCCTCCAAAGTCTGTAGGGTGAAGCACGGTCTCGTTTCATGACACTGGAAGGATGCATATTATTATGGCTATGCATGAAGTCTGCAAGGGGATCTTCTACGTTGTTTAATTTTTTTAATATTGCTTTTAAGTGGGCATCATTGTGTCTAATTACCTTTTTTTTCTAGGCTCAGCTTAGTCTGTCTCGATTTACGTCCTTTTTTAGAACAACATTTTGTTAAAGAAAGTATTTCATAAGGACAGAGTAACATTCTAAAAGATGTGGTCTTTCCAGACTTTTCTATCCAACTTGCCCCCATTTTGATGAAATATGCTGGAAAAACTTCTTTGGATTAAAATTGCCCTTTTAAAAATCACAGACAAATCTGGGCAAATAGTAAAGCACTATTTCTCTTTTGGTTACAGTAGAAACCCCAAGACAACTAGAATTGCTCTGCTCAGGAGCCCGGTCAGGGAACATTCATTGTAGGATTCAAAGGGGACTGCTGCCCCCTTTAACCTGAGCCAGGAACAGGAAGTGCCGCAGCTCCACTGCCCAAGTCTGCAAATCTTCTGGCTTGTTGTTCGGCACAGGGTGTGTGTTAATCATTCACCTCAAGGATTTCTTAAAGAGTATTTATTCCCAAAATAGAGATGTGGAAGTCAGCCTAGACCACTGGGCAATAATTCCATCTCCTGTAACTTTCCCATAGGGGTAAATCTAATCAATGTCACTGTTGTTGAAATTATACAAGCGAACCAACTACAGAGTGGAATTTCCCTCCCACCACTCCCTCCCTCTTGTTTTCATGTACTTTGTAACCTGAGGAGACGTTTCCATGAGGAAGCAGAGTTTATGTTGAAGTTACTGAGTGATGTATGGGAGATCTCAAACACAAGAGCTGCCTTTAGACGTTAAAAAGAATAAAACTCTCTTGTGCCCACGATGGACTTGGGCAAGTAGAATGCTCAATGTTTTCCTTTGCAGAAACATTGATCCCCTCACGTGGGGATCTCACAAGATACCCACTGTGCTCTATTCTGATGTCCCCATGGCCACAGAGCTGCCTAAATTACGTGGCCCAGGAGGGATTTTTATCCGTTGGCAACGACGCTCATTCATGATTGTGTGGGCAGCACACTTTGCTTTACTTGGGAAAAGATTTCCTAATGTAGTGATGCCTGCCTAAATATAAGCCGTCTTTGCACACGTGAAACTAAATGGAGATTTGACTTAATGATCTAGTAATTCTGGTTAGTGCTTCAATTTAGAAAGAAAAGTGAGTAGGCTTTTCTTTAGTTTTTCTATAGTAATTTCTTCAAAGCCAAGAAACTTTGCATTTATAGTTATACCTAGAATTAAAGTTGTTGAAGCTTCTATTCTCGATTCCATCTTTCTTCAAGATTGCTTATTTTTTATCTTTTCCATCTCAACCATATTCTGAAAATTAGCATAATCTTGTGAACATTTCTGAACTACAACATTTAACAGAATTGAATCACGAACAAAAATATTTCACCCAGCAGTTTTTTGACACTTGACAGATGATGCTTACACTTATTTACTCTCTGACAAAATTATCTGAAACCTAACTCAATATTTAATTTTCATGGGAGTTCCACAATGCAGGGGTTGACAGCAGCGTCCTCATTCAATCCTTCAGGCTCAGCCCTTTCCTCTCAGTGGACCTCAGTGGCACTGAATCAGGTTAATCAGAATCCTTGATGCAGAACATAGCACCTCTTTGATCATTCATTCATTTATGTAGGTATCTATTTTTCACAATGCAGTAAGCACCTATAAATTTACCATCCAACCTGAAGCCTGGGACCTTGACAATAATTTCCATCTAGCTACATGGCCATTCCTCTTTCAATCTTCTTGCTTCCCCACCCAAGGTAGCCATCATCCTGAATCACAGGTCTCTGGTTCTCTTACTTCCTTTGAATATAGTTAGCTCACCTATATGTATTCCTCAAAAGTAAATATTTTTAGTTAGGTGCTTTTACTTTAGGAATAACTATTATTTTACCAAAAGAATGCCTATTATAAAAAGGGCTTGTGCTATATGTAATATTCTGAGTCTTTTCTTCCTCCATTTAATAAAACTTTTAAAGATTCATCTGTTTTCAAAAGAAGATTTAATTTTGAGGGTCTTGCTTTGGGTACTGGCTCTCAAACTCATAGGATGCATTGAATTCCATTTAATCTTTATCTCTGGAGCCAAACTGGTTCCAAATTGAGGAGAAATTCTGATCATAAATACAGTTTACTTCCCTAGAGATCCCTGCATCCATTACACCTGGAACATTTTCTTTCTTTTATGCACGAGGTGGATTTCATAAAGGGGATTGGGGGGCTGCTAAGGTGGGATATTGAGTCCCTTGTTTGTCTTGAGTAGGCATCGTGTGCTGGGTTCGGTTTCTGACACAGGAAAATAAAGGTTGTGTGAACGAATAGGTAAACGCTAAAAACCATCTAGAGCACAATGACTAATTTGTGTAATTCGTTAGATTTTGCCTTTTGGCATTTTTATTCTCAGATGAATGGTTGTGTTGTTAGGTGGAGGCTGTTGCTCCCTTTGGGAGCTATTAATCCTGTGGCAATGCTGGAAATGGTACTAGCTCACAGTTACGGGCTGCTCCAACGTTTCCGGCCTGGTGCTATGTGCACATGCAATGCGATTGCTCATTGCATCTTTTCCACAACCATACGAAGCTGAAGTAAGTGCTATGGTTACCCTCATTTACAGATGAGAGGTTTGAGTCACAGAGAAGCACTTAAAGTTTTGAGTGCGTGCTGAATTTGGTCTATGGAAATGGTGAAACAGAAGAAAAAGGAAACTAACATATTCAGGTCCTAGAACATCCTTGGCACATTGCACAGTGTTCAATTTAAACCAAAAGAAAGCCTAGAGGAAGGAACTCTAACTCTAGACAGGACCAGTAGGGTCCTGAAAAATCAAATTATTTGCTAAGTATAGTGAGCTAGAAAATGAAAGTAACAGAGAGAAATCAAGGATTCCTCAGAATCTGCCTATCTAAGATAAACGAGGGACCCAATTAACAGCCCCCCAGTACCCTGCGTGTCATTTCACCTTAACCGTAAAGTGAAAAATGAAGTCTCTGGTGTAATTGATATCATCTTTATTCAAAATTGCTTAGTTTTTATCTTTTCCATTTCAGTTGTATTATGAAAATTAGTATAATCATGTGAACATTTCTGAACCACATCATTGAATAGAATTGAATCAAGAAAAAAAATGTTTCACCTAGCAGTTTTTGACATTTGACAGAGGACGTTTACATTTATTTACTTTCTGAGAGAATTACCTGAAATCAATAAAACTAACTCAGGATATAATTTTGAGGGTCTTGCTTTGGGTTCTGGGGGTGGGCGTCCAGGAGTTCTTGATTTTTACAGTAGATGATGCATACAATCATAAATTTCTCTTCTGTTTGAACCAGGTTGTCTATAAAGTTTAACTAATATTTGGGTTCATTTCCTAAGCTGCTGTAATAAAGTACCACAGGCCTGTGCAGAGAATCACCAGGAGGAGGCGGTCACAGTGAGCTGAGATTGCGCCATTGCACTCCAGCCTGGGCAACAAAGCTAGACTCTGACCCCCCAAAAAAGTACCACAAACTAGGTGGCTTAAGCAACAGAAGTTTACAGTCTCACAATTCTGGAGTCTGAAAGTCTAAAATCAAGGTGTCAAGAGTTAGTTTCCCTGTGAGGGACAGGTCTCTCAAAGGCCTTTCCCCTTGCCTTGTAGATGGCTATCTTCTCCATATTGCGTCTCCCTATTTCTGTATCCAAGTTTCCCCTTTTTATAAAACCACCAGTTATATTGGACCCAAGCTCATCCTAATGGCCTCATTTTAACTTGATCACCTCTGTAAAAACCCTATCTGTCAATAAGGTCCCATTTCCAGGTACTGGGTGTTAGGATTCCAACATGTCTTTTTTGGGGCAGGGTCGCAATTCAACCCATAACAGAATTTAATCTCAGACTCTTCAGAAATGAGATGTATTAGGCTCATCATGGAGCCCAGGATTCTGGATGCTTATGAAGTATCTTGTTTGGCATTTAATCCTGAGGATCACATGTGGTTGAGAACCAACCTTGGGCTGATGAATGAAAACAAGAAAAATCAACACAGAATGTGCCTGACCCTAGATAGTGTAACTTGTAATATTGACCCTCTCTCCTAGCTGAGAGGTATGCTGTGTCTCTCCTATATGTGTGACTCCAGGAAGGAAAAGGACACCTTGCCGGGTGTCCCCCTCCCGAACTTCTAGTCCCATTGACTGTGGCCATCCCTCCGCACTCTGGAGCAGTGCTGAAGTGAGTTTCTATTGCAATCAAAGGAGCCTTGCTGATCTGCTGCTTAAGTAGGAAGGTCTGAATGGGTTTCTCTCCTTATATTCCTCAGGTCCCATACTGTAACCACGAGTTTCCATACTCCTTATGCTTACCTTTTGATCAGGACATGACATTTTACCTAGTTGGCATGTAAGAGAAATGTAATTTTTAAATATTGTTTCTAATTTCTAAACAATTCCAAAAATGTACAATGAATATTTTTATATATGTCTAGTGCATACATGTGAAACTTTAGAAGTGTGAGGTGTGTGCACGTGTGGGATCACTGGGTGGGAGATTATGTGCATATTCAGCAATACATGTGTCAAATAGCTCTTCGAAGTGCTTGTACCAATTTAAATTTCCCTAAGAACTGTCTGAGAGTAAGTACCACTGTTCTACATCTTCAATCATATTTAATAATTTTAAAATGTTACCAAAAATTTAAATGTTACCAAAGGACATGTGTTTTGTGAAATAAAATTCTCAAAGCTCAGGAAGAAAAAGATAAGAAAGATCTTTGACGCCAAGGTGGTGGTAAATGTTGCATTGTTATCTCAGCTGATAACACTCTTCCTGCTTATTATGGGATGTAGGCCATAATGGCAATGGAGTGAGTGAGCAACTGCATAGAGATAAATTTTTAAATTCACATCAATATTAATCACATATCTTAACATGTATTTCTTTAAGATTCATAAAGTTGGGAAGGTCTTCATGCTTTTAGGCAGCGGTTTTCCTCTTTTGTAAAGTACTTATTCATACCGTTCACTCATCTGTATTGGTTGCTTTTTGCTGTTATTCTATAGATGCTATTTGTAAGTTCTGCGTACTAACTCTATAGCAATGAAATGTCTAACATATATATTTTTACAGCATAGTCTGTACACTCTCTTCGTTGTGATGTCTATTATATTGCTGTGTTAATATAACAAAATAGAGAAATGTAATTTTGATACCCATCTGATCTGCCAATGTGGGACATGAGGACAGAGACAGACTCCAGCAGACACCGTTAGTACAGAGATATTCAGGTGCAGATTTATCTCAAATTATTTTCAATGTTCAAGGACATGTGTTTTGTGTAATAAGATTCTGAAAGCTCACAAAGAAAAAGATAAGAAAGATCTTTGACGCCAAGGTGGTGGTAAATGTTGCATTGTTATCTCAGCTGATAACACTCTTCCTGCTTATTATGGGATGTAGGCTTATTCCTCCCTATTATGGGATATGGATTATTTTTTGCACATGTATGTATGCCCATTTGTGCTTTTAGGAAGGAGAGAGGAGGAGACTGGGACCGTGACAGAGATAAGAGAAACCCTTTAGATGTATTTCCAAGAGATTCATGGCCTGCTGTTAGAATGCACATAGATATAATTAAATAAAAAAAAAATCTGCTGGGAATCTGTAACCCAGGAGGATCTCGTTTATTTTTATTCCAGGACCCAAGTAGCCATAGTTATTAAAGGTGGGTGATTTCCTAGCAGTGGGAACACAGACATAGATTCCTAAATCTGCCAAGCCTGACCTCTCTGAGCAACTGATGTTCACTTTTTTGGACCAGGTGTCCTGCATGGAGATCCATCTCTCCCTGGTGATGGACAGGAAAAATCCTCTTTGCTTCTACCTGCGAGCCACTCCCAATGCAGGGTGGTGAGGCTCTACCTTTGAATGTCCTCAATGAAAAACCATATAAAAACACAACCCAGTAACCTTCACATTCACGTGAGACATCAACAGTCCTGGGTGTGTTGATACTTCCCAATCTCAGAGTTATTTTCTACCCATTCATAACATTACTGCCAATATGGATTGTGCCTGTATGACTTTTTGCTTTATGACTCTTGGGTTATAAGGCCTGCTAACTGCCTTAGGAGATATAGAAATAGGTTGAGATTTAGAGGCAAAGGCTCACAGACCAAGTGCTAAAAACCACAGGATTCAATTGATCGGGTGTTAGTGTCTGTATTACTCTCATACTTCCATCTTCCCACCATCCATGGCTGTCAGTTGTTACCCAAAGATATAACTCAGCAAATTCTGATTTGCCAAGAACTAGCCCATGCTTCTTTTTTTTTCCAGACCTTTCCAGTTTTATTAAGGCAGCTTATTTTAGAGTCTAACTTTTCAGAATTGCCTAAGAGAAGGCAATGTGCAGGTTTTAGTCTTTCAGTTGTTCATTTTAATGCAGTTAGCTAAAATAAGTTCTTCTTTTTTATATAAAATACATATCAACACATAGTTTTCTGTTCAAAAAATGGCTTCTGTAACTATATAGGTATAGTGATAATTATTATTGCTTGCTAATAATAATGTAACCATCTTACAAAATATTTGAAAACACTCTGTAGAATGTGAATTGATTCAGAAAGAGGTATATTGTTCTACTTTCTTTATCAACAAGGTAAAAATATTTTTGTCTTTACCTAATTTTCCAGTTTTCGATAGCTTTATTCTGTCTTTCTGTCGAATTTCCCCAGATTCTCTGATAAGGCATAAGGGCTTATAAAAGAGCCATAAGGGCTGGGTGCAGTGGCTCACGCTTGTAATTCCAGCATTTTGGGAGGCTGAGGCAGGCAGATCACAAGGTCAGGAGTTCATGACCAGCCTGGCCAATATGGTGAAACCCCATCTCTACTAAAAATACAAAATTAGCTGGATGTGGTGGCAGATGCCTGTAATCCCAGCTACTCTGGAGGCTGAGGCAGGAGAATCACTTAAACCTGGGAGGTGGAGGTTGCAGTGAGCTGAGATCACACCATTGCACTCTAGCCTGGGCAACAAGAGCAAAACTCCATCT
>NW_016107344.1:9070970-9083096 GCF_001604975.1 Cebus imitator
GCCAAAAGGGCCCCCGGACCAGTGTATTTTGTACGGAGAAGCGCGGCTCCGGGGCGCCGACAAAGCCGCTGCGCGGGGTAAAGCAGCGGCGCTGGCCGAAACAGCCGCGCTGGCGACCGTGGAGCACCTCTGCCCGGGAATTTCCTAGTCTGTGGGCAATAAAAACGCGGCGTCCACTCACCCTCTGCGCTTTCACTGGGAGCTGCGATCCTGAGCTGTTCCTAAACGGCCATCTTCGGGATTATATTATTTATAAATAAACTGAATATTAGATTTCCCTAAGGGGTATTTTTGATAACAAACACTACTCCATTCCAGATCCAGGCACACAGCCCCAAAGATACATTAAAAAAAATTCAGTCTTGGCACAGGTTGTGATGAGCTGTAACTATTGAATGAAAGTAAAATTTCCAAATATACTAAATGTAGGAAAAGCATCGCTAAATTCATAGAAGGAAAAATATGTAAGGATTTAGGAAAATAATTAATATGCTCTTTTCAACGTCATTGAAGCAGGAAGTGAAGTGGATTATGAACAATCCAGAATATTTACATAGTAAAAGCAAAAAGTTTTAGATCCACAGATTTCCTTATATTTGGGATCAAATAATGCCATGCTGATTATACAATGGTACCCAGTGCATCTCGTCGCTCAAAGGATCAACACAAGGTTCAAAGAAGTCATATCAAGTATATGTTTCTAGAAATTGTGAAATCTAATAAAGCCTGAATTCATTACAGCCTGAATGAGTTATGTAAGAAAAGTAAGAAAAAATTTATAAAACAGTTTACATTTGTTTATATTCTGGATGCAGTTCACACTTACATATTCACAACCAATACGGCGATAGGATCTTGAGGTTGTAGATGCATGCTCTGAAGCCCATCGCCCCTGTCCCCTTAACATGATTCCTCAACCAGGTTACAATAAAACTGATTTGGAAACGATTTTCATAGTTCACTAATGGCAAATCTGGTATCATTTGGATTTTAGTGCTGTTTTTAAAGACATACAGGAGCAAGACACTTCTATGGAATGAGGTGCTATAAGAAGGAAATTTGGAGCTTGAAGAAAGAAAAGAAAGGTCTCCAGAAAATATAGTCCAGGCAAGCCTGAAATTGTTTTAAAAGTAGCTAATTCTTGGCTAGGCACGGTGGGTCATGCCTGTAATTCCAGCACTTTGGGAGGCTGAGGCAGGTGAATCGCCTGAGGTCAGGAGCTGGAGACCAGCCTGGCCAACATGGTGAAACCCCATCTCTACTAAAAATACAAAAATTAGCCAGACGTGGTGGCAGGTGCCTGTAATCCCACCTACTTGGGAAGCCGAGGCAGAAGAATTACCTAAATCCAGGAGGTGGAGGTGGCAGTGAGCCAAGATCATGCCACTGCACTCCAACCTGGGCGACAGAGTAAGACTCCATCTCAAAAAAAAAAAAAAAAAAAGAGCTGATTCTTAAAAAAGGAACCTGAACTCTGCTTGTGAAATGCTCCTTGGAGTCGTAGAATAAGTGAAAGTCCTTTTTGAGACCACAAAGGCTCCAGGGAACACCACCAGGAAAGTCCAGTGTTAACCTTGGCGCCTCCCGTGAAGGAGATCCCAGTCGATAGAAAGCTCTGCACATACAATGAGTTTTGATGTCTAAACACATGTCCACTAAAAGGCAATCAGAAACAATGCTGCATGCCAAAGGTAGGAAACCTGCTTTTTTTTTTAATTTGAGATTAAAAATTGACCTGTAAACATGGAAAAGAAATTGAATTTTTGAAATCAGATATTCAAGGGGATACTGACAAATTGTCTGTGCTGGTTGTTTTTTATTATAATGCTTCTGGAGTTTATTTTAAATAATCCTTATGAAAATACACATAGAACTTACTTCGGGTGCACCCTTAGTTTATAAGCCACGATGGACCAAGAAGAGTAAGAGATCAGAAATGCCGTGTCTCTCAAGGAATGCAGCACACAGGAAGGAGAAGTCACCTACTCGCTACATACATCACTAATCAGGACTTCGATGAAATACTGTATTCACTTTGAGGTCCCATAAATAAGACATAACTTCAAAGAATGTATAGTCAGTCATTTAAGAAAAAGTATCCCTGGGAGGCTGAGGCAGAGAATTGCTTGAACGCGGGAGGCAGAGGTTGCAGTGAGCAGAGATCTTGCCACTGCACTCCAGCCTAACTTTGTAGCTATTATCCACTGTGGAAGCCTGAAGAAGAATGAAGGATACGAATTATTTTTGATGTTATTCTCTGTTCACTGAGATAAATATGAGAGGATAATTAAGTCAGTGCAACTTAAATAGTAATGGGAGAAAGAACAAGTGAGACTTGGAAACAATACACTTGGTTTAATAGTCATGAAACGCAGGGCTTTCAGTCAAAAAGCCATATTCTTCGGAGACTATTTAAGAAATAGCTTCTCAGCTGACTTCATGGATGTTTTTCATATACTTATGATTTAAAGAAGAGGATGGATGAGGTGACCTGAAGTTATTTCCAACCCTATATGACAAGTAAGGTTTAAGTAGAGGTAAAATTTATGACAAAACATTGTGGAAAATATAAACATATGCAAATGTCCAGCTGGCTGTGGTGACACTCATTAGTACATTAAATATAAAACAACATCGTGCCTTACTATTGCTGATTTATTTTAATGAGACCACTCATGGATGATACATTACCCTAGAAGGTTAAAATGGCCTGCTTTGCATGCACAATTCAATACACTTTACATTGTTTAGGGAAAATCCAACAACAGTCAATCTCAAGTAATTTTGATGTTGACATTATCGTGTAAGTGGGTACACTGCACCTGCATATTTGAAATGAAGAGGGTTTGCCAAAAGAATCAGTGGATGCTTTGAACATTGAGATTGAAAAAGATTTGAATTGTAGTGCTGCTGCTTTTTTTGAAGACTCACATGTTCAAGCCAGATCTTACCATCATTATTCATTCAACAAGTATTTGTTGATATTTAGTGTGTAGCAAACACTATTTGCAGTGCTGGAGATTCAGTGGTGAACAAACCAGAAAAAAAAAAAATCCTATTTTAGACTTATAGCTTAATTGGGAACTAGAATAATTGTGTGAGATAATATACCCAATAAATAAGTAAACTAATAACATTTTAGAATGAAGGAGATAAGAAGATTTGACAGAGCGCAGCTGGGTGGGATTGAGGTAGATGGAGTCAGAGGTTACCAGATACTATAGTTACATCTGGCCTCGACCAGAAATCAGAAAGGCTAGATTCTCACCCAACTTCTGCCACCAATCCAGCTGAATGGCCTAGAAAAAGGACATCAGTAGACCAAGCAGATCATTTGGACTACATAATCCAAAAGCTTTTTATAGCCTGTAGGAGGCAGAACGGGCCCTCTAAAGCAGGGGTCTCCAACCTTTTTGGCACCAAGGACCGGTTTCATGGAAGAAATTTTTCCACAGACCAGGAGAGGGGAAATGGTTTCAAGATGATTCAAGCATGTTGCATTTATTATGCACTTTATCTCTATTATTATTACACTGTAACATATAATGAAAAAATTATACAGCTTGCCACAGTGTCGGATCTGTGGTAGCCCTGAGCCTATTTTCCTGCAACTAGATGGTCCCCTCTGTGGGTGATAGGAGACAGTGATAGATCATCAGGCATTTGATTCTCATAAGGAATATGCAACCTAGATGCCTTGCATGTGCAGTTCACAATAGGGTTCCTGCTCCTATGAGAATCTAATGCCAGGGCTGATCTGACAGGAGGCTGAGCTCAGGCAGTAATGCTCAATCACCCGCCACCTACTGTGAGGCCAGGTTCCTTTCTTGGTTATTGTTGAGACAAGGTCTTTCTCTGTCACCCAGGCTAGAGTGCAGTGGCACAATCTCTGCTCACTGCAACCTTTGACCCCCGTGCACAAGGAGTCCTTCCACCTCAGCCTCCTGGGTAGCTGGGACCACAGGGGCATGCCACCCACCCAGCTATAAATAAAGTGGCCCAACACCATCCAGCGGTAAATAAAGCGCACAACAAATGTAAAGTCCTTTTTAGTATTGTTAGTAGAGACAGGGTTTGGCCATGTTGCCCAGGCTGATCTTGAACCCCTGAACTCAAGCGATCAGCCTGCCTTGGTCTCCCAAAGTGCTGGGATTACAGGCATGAGCCACTGTTCCTAACAGGCCAATGACCTGTCCCAGTTTTTGGCCCAAGGATTGCGGATCCCTGCTCTAAAGACTTCACGCTCTAATCCTCAAAACCTGTGAATGTATTATGTTACATGGCAGAAGGAACTTTGCAGCTCTGATGAAGGTTAAGTACCTTGAAATGAGGAGATTGCTCTGGATCACCTAATTTTATCACATGTCCTTAAAAGCAGAAAATGTTCTCTTTTGATTGCAGAAGAGCGATGCAGCAGAGAAATGCCACAGAAAGGGAAGATGGAGAGATTCGAAGTGTGAGAGGAATTCAACCTGCTGTCGCTGGAAGGATTCCCGATGGAACACATGAGAATAAACCTGTGTAGCATCTAGGAGCAAAGACTCACCCCTGGCTGACACTAGTAAGGAAATGGGGACCTCAGTGCTACAGTGTCAAAGAATTGACTTTAACCCACAGCCTGAGTGTGCTTAGAAGCAGATGCATTCACATATCTTCCAGAAGGAAATGGAGCCTCATTGACACCTTGATTTTAACCTTGTGGATCCTAAGCAGGAAATTCAGATGAGATGTCCTGTGAGATAATACATGGGTGCTGTATTAAGCTGCTAAATTTGTGGTAATTTCTTATGACAGCAATTTAAAAAATGGATAGAAAACCACTAACCCAAACCTTATAATCCCCCCTCTCTTCCATCCTTTGCAGTTTCCTACCAGCACTTCCAAGCACTCAGCAGTTCCTATCAATTTTACTTCCAAAGCATGGATTGACCCCATCTTCTCATCTGCACAGAATTCTACTGCATCTATCATCTGGACCATCTCAAACTGGTCCCTCTACCCCTATTTTGTTTTGACTCAATCTGTTCTCCAAACCATAGCCAATTATTTACTTTAAAAAATATAATCATGACATTTTTTTGCATACAAGCTTTCAGTGTTTCCACATAAGCAACAGATTCCACTTCAGCCCCACTGTAATGCAGAGACGTCCATGGCACAGATCCTATCTCCCCTCCAGCCTTTCACAGCGTGCTCTCTCTCTGCCTTATTCTTTATGTGCTTATATGGAGAATTGTAACTTCCCTTCAGTACCACTCCTAGACCCAGGCATACAGCATAGCTGTGCTGAGCTTTCAATCTTCAGAGTCCTCAGCTCTGGTGCTGCCTGGTCTTCCCACAGGTGAGGAATCTATGTAGCTAAGCAGAAATCACCTGTAGCCTAAGCTTCCTTCTTATGGACCACGCTTCAGATGTTTGGTATCCCGACTTCTCTGGACAAAGCGCCCAAAGCCCTTTCCAAAGCTGGCATGGGTTTGTTTTCTGAATTTATGCTCTGAAGGATAGCACATGCCTCTGGGCAGATGTGAGGTAGGCCGGCCAAGAGGCAAATGTTAGCAGTGTTGCCAAAAAGAAGCAGGTGGACCGTGGAACCAGGGGTAAGAAAACAGGAAGATGGTGTCAGTCTGTTTAGGGGGTCCTATCACAAAATACCAGACTGGGTGACTTGAATAATAGAAATTTCCTTCTAACAGTTCTGGAGGCTGCTAAGACCAAGATCAAGGTGCCAGCAGGTCCGGTGCCTGGTGATAACTGTCTTCCTGGTGTTGTCACATGGTGGTGTGGTTGGGGAGGTAGGCAGAACCCTACGATAAGGGTGTTAAACTCATCATGAGGGTTCCACCTTCATAACCCAATTACCTCCCAGAGACTGCATCTCCAGATAACACTATATTGAGGGTTAGAGTTTCTGCATATGAATTTTGGAGGGACTCAAACTTTCAGCCCATAGCAGTGGACCATGGGCTAAAGGCTGTCTCTCCTTACCATCACATTTCTAGCCTGGAATTCCGATAAATTCTACAATTCTGAATTAGACCCAGCCTTCCAAGATATTATGAAGGTATATTTCTCAAGGCAGGAACATAAACCTTATTTTACATAGCAGATGGTTAGCTTGATTTATATCATCTATTTAGATGTAAGATATGCTACCTCCATTTGCACTTTTACCCCAGTCTCCACAAATGGTGGGTATATGTTTTTCCCACGTACCATGTCTTCATGATGTTTCCTCCAGTGTTCCAGGCTCTTCTCACTGCCTGAAAAGGCCTGCCCACCATTCTCCACCTGGCTAACTCTCACACGTAGCTCAGGACTCAAGTTACTGGTAGCCTCCCCATGAAACCTTCAATGATTCTCCAATGCCCCCTCCCATCCTCTCTCTGCCTTAAAATGCACGTATATGAAATTATTGAAACGCTCCTACACTGTAAGACGAACAACAGAGACTATATTTTATCCATTTTCTTTCTCTACCATGGTGTCTGGTGCATGGTGTGGATTTAATTAAAGTTTATTGAACTGAATACTGAAAGCAAATGGTAAATGCTTCATTTAGAATATATTCAGCAAACATTTAAGGAATAATAGCACAAAGTGAAGAAGAAAATTACTGGGGGTGGGAGATGACAGATGTGACATATTCCTTGTTCCAGGTCATACAATAGTAATAATCATTGCCGTTTCTTGAACACTAACCATTTGCCACATGGGTTACAGTTAATCCTCCCAACTCCAAGAGGTGGAAACTATTATTATCTTCATTTTACAAATGAAGAACTGAGGCTTACAGAGTTTAAGTGATTTGCCTAAAGACTCAAAGCCAGAAAGGGCTTCAAAGCTTCTGCTTTGACTATGGGAGCATGCTGCTTCCTGACATCTACCCTGCACAGAAAAAGGGAGCTAGACACATTGTTCATTTTTTTAAAGAAGAGAAGATACAAATGGTAACTCTCAAGGGCCTGAGTAAATGTTAGTTGAAAGTTAATTGCATGTGCTTCAAAAATAAATGTGGGAACATCTGAAATGTCTAAATAACAATAAGATTGCAAAGTAAGAAGGACCATTTGGATTACAATAAGGAAACGATGATGTTCTCTGCTGACAGTGAGCTGGGGGTGTGTCCCAAAGGAAGTTGGGAGGTCTTGTCAGGAGGCCCTTGTTGCAGTCCACTGGAAAGTTCTTAACACAGGATGTGAGAAGGGAATGTATGGGGGCTGAGTTGGTCTTCAGATCCAAAATGTAATACCAACACACGTTTTACATTAAAATATTTAAAGATATAAATTGTTCTTCCCAACAGTTTTTCATTTAAAAGAGGAGTTTGTAGCGTTTCCTAAAATGTTATTTAAGGCCATTTTACATGCCAACTAACTGGACTAAATTATTATTTTTTTAAGTTGAATTCAGGAAAGCAACTCTTTTGCCGTTTGTGAAAACTACATTTAAGCCAAATAAGCAGTAAGATTGAGGCAGGAAAAAAGAAACAAAGCTCACCCACAAACTCTATTGTACAGAAAATTTCTCTATTTTCTTATGACTGAAACTTAATATTTATTTTCATTTCCTATTTGGCCAAATGGTTGGAAATTTGATCTCGGTCAATACAATGTGGTCCTACCCCCACTTTCAGCTACTCCTTCCTTTCCCCGGGATTAGGTCTAAGTTTAGGGTGGCTTACACAGTGAGGAGGCATGGGCAAAGGCCGAAAGGAGGGCTGGCATCCACACCTGCAGGTCCTGCAATGACTGTTGTGGGTCCCAGCAGCATCCCTTCTTATCCACAGCCTCAGCCTTCTTCTGCCTCCTCCACTTTTGTATCGTGTCCATCCTTCTTGGGTGCATGGCATCATTCCATTGCTTCTGTAGCCAAGGAGTAGGACTGAGAACTTGATGAGGCTGTCTGGGGCCCGTCTGCCCAGCTCTGCTTCTGCTTCCTGCCATGAAGGCTGGGGATGCTGAAGCCTCCGTCTGTCTCCAAGGGATGGGGACTCAGATCCTCTTTGCTCTTGGACCTTCCAACCGCATTCAGAGTTCTATGGTGCCCTCCCCGCCTAGGTGTTTGGCTAAGAAGAAGCAGGTCATGGCCTCCCTTCTCAGAAACCAACAAGGTCTAAATTATGCATCTGCCTTTTGAACTTCTCTTGTCTCATCCCAGATAATCTTTCTCTAGCTTGAGGCAGGAAGCCTTGCTCTTACATCAACATGCATCATTCCAAATCCCTTGTTTCATTCCAGGATCTAGGCGTATGAACACCAAAGCCAGGAATAGACTCCTTCGACTTTGCAATTTTTTCTCCCCTGTGACACCATGTATGAGAAATTCCTTGCCTTGGCTAAAGGGGCATCTATGGGGTGGAAGAAAGGGGATATAATAAAACTTATAAAACACTATGCCACTACCATAATTCAGAGAAAAGCACAAGATGGGGAACTAGGAGATTGGGAGTTTGCCATGTGATCATGTTACAGTAGGCAGCTAGTCAGACATGGGCAGGGCAGAAGAACGTCCCCCCAACCCCACCAGGAATGTCAGGTGATGGCCAGGAGGTTTTTAAACTCTCTCTCTAAAATAATAATGGGTTGCAGCCAGCGCCATGGAACGACAGTCTCCCAATAGATAGAAAGCACCTGAAGCTGGTGATCAGCGGCTTCCCAGTAAGATCTCAGGAGTTGGGCAAGTGGGCTCAAGCATGCACACTAAGAGGCGCCACTCACCCAACTGAGGCAAAATGGCTTGAGAGTTTAACTGGTATATGAACCTTCTTAAGGGAAAAATGCCTCAAAGGAGCATGCATACAGCTTCAGTAAACACACTGAGCAAGCAGCCCCTCCCAAGCACTAGCACACCACCGCACACACAGACAGCCGAAGGGAAGAATCAGGAGACAAGGAATGCAACCTCCCAGAAGCATGCCAACTTGTAAAACCCCAAGTCAAAGGTCAGCTGTGCACTTGATCTTTCAGGCTGCCCGCTTGGCTCTCTTCCAAGTATATTTTGTATTTTTCACTCTTGCTCTAAAGCTTTTTAATAAACTTTCACTCCTGCTCTAAAACTCGCCTCAGTCTCTTACTCTGCTTTACGCCCTTTGATTGAATTCTTTCTTCTGAGGAGGCAAAACTGAGGTTGCTGTAGACACGCATGGATTTGCCACCACTAGCAATCATGGGCAAGTCCTTTCCTCTCAGGGACTTGGTTTCTTCACTCCTGTCATCAGGGGTAAGAGCAGACATTTTCCATGTTCTCTTTTGGCTCTAGAAATACTGAAATACTATTTTATCTGATTTTTAAAAAAATATTTCCATCTAGCTCTGGTGCTTGTGAAACTCTGTGATCATATATTCATGGGAAGTAATGTGAGGTGCCATGATTTACTCTCTACCCATTTACAGTACATAAAAATGAGATCCTTGTAACTAGGTTCAGAACTATTTAATTGAGGCTAAGAACTAATTTTCATAGCTCAAAAAGTCATGTATGTAACGGATATGTCTCATGTCATTTAAAAGCTTTTCTCTAATATTGGTGACTTGAAATATATATAGGATTCTCATCACTCTTTTTTAATGTGTTCTAATTAGTAATACTATTTCTTATTTAATTTTTATGTATTTTTTAGTTTCCTTGTTATTAGAACTGAGGAAAAAAATTCAACAAGGTTAATGAATAGCTGATAGAGAGGTGTTTTACAAAATAATTAAGATTGTATTCTTACAACAAATTTTAAAGTAGCTTATTATCAGAAATTGTGGACTGTTTTAAATAAGGTTTTCAATTTTAAAAATAAACGACTTAGGGTAAAACTTCATCAGACAAGGTCATGTGTTCTTTTGACAATTTATCCCAAAATTCAGAGAGAAAAATACTCACTAAATAACATAATAAAAGAATAATGTCTGACTTCTAGGCCACCAAGAGAAGTAGAAATGAAGTTATAAATATCACAAAACACTCTAAATCAGTGTGGCAGAAAGTCTATTTATGTCACCTGCTGGCTCACTTGTTATTATTTTTTTCTGGCTAACATAGTTGATATGTTATATATAGCACACATGTGATAAAACACCAAGCCCATGTTTTCAGTTTTCAGAAAATATGAAGAGAAAATTCAAATGAGAATCTAATTTCAGCTTTGTTGCCAGTTACTCTTGTGACTTTGAGGAAGTTCTTTAACTCTGTACTGAGTTTTAGAAAGGTGACTTCTAAGAGTTCTGCCAGCCTTAAAATTTTTTGACTCTGTACATTCTTCCTTAGCTGTAAAATAGGGGCAATAATATTTGTACCATCTCCAGTGTTGATAAGAGTATTAAGCTCTTTTACTCAATAGAGTCTGTAATTTTGCATTTGTGTAATTATTTGCTTAATGCCTCTCACTCCAGCAGGCTGTCAGCTCCGTCGGGATAGGAAGAGTGTCTGTCTGATGTACTGTTTTATTTCTAGGACCTAGCACAGTGCCTGGCACATCACAGATCCTCAATTTATATGTCTGGGAAATGAGAAGAATCAGCCTAAGTATTCATATATAGGGCACTGAAAATCAGCAAGCCTGGACCATGCTTCCTCAGAAAATAGTTATATTTTCTGTATAACTATTTTATACAGATCCAGATGGCTGAATAGGAACATCTCTGGAGTGCAGTTCCCAGCGAGAATGCAGTGGGTAAGTAATCACCACATTTCCAAATGAGTTTTTACTGCCCACAGACCAGGAGATTCCTGGCGGAAAAGTGCCACGGGTCTCCAGCATGGCTGTTGCAGCCAGCACAGTGGATCTCCCCACAAAAACTCACACAAATCTGGGTAGCTATTTCAATTGGCACCTGGAATGCCTGGGAGACAGGGTAGACCATTCAACTGAAAAAAAGGGGGCTGAAACAGGGAGCCAGGTGATCAGGCTCAGCAGGTCCCACCCGCACAAATACCAGCAATTTGAAACGCTCTGGATTGAGAGTTTCACAGCAAGCACAGCTGGACCTGGGATAATCCAGCTCTGTGGGCGGAAGTATGTCTACCATTACTGAGGCAGTCCACAACTACTGAGGCAGACCGCCATTACTGAGGCAGACCGCCATTACCGAGGCAGTTCTAACTATACCTCTATAAACAAAACCACAAGGAAGTTTACACAGCAGCTGGGCAGAGCCCATGGCAGCTGAGCAATGCCTCTGCTGGCAGACCGTGACTAGGATACCTCCTGGCTGGGCAGGGTATCTCTGAAAAAAGGCAGAAGCACGTCAGGAACTTATAAATAAAGCCCCACATTGCTGGGACAGAACACCTGTGAGAAAAAGGCAGTTATGAGTTCTGCTGCAGGAGACTTAACTGTACCTGCCCAGCAGCTCTGAACGCAACAATGGAGCTCACAGCTCAGCACTTGAGCTCTTATAAGGGGCAGACTGTCTCCTCAAGCAGCTCCCCAACCCCCATATATCCAAAGAGACACCTCATAAAGGAGAGCTCAGGCTGTCATCTGGCAGGTATCATTCTGGGATAAAGATAACAAAAGAAGAAACTGGCAGCAACCCCTCCTGTCCTGCAGCCACCACAGGTGATCCCCAGGCAAGCAGGGTCTGGAGTGGACCTCCAGCAGTCTTACAGCAGAGGGGCCTGTTAGAAGGAAAACTAAAAAATAGTAAGAAATAACTTCATCATCAACAAAAAGGACATACACTCAAGAGATCCCATCCAAAAGTCACAAACTGCAAAGATCACAGGTAGATAAATCCACAAAGATGGGAAGAAACCAGTGAAAAAAGGATGAAAACACCCAAAACCAGAATGCTTCTCCTTCTCCAAGGGATCAAAGCTCCTCACCACAAAGGGAACAGGCTGGATGGAGAATGAGTCTGACGAATTGACAGAAGCAGACTTCAGAAAGTAGATAATAACAAACTTCTCTGAGCTAAAAGAACATGTTCTAACCCAATGCAAAGAAACTAAGAACCTTGAAAAAAGGTTTGACTAAATGCTAACGAGAATATACAGCTTAGAGAAGAATATAAATGACCTGATAGAGCTGAAAAACACAACACGAGAACTTCACGAAGCACACACAATTTTCAATAGCTGAATCGACCAAGCAGAAGAAAGGATATCACAGATTGAAGATTAACTCAATGAAATAAA
>NW_016107344.1:9084017-9111033 GCF_001604975.1 Cebus imitator
AAAAAAAAAAAAAAGCCGGAGTTGCCATCCTAGTCACTGATAAAATAGACTTTAAACCAACAAAGATGAAAAGAGACAAAGAAGGGCATTACATAATGGTAAAAGGATCAATGCAAAAAGAAGAGCTAATGATCCTAAATACATACACATCCAGTACAGGAGCAACCAGATACATAAAGCAAGTTCTTAATGACCTACAAAGAGACTTAGACTCCCACACAATAATAGTGGGAGACTTTAACACTCCACTGTCAATACTACACAGATCAACAAGGCAGAAAATTAACAAGGATATCCAGGACTGAACTCAGCTCTGGACCAAGAAAACCTAATAGACATTTTCAGAACTCTCCATCCCTAATTGACAGAATATACATTCTTCTCAGCACCACATTGCACCTACTCTAAAATTGACAACATAATTGGAAGTAAATCAACCCTCAGCAAATGCAAAAGAATGGAAGTCATAACAGTCTCTCAGACCACAGTGCCATCAAATTAGAACTCAGGATTAAGAAACTAACTCAGAACCACACAGCTTCATGGAAACGGAACAAATGGTTCTTGAATGTTGACTGGATAAACAATGAAATGAAGGCATAAATAAAGATGTTCTTCAAAACCAATGAGAACAAAGACACAATATACCATAATCTCTAGGACACATTTAAAGCAGTGTCTAGAGGAAAATTTATAACAATAAATGCCCACATGAGAAGCAAGGAAAGATCTAAAATTGACACCCTATCATCAAAACTGAAAGAGCTAAAGGAGCAAGATCAAAAACACTCAAAACCTAGCAGAAGACAATAAATAACTAAGATCAGAGCAGCACTGAAGGATATAGAGACACAAAACAACCCTTCAAAAAATTAATAAATCCAGGAGCTGGTTTTTTGAAAAGATCAACAAAATAGACGACTAGCCACATTAATAAAAATGAAAAGGGAGAAGAATCAAATAGATGCAACAACAAACAATAAACGGGGTATCACCACTGATTCCACAGAAATACAAACTACCATCAGAGATTACCACAAACAACTCTATGCACATAAACCAGTAAACCTGGAAGAAATGGATAAATTCCTGGACATTTGCACCAAGCCTAAACCAGGAAGAAGTTGAAACCCTGAATAGACCAATAACAAAGGCTGAAATTGAGGCAGCAATTAATAGCTTACCACCCAAAAAAAGGCCAGGTCCATATGGCTTCACAGCTGAATTCTACCAGACATACAAAGAGGAGCTGGTACCACTCCTTCTGAAACTATTCCAAACAATCCAAAAAGAGGGAATCCTTTCCCAAATCATTTTATGAGACCAACATCATCCTGATACCAAAACCTGGCAGAGACTCAACAAGAAAAGAAAACTTCAGGCCAATATCCATGATGAACATAGATGCAAAAATCTTCAATAAAATACTGGCAAACCAATTGCAACAGCACATCGAAAAGCTTATCCATCATGATCAAGTAGGCTTCATCCCGGGGATGCAAGGCTGGTTCAACATACGCAAGTCTATAAATGTAATTCACCACATAAACAGAACCAAAGACAAAAACCACATGACTATCTCAATTGATGTAGAGAAGGCCTTTAACAAAATTCCACAGCCCTTTATGCTAAAACCTCTCAATAAACTAGGTATCGACGGAAAGTATCTCAAAATAATAGAAGCTATTTACAACAAACCAACAGCCAATATCATACTGAATGGGCAAAAACTGGAAGCATTCCCTTTGAAATCTGGTACTAGACAAGGACACCCTCTCTCACCACTCCTATTCAATACAATATTGGAAGTTCTAGCCAGAGCAATCAGGTAAGAAAAAGAAATAAAGGATATTCAATTAGGAAAGGAGGAAGTCAAATTGTCTCTATTTGCAGATGACATGACTATATCTAGAAAACCCCATTGTCTCAGCCCAAAATCTCCTGAAACTGACAAGCAATTTCAGCAAAGTCTCAGGAGACAAAATCAATGTGCAGAAATCACAAGCATTCCTGTACACCAATAACAGACTTAAAGAAAGCCAAATCAAGAACGAACTGCAATTCACAGTTGCTACAAAGACAATAAAATACCTAGAAATACAACTAACAAAGGATGTAAAGGACCTCTTCAAGGAGAACTACAAACCACTGCTCAAGGAAATGAGAGAACACAAACAGATGGAAAATCATTCCATGCTCATGGTTAGGAAGAATCAATATTGTGAAAATGGCCATACTGCCCAAAGTAATTTATAGATTCAATGCTATCCCCATCAAGCTACCTATGACCCTCTTCAAAGAACTGGAAAAAACCACCTTAAACTTCATACGGAACCTAAAGAGAGCCCACATAGCCAAGTTAATTCTAAGCAAAAAGAACAAAGCTGGAGGCATCATGCTACTTGACTTCAAACTATACTATAAGCCTACAGTAATCAAAACAGCATGATACTGGAAACACAACAGAGATATAGACCAATGGAATAGAACTGAGGCCTTGAAGGCAATGCCACACATCTACAACCATCTGATCTTTGACAACCTGACAAAAACAAGCAATGGGGAAAGGATTCCCTGTTTAATAAATGGTGTTGGGAAAACTGGCTAGCCATGTGCAGAAAACAGAAACTGGACCCCTTCCTGACACCTTACACTAAAATTAACTCCAGATGGATTAGAGACTTAAACAGAAGACCTAACACCATAAAAACCCTAGAAGAAAACCTAGGCAAAACCATTCAGGACACAGGCATAGGCAAGGACTTCATGACCAAAACACCAAAAGCACTGGCAACAAAAGCCAAAATAGACAAATGGGATCAAACTCCAGAGCTTCTGTACAGCAAAAGAAACAACCATTAGAGTGAACCAGCAACCAACAGAATGGGAAATAATTTTTGCAATCTACCCATCTCACAAAGGCTAATATCCAGAATGTACAAAGAACTAAAACAGATTTACAAGAAAAAAACAAACCCATTCAAAAGTGGGCAAAGAATATGAACAGACACTTTTCAAAAGAAGACATCTATGAGGCCAAGAAATATGAAAAAAATGCTCATTATCACTGGTCATTAGAGAAATGCAAATCAAAACTACATTGAGATACTATCTCATGCCAGTTAGAATGGCAATCATTAAAAAATCTGGAGACAACAGGTGCTAGAGATGATGTGGAGAAATAGGAACACTTTTACACTGTTGGTGGGCTAAAAATTAGTTCAACCATTGTGGAAGACAGTGTGGCGATTCCTCAAGGACCTAGCAATAGAAATTCCATTTGACCCAGCAATCCCATTACTGGGTATATATTCAAAGGATTATAAATCATTCAGTTATAAAGACACATGCAGACACATGTTCGTTGCAGCACTGTTTACAATAGCAAAGACCGGGAACCAACCCAAATGCCCATCGATGATAGAATGGACAAGGAAAATGTGGCACATATACACCACGGAATACTATGCAGTCATAAAAAATGATGAGTTTGTATCCTTTGTAGGGACATGGATGAATCTGGAAACCATCATTCTCAGCAGACTGACACAAGAACAGAAAATCAAATCTCACTCATAGGCAGATGCTGAACAATGAGAACACATGGATATAGGGAGGGGAGCATCACAGATTGGGGTCTGTTGGGGGGAAATAGAGGAGGATAGCAGGGGGGTCGGGAGTTGGGGAGGGATAACATGGAGAGAAATGCCAGATATAGGTGACAGGGATGGAGGCAGCAAACCACATTGCTGTGTTTGTAACTATGCAACAATCCTGCATGTTCTGCGCATGTACCCCAGAACCTAAAGTGCAATAAAAAAAATATGTGTGTGCATATATATATATATATATATATATATAAGAAATGTGGCTATGTTTTGTATTAAGCACTGATAAAAACTCAAACTCTTTTCCTCAAAGAGAAATAGCATAAATCAATACTGCTCCAAGTGTGGCCCACAGGCAAGCCACAACAGCATCAACTGGGATCTGCTTAGAAATGCAGCTTGGGTGCCCTGTCATCCTAGCACACTGGGAGGCTGAGGTAGGAGGATCACTTGAGCTGAGGAGTTTAATAGCAGCCTGAGCAATATAGTGAGACCTTATCTCTAAAAATAAATTAAAAAAAAATTAGCTGGTTGTGGTGGCGCATGCCTGTATTCCCGCTACTCATCAGGCTGAGGTGGGAGGATCACTTGAGGCCAGGAGGTCAAGGCTGCAGTGAGCCGTGATCACTCCATTGCACTCCGGCCTGGCCAATAGAGTAAGACCCTGTCTCAGAAAACAAAAACAAAAATAAATGCAAATTCTCTTTTCCTATCTCAGAAGTACCAAAAGAAACTCTGGGGGTGGGGCTAGCAATCTGTGTAAATGTTTACAAGCCGTCTAGGTGATTATGATGTACCCTCAAGTTTTTGAACCACTGTCTCAAACAATCTACTTATCTTCTTTACATACATAGTATTTTACTTCTCGCAGCCCTAAATTAAGTTCTCTAGCTTCAGCTTAGAAAATAATAACAATTACATCACCACCAACAATAATAATAGCTAATACTTTTTGAGTACCTTCCTATGCCCCAGGCCTTGATTGTAATGCATAAGTCCCACACAAACTTATGGGGTAACAAACATTATTCTATCTATTTTATATATTACAAAACCAAGATTTTATTAAATTTTCCCATTGCCAATAAACTATGCTTCAAATCTCAGTACCCTGGTACTACAGCTGGGCTTTTAACTACTATATGATACAGATTCTATGCTCAGTTCCTGACTGACCTTCAACTCACCCCCTTATATTTTGGATCCCAGCTATATGAGGGGCAGGTGTGAGCAAGTCTATAATGCTGACCTGACTCCACATTCATGTGAAGAGTGAAACACCTTCTCAGGAGATGAGCCATGGGATGTCTGACATCAATGTCAGGTTTTTCCTTAAGAGTTATCTTTGGATCTTTTCTCACAAAAAGATGAAATTGTTTAGTGTTGTCTACATAAACTTCTGTGAGTGGCAAAAACTGATAATTTTCAGTTTGGCAGACTTAATACTAAAATCAGTCATTTCTGGAAACACTCAGACAATGGTATCCATTGTTTCTTGAGGTTTATTTTCTCCTTCATCAACCTCAAAAGAGAACTTAGAAAATGGAGGAAAGGAATAAGTTGATATGGGATGCAGGCGAGGGGGAAGAGAAGAATGTGTGAGAGGAGAGGAAAAAAAGTCAGAGATTGATGTTTTATCCTGTCTTCCATCATTGGTAGAGAAAGTGTCACTGTGAGGAATCAGGAGTTGGGTGGGGGCAGGCTGAGACCTACCTGGTCAGGGTATCATGGCAGCAAGTGAAGCAGAGGTATGAAGTTTGCCTGAAACTCTATGTGTGGACCTGGGGACAACTTAGGACCTACCTACTACACCTGATAGAGGAAATCAGAGGCTAAATGGTGCATGTACCTAGCATGACTGATATTGAAAAAGAATCAATGAAGGCAGCAGATGGATTGTGGTCAGAGGCAACAGCTAATAGAGCTCCCAAAGAGAAGTTGTGCTAATGGAGTTGGCTGCCATGGGCTTTCAGAGAAGGCTGTCCTGGGTACTTGCGTTTTCAATGCCAGCCAAGGTGGTTTCTTTTAGGGGCCCAGCCAACAGCAGTGAGAAAGCAGCTACTCCTGACTGAGTGCCTACCATGCCAGGCAGTTTGCCACTCATTTTATGGACACTAATCCAGCTGAACTTCCTAAAACATCTGGAAAGTGGTACTATATCCCCCATTTTACATAAGAGGACACCAACGTTTTGTGATATCAATTAACTTGTTCAAGAGCATCAGTTAGTAAGTAGTAGAGCCATTCAACTTTTTCTGTTTTTCTTTTTTCCTATCAGACTCTACCTCTTGGAATGGTGGGAGGGAGAGAGGAGAAGGGGGAATTTTACTAAGGCTAAATGGGAAACCCTCGAGTGAGACTGGACTCCTCCCCAGTTATTTGAGTTACTGCTCTTTCAAGCTCTATTTTTGAGAGCTTGATTAGGTCCCTGGGTCGAAGTAATCAAGAAAGTAGCCCATGAATCCAAAAAATTAGGCTTCATCAGCATATATGAGGGAATTTTCATTTGTTTATAAAACTGATCAGTGTTTCCCAAGATCATCAGTCTTGGGGTAAAAATGAGACTATGCTGATGGTATAAATAACTTTTGGCTGGGTGTAGTGGTTCATGCCTGTAATCCCAGCACTTTGGGAGGCTGAGGCAGGCAGATCACTTGAGGTCAGGAGTTCATGACTCTGGCCTCATAGTAAAATCCTGTCCTTACTAAAAATACAAAAGTTAGCTGGGCATGGTGGCCCATGCCTGTAATCCCAGCTACTCGGGAAGCTGAGGTAGGAGAATCACTTGAACCTGAGAGGCAGAAGTTGCTGTAAGCCAAGATGGTACCACTGCACTCCAGCCTGAGCGACAGAGCAAGACTGTCTCAAAAAGGAAAAAAAACCTTGTGACTGTCATACTATTCATGTATTGTTATAAGCCTTACTATAGTTTAGATGTTTGTTTTCCAAATCTCATGTTGAAATTTGATCCCCAATGTTGGAGGTGGGGCCTGGTGGGAGGTGTTTGGGTCATGAAAGTGGACCCCTCACCCTCATGAACATCTTGGTGACGTTCTTATGGCAATGAGTTCTCACTTTATTGGTTTGCACGAGCTGGTTGTTTAAAAGAGTCTGGCAACTTCCTCCTCTCTCTCTTCCTCTCTCATCATGTGATCTCTGTACACACCAGCTTCTCTTTGCCTTCTACCATGAGTGGAAGCTGCTCTAGGACCTCACAAGAAGCCGAGCAGATGCCGGCACTGTGTCTTGTACAGCCTCTGGAACTGTGAGACAAATAAACCTCTTTTCTTTATAAATTGCCCAGCCACAGGTGTTCCTTTACAGCAACACAAATGGACAATGACAAGATCCCTAAAGCCACCTCAATACTTTTAAGAAGTCTACAAGGGTGTTTCATGGGGACTAACAAGTCTTCTCAGCTAGGATGTGGCATCTCTCATTTTCTCCCTTTCATGCTTCTGGCGATGTCAGCTGCTGACTCCTCTCAGCACACCTACTGGCAGAATTGTCTGAATTCAATTCAAGATTGTCACTGGTATTTAGACCCACATGGAAATCACAGCTTACCATATGGTGCTGTCACTGTTCCTGACGTGGAATGGGTTGACCCACTGCCAGGAAGCATGACTGTGCCCGAAACTGGCCACTAGAGGTGTTCTTACTTGACTAAGTTTGTAATGGCCAATGAGAAAGTGAAAGGTACAGTACTGCACCTTGATACGCTGAGTCTTGGGCTCTGAACTCCAGGGCTGACCTCTAATGAACTGGACAGAACAATGCAGACAATTCCTTCTTCTTAAACTAGGAAGGCATAAACATTATGCTAAGTAAAAGAAGCCAGACATAAATGGTCATATATTGCATGATTCCATTTATATAAAATATCCAGAATAGGAAAATCTATAGAGACATAAAGTAGATTACTTGTTGCCAGGGCCTGGGGATAGGGAGAATTGAGAAGGGACTGCTTGTGGGTAAGTGGTTTCTTTTTGGAGTAATGGAAATATTCTAGAATTATATAGGGACAATGACCGCACAATACAGTGAATATACTAAAGACCATGAAGTTGTATCCTGTCTCTATATACTCTGAGCTATTTTTTTTTCATTCATATATACATATATATATGTAATTTTGTGGGCACATGGTAGCTATACATATTTATGAGTTACATGAGATATTTTGATCACACATGCAATACAATAATCACATTAGGGTAAATAGGGTATCCATCCCTAAAGCATTTATCCTTTGTTACACACAGTCCAATTATACTCTTTTAGTTATTTTTAAATGCACAATTATTTTTGACTGTAGTCACCCTGTTGTGCTGGCAAATACTAGGTCTTATTCTTTCTAACTACTTTTAGTACACATTAACTATCCCCACATCCCCCACACCCCTATATTCCTTCCCAGCCTCTGATAATCATCTTCTACTCTGTATCTCCATGAGTTCAATTGTTCTGATTTTTAGATTCCACAAATAAGTAAGAATATGCAATGTTTGTCTTTGTGTGCCTGGCTTATTTCACTTAACATAATGACCTCCAGTTCCAACCATGTTGTCACAGATGGCAGGATCTCATTCTTTTTTATGGCCAAATAGTACTCCATTGTGTATACAGTGAGCTACTTTTCTTCATGGCATTTATTACCACCTAATAGCATGTACATATATATTTACACACATAAATATAGATATATATGTGTACATATGTGTGTGTGTGTGTGTGTGTGTGTTTCTGTGCAAGCACAAATTTTGTTTTGTTTATTGCTATAGATCAGGGCCTGAAACAGTACCTGTCACATTATAAGTGCTTAATGAATATTTCTTGAGTGAATAAATGAATCATGTCAGAGGACCCAAACCCTTTTCCTCTGAATTCTGAAAAAAAAGAAGATGGAATCCAAGACAGACTACAACTGAGTTCCGGCAATTCCTGGTAAAAAGGAACTTATATTAGAATTAAAGAAAACACAGAAAGATCTCTGGCAAATGTGAGGTTGTGGCTTCTAATCACAAAGAAAATTAAAGTTTAGTTGAGAGACATTTCTATAGTACTGAATAGTTCCCAACTTTTTACTTTTGAAGTTCTAATATAGCTATTCCCAAATGCTTTCATCTGAAATAGTGGCTAATTCTAAAATAAAATTGGGTAGCGGGAGGAGAGAGGAACCCCACAGAGACTTGCCAATTTTCTGATGAAGATATGTAGTTTGAGAAAAGCTTAATGATTTTGAGACATCTTGCTATACTGCCTGAGGACAGTGGTTTCAGTGTTATAAGATATCAGGTAAAAATAAAGGCACAATCAAAATATTTCAAAGTGTACAAGAAAAAAGAGAAAGTAAATTGGTTTTAAAAAATAAAATTAGCCTGTGAATCCCAGCAGCTTGTGGGGGCTGAGGCAGGGGGATTGCTTGAGCCTAGGAGTTCAAGACCAGTGTGAACAACATAGTGGGGCAGTCTCTACAAAAAAAAAAAAAAAAAAAAAAAAAAAAAAGGGGGGAAGTAAAAAAAAAAAAAAAAAAAAAAAAAAGCCAGATATGGTGGCACACACTTGTAATGTAGGTACTTGGGATGCCAAGGCTGAGGTAGGAGGATCACTTGAGCTTTGGAGGTTGAGACTGCAGTGAGCTGTGATTGCACCACTGTACTCCAGACTGGGCAATAGAGACTCTAATGCAGAAAAAAAAAATAAAGAAAATTATTATGGCACTGAACAAGAAATTTCACATAATGGAGAATTAATTTCTTTATGAAATGATTTTAAGAGGAAAAAATGAAAAAGGCACAGGTATTAGTCTGTTCTCGCACTACTATAAAGAAATACCTGAGACTGGGTACTTTATAAAGAAAAGAGGTTTAATTGGATTATGGTTCTGCAGGCCGTACAGGAAGCACAGTGCTGGTAATTCCTGGGAAAGGTGCAGAAAGGGACTCTTTCATAGGCATCTCCCCTTTGTATCTTGTGCAGGTGATGTCACTATGAAGTAATGTTTAGATACAAATGGATGTGTATTTGAATGGCTGAGCTACTCACAAGATTAAGAATCAATTAAACGTAAGCAAGTCCATCAAAATGAGGGACAATAATATTGCAACTGGAATAATGGAGGAAGTGATATAGTTCCGGGGAGTCCACTTTAAAGGGGAGGAAGACACAAAGAGAACTAGGAAAATAGGAAAAATCTGGGAGGTGGAGGTTGCAGTGAGCCAAGATCACACCATTGCACTCCAGCCTGAAAGAAAAAAAAAGACTCTATCTAAAAAAAAAAAAAAAAAAAAGAAACAATGGAAACCTAACGGGGGTGGGGGAAGCTTGGGCATGTGTTTGGGCCCCGTTACATGTGTGTAACCACACTTTCACACTTGTAATCCCATTACTTTAGGAAGCTGAAGAAGAGGGATTGCTTGAGACCAGAAGTTCAAGACCATTCTAGGCAACATAGTAAGACCCCATCTCTACAAAAATTAGCCAGGTATGGTGGTGCACTCCTGTAGTCCTAACTGCTCAGGAGGATCGCTTGAGTCCAGGAATTTGAGGCTGCAGTGAGCTATGATCACACCACTGCAATGAGGATTGGGTGACAGAGTGAGACCCTATCTATAAAAAAAGAAAGAAAAGAAAAGAAAGTAGGGCACGTCCATCAAGTCTTTTCTGCCACCAGATGTCCAGTAGGACATGTTTTATGGCCCTATAGAGTGAGAGGCAAACAGAAGCAGGTTTTTGTGCTTACAATAGAAGAAGGAAGATTTGGAATGATGTATATAGAATTGTTTTATAGTTTAATGAGCCTCTCTTTCAGCTTTGAGGATATAATGACAATTGTGTAGTGATAGTGGAGAAAAGATTTCTTTTGATGCATAAGAGCAAGATGTGAAAAAAGATACTAAATGCCCTATTTCTCTGCCTTTGCTCTCTGGAAGCCATATCTCCAGGCAAAGCCCCTCTCCTGAATCCATATCCACAGAACCAGCCATGACCAGAGACCTCCACCTGGATGTCACACAGCATGTTAGAATCCATATCATCTCATTATTTTCTTGCTCACCATTATAGCTCTTTTCCTGTTTTTCTTCCAAGAAAATACCACCATTACCTAGTTGTGTAGGCTGGAAACATAAAATCCATTGCTGTCCGACCTGTACAATCACCACAGCCAGCCAACACCCAAGTACTTTTCAACAGTCATTTAGTGCTTATACCAGACTTAGAGAGTTTATCATTTTGTACCTATTTTAAACATGAAAAAACTGAGGCTCAGAAAGGTTCAAGGTTCAAGTTACATATGTAAGGATGGCTAAGCTAATTATGATAAATGAATTATAGCACATGCAAAATAGCTTCCATCACACTAAGAGTTAAAGCCAAAAAAAAAAAAAAAAGTCCTTTAAATGACTTGCAAAGCTCTCTAAGAACCCGCCCCTGGATACCATGCCTAGCTTGTCTACTATGTCTTCCACCCTCCTCCTCCCTGTTCTAGAGTCTAACCCTTTTGCTGGTCCAGTGAATTATGCAGAAGCTCATGGCTTGGCACCTGCCAGCTTCTCTTCCCAGAAATGTCTCCCTGCTGTGTCCTCAAGGCTGCTCACTCACCGTTCATTGTTTATGTCACTGTATTAGAAACACACACTCTAAATGTCCTCCCAAAGAGAGAAGCTCCCACCTGGTGCTCCCAGATGTATTATCCTCCAGAGCCCTCATTACCATGTAACGCCAATGCTGAGCACAGAATCATGTCCACTCTGAATCTCTAGTACCTAGAATATTCATTGCTATGGAGTCAACATTTGATAAATATTTGACAAATGTGTATTCATCCTAGCAAATGCCTACATCTGCTAGCTCCACCCTGTCTTCTCCAACCCCACTGTTCTGCCTTTGCTCAGGTCATCTCAGCTTACCAGTCCCTGGTCGCTCTAATTCAGTGTTCGTTCTTATCTAATTGTTACACTATGCCAAAGTGACCTTCCTAGTATACACATGCCATGCATTGGCCTCTTCTTCAGGGACCTTCAAAAGCCTCCACTGCCTGTGGTAAAATCTGCATTTCTTACTGTAGAATTCTGAGTCCTTTATCACTTTTGTCTGGTACTAAGCTAAAATACCTTACATGCATTAACTTACTTAATATTCACAACCTGACAGGAAGGTCATACAATCTTCCAGTAGAGAAAAGTAAAGTTTCAGTGACTTGCTCAGCACTACAACATGTAATGAAAAAATTAGTTCTGGACCCAAGAAAATCTGAATCCATGTCTCATGCTCTTTTTTCTTGTACCACCTGACACTCTTGAAATTTGGAGGAGTTTCCTGAATTTTCCTTCCCTTTCCTTCCCTTTCTTTTCTGGCAAGGCCATCACATCTATGGCTACACATGTTTACATTACTATACTATGCTACTAGTGTACTAATACTATAGTATATTACTATATTATACTACTAGTGTACCAGTAGTTCCTTTTCCTTCCCTTTCTTTTCTGGCAAGGCCATCACATCTATGGCTACACATGTTTACATTACTATACTATGCTACTAGTGTACTAATACTATAGTATATTACTATATTATACTACTAGTGTACCAGTAGTATAGTAATAAACATGCTAAACTATACTACAAATTATAGAGCCTTAAAGCCAGGCAGGTACCGGTTTTTACAATGACTACCTATGAATTTCTCCTTTTAAATACTCTTCACATAGAACTGGTTTTAGTTCTCCTCTGTTAGCAAAAAGAAATATCTGCTCTTCAGCACTGTATTCATAATACCTAACCTTTAAAGCAAAAACCCTGAAATATATACCTAGTGAAATGATTTACATGTAGGAGCTGGAATATAGTGAGGCCATTAAGTGAATGAGCTTTGGTGTCAGTATGCCTGTATTCAAATCCCAGCTGTGCTATGTACTTGCTGTGAGACACAGAGCAATTTTCTTTGCCTTTTTAAGCCTCAGTTTTCCTCATCTACAAATTAGGGACCATAATAGCACTCATCTCACAGGGCTGTGGGGATAAGTGGCAGCTACTGGTACAAGTAGTAATAATAGCAACACTGGCAACACTACTTGTAAAACAAATGAAGCAGGGAGTTCATCTGGAAACTCCTTTCCCTTCCTAAGATTCAGACATTTCTGACTATGCTTGGTGAATTGATGATGTTATCTTAAGGAATCTACAGAGGAAAAAAACTCACAATAAAGGAATGAGTCAGGTGGACCAGTGAATTCGTTCATTAATGTTGCTATAAAGAAATATCTGAGGCTGGGTAATTTATGAAGAAAGGAGGTTTATTTTGGTTCACATTTCTGCAGGCTGTATAAGCATGGTGCCAGCATCTGCTTGTGGTGAGGGCCTCAGGGAGCTTACAATCATGATGGAAGGCAAAGGGGGAGTCGATGTGTCGCATGGTGAGAGGGAGCAAGGGAGAGAGGGAGGAGGTGCCAGCTCTTTTAAACAACCAGACCACGTGTGAACTAATAGAGTGAGAGCTCACTCACTATCATGAGGAGGGCACCAAAGCATTCATAGGGGATATGACCCAAACACCTCCCAAGAGGTCCCATCTCCAACTTTGGGGATCACATTTTGACGTGAGATTTGGAGGGGAGAAACTTCCAAAGTATATCAACAAGCCTTAATCATTGGATGGGGCAACCTGAAGACGAGTTTATTATAAACTTAGATTTGTCTTGAGTCAGTGTTTTTCACAACTCTCAATCCATAGCCAATGAACTTGTGATTGGTGGGTGTGGTAGGCTATATGAAAAATCTAAAAGAGAGTGTGTTTTCAAAATACTATGACACACTGAGGCATGAGCAGTACTAGTACCCAAGAGCAATGTGAAAAGGGAAGAATGGTTTCTCCCAACAGTGCTGTAACACACTGTGGAACTTCAGTGCCTCAAACACTCCACTGCATCCATGGTAAAGGAGATAGTGTTAGCAAAAAATCAAATACTCATGAGGAGAGCAGCATCTGGCAGATTTAGGGCACCCACTGAACAGAGAGGAGGCTGGTGCAGAAGGAAAATATCTTTAAGTAGGAGGCAACTGAGAACAATGAGGTACTCTCTGAAGACTCTTAGAGATGGACTCTGAGGACTTTGCAGGAAGCTGGAGATCCTCAAATAGTGGGAGTATGAGTGGTGACATGTTACTGGATAATAGCCAGGAAAACCTAGTCTAGCAAACTCCATGTAAAAGAGCCTAAGCTAGCCCAGATGGTGGAAATTGTGAGAAAAAAAAAAAAAAAAGGCCACAAATTCCTTCTCATCCATTTGTAATATGACTTGCAGCTCCTCCCATCAGAGATGGAGTTTATTTTTTTCACTGTTTAACCCTGGAGTTGGCCATGTTACCCATTTTGGCCAGTGGCATATTAGCAAACGTAATGAAGGACTTGAAAAGTGATTGCAATGGAAGTAGCCCTCTTCTGTTAATCTTGGAAACCCTGCAACAACCACCATGTAAAAGAGCCCAGACTAGCTCAGTTGCTAACCTCTGCCAATAACCAACAGGGAACCAAATTGTGAGTGAGGATGCTGGCGGACAGCTGACTACAAAAGCATTACTGAGCCCAGCAGCCAGTAGCTGCCACAGAGATGAGCTGTTGTAGCTGAACCCAGCCAGCACAAATTGCTGACCCACTGAATTGTAAGCTAAGTAAGGGTTGTTGTTTTAAATCACCAACTTTGGGGTAATATTGATATCTATCTACCCATCCATTTCTAATTAACCTTTTTCTCAAAAAGATTTTTAGGTGGTTTACAGCACAGGACTGAACACTCAATAAAGTTAATGTCATAGAAATATTAACAGATAGAGAAAGCATATATGTCAGTCCCAAGGTCTATGTGATTTCTGTTGACTGATGTTACATTTATTTAACTCTGTACTTCCTGGAACCTAAGAACAAAGCAAACTATTTATATATGAGTTACATAAAGACAAGGTCAACCATAAAGTTCTGGCTACTATGCTGTGTTAGCTTAGTAGGCTGCTATAACAACGTACTATAGGCTAGGGCTTAAACAATTTCTTTCTCACAGTTCTGAGGGCTGGAAATCTAGATTGGGGTTCCAGCATGGTCAGTTTCTGGTGAGGGCCCTCTTTCTGGTTACAGACCACCAACTTCTCATATTCTCACATGGTGGAAATCAAGATTACCTTCCAAAGGCTCCACACCTCTTACTACTGTTGCATGGGGTGGTCTCACTGTATCACCCAGGCTGGAGTGCAGTGGTGCCATCACGGCTCACTGCAGCCCAGACCACCTGGGCTCAAGTGATCCTCCCACCCCAGCCTCCCGAGTAGCTGGGACTATAGATGTACACCACCACGCCCAGCTAATTTTAAAAATTTTTTGTAGAGATGAGGTCCCTCTAAGTTGCCCAGGCTGGTCTCAAACTCCTGGCCTCAAGTAATCCTTCCACCTCAGCCTCCCAAAATGCTGGGATTAGGGGTGTGAGCCACCATACCTAGTTAACATATGATTTTTAAGAGACACAGATATTCAGTCCATAATATATGGTAAGCACGTTAAACACATTGCTCATTTTTACAGCTCTGTCAGTTAGACATTATTATTCCTATTTTATGGATAAGGAAACTGAAAACAAGCTATTTCTCTACTCAGCTAGTACACAGGGAATGAAATTTAAATTGATAACTATTTAAATTTCTGGTTCTAAAATCCATGCCCTTTCCAACTCAAGACAACTATTCTCTAAAATTTTATATAGGGGACAATAAGAGTACCCTGAATATCTTAAATGCCTCTCTCTTCATACAATTCACTACTGCCTTAGTTCAGGATTTCACCATTTCCTACATAAACTGTTCGGCTCACCCTATAACCAGTTTTTCTCCATCTAGTCTTACCCCCTCCTACCTATCTTCAGAAATGACCTTTGTATAATTAAAATACACATAATTGTGCCCAGCTTCTGAATAAAATTTTTCAATGACTCCATATTATCTTGAAGATCACATACCTCTTTCCATGTCTGGAGTGTCATTTCCCACTGCTCACCACTAGGCTTTCCCTATTCTCCAGCTATACTGATCCACTTACCCATCCTTGAGTAGTCAACATTAGTGTGCCTTCATGCTCTGCATTCCAAATTCCCTTTATCATTTCTCATTGTCCGCCCCCTCTCAAGTCTTTCCACTTAATACCTCTTCCTCAAGACAGTTCAAACATGCCTGAACTTCCCAGGCTGATTTAGGCTACCCATGGTACCCTTAATGGGCCTCTGTTAAAGCTCATACCATGTATCACAGCATACTTTCTTGCATAAGAATGTGTTTTATTCATCAGTTTGTCCCTAGCACTTAACCCAGTGCCTGGCATAGAGTACTCAATAGATATTTGTTAAGAGAAAAAGCACCTGTCTTCAACAACAGTATTCCCACAAATGCAGCATTCTCCATACAGCTGATTCAAAGAACAACCTCAATCCTGCTGAAAAGTCTGGGCCTAATTACATTAAATATAGAAGTGATACTATGATCTCAAATGTATAGCCGTTCAAGATCAAACACAAACAGAATAGACTTTAGAACACCTGGGTGGATGAAAGGAAGGATTGATTTGTTCCTCAAAAGCTTTCAAAGGAAGGAAAGGAGGGTAGGAGGGAGAAAGGGAGGGAGGATGGATTCCTTTCAGCTTTGAGCACTTCCTCTGAACTGGTAAAGCCACCTTCGCTCCTTCAAGATCATCATGCTCCTCCACCCTACCCCTCAATGTTGCAAACCTGCCTCTTCTTCTAGGGCCACTCTCCCATGCAATTTCAATGCCACACATTCCATTTAAAGTCACAACTTCTAGTGAGGTCCCAAAGAGAATTGTGGGAGCCATACAATTAGAGGAGAGAACAAAGAATTCTGGGAGAGATAGGAAATTGTGGGAAAATATGGAGTCCTATTGGAGAAAACAGAGAATTCTGGGAAGTGCAAAGAGAACTGTGGGAGGCCAAGAGGTTCGTTGGATTATGGAGGATTGTGGGAGAGCACAGAGAATTGTGGGAGGGCATGGACGACTGCAAGGGCAGGGAGGGTTGCGGGAGGGCAGAGAAGGCTGTGGGAGAGCACTGAGGATGGTGGGAGAAAACTGGATTGTGGAAGAGAACAAGATTGTGGCAGAGCAGAGGACTGTGGGAGAGGAAAGAGGATTGTGGGAGAAAGCAGAATTGTGGGTAAGAGCAGAACACTGTGAGACAGTGAATTGCGGGAAAGAAGGTACAGTGAGATAGAGAATTCACCCTGTGCTCTTCCACGTGCCTTTTCCATTGGGTCCACCCGACAAGTCTGGCTGCACCCTCTCGGTCTGGGAGAGCCCTGCTCCTCTCTCGGAGGCCACACCCCGTTGCTCCTTCGCGACCACGCCCCCTCCTGCCCCACAACGCCTATCCTGCCGGAGCCACATTCGGTTATCGATGGGCCTACTGCTGCACGCCATCGTAGTCATTAAGAATTGTGGGAGAGTCATGGAATTACGGGAGAGAACAGAGGCATCTGGGAGACTGTGGAAGAAGCAGGGACTTTTTGGAGAGACAAAGAAACGTGGTAGACATATAAGTAAATGGCCTTCTGTGCTTCGTGTGGTTCCTCCTGCCGAAGCCGTATCTGGTCCATTGTGACTACGCCCCTGTGCTCCGAAGCCACCGACCCTCTCCTCTCTGGCTTGGGCCATGACTTCACTAAGCCCCTGCAATTCTTCACGGCAATGCCCTGAAATCAGGCCCTTTCACTCCACAGAGACGCTTTTCCTAGCAGAGCCACAACTGCCCACACCACCATGCCCCTCCCAGGCCAATCCTCTGTGCTCTGCGTTGGCCCTACCATCACCACCAGGACGAAGCTGCTTTTGTTCGCCTTGTCACTCCTTACCTCCCATCGCACTCTAGTGGCCAGACTGGGTCCTCTGTGCTCAGCTGGGTGCAGGGCCCTGACCCTAGGGCCGCACTCTCTGTGCTCTGTAATAACCACGCCTTCTCTGACAGGCCACACCTCTGTGCTCCGCCTGCACCAGGCCCCTACCCGCTGGGCCGGGGCAAATGTGCTTTGGCTTTAGCACATCCCAGTCAGGTACCCTCCATTTCTCTCCCTCCAAGTTCTCTTCCCTGACTGGCCCTTGTGCTCTTCCATGTCACGCCCATCCCACCACAGCTACACCCTATACACTCTGCTTCTCTAAATCGGCCACGCCCCCTCCTTAATTTCTGCCTTCTCACCTGGGCCATCCCCTTCCCTCTGCCCAGACCTCACTCAGGCACTTCACCTGCCACTTGCAATCAGCCATGGCCATGCCTAGCTGGGGGCTGTATGTCTCTGCTCTTCTGCTACATGTGGGCCAGGCCCCATTTTTCCGGAAACACAGGATGTGGGCTTTGGGGGATTGGGGTTAAACCCTCCCTACCCTAGAGTTTGGCTCCAGTGGCACTTGTAAAGTGAAATGAGGCTTATGGAGCCATGATCCTCATTTAAAAAAAAAATTTCTTTAGGTTTCTCCCAGCTCCAAACACCATTGCTTGAACGGTGACTCAATGATTCAGTGAGAAAACACTGGTGGACGGGCCACTGAAACATGTTCCTTCCAGCCAATTTTCATGTCTGTGTTTCTTCTAGCCAGGTTTCATGTCCTTAAACCCAACCTTTGGGCTGTGTTCCTTCTAGCTCCTCAGCAGACCTTAAATGTTATGCATCCGAGTGAAGAAAGAACACTCCTCCACTTCCTAATGTCTCCTTCCGATGACCTTTCCTAGGCACCTTTGGGAACTGACCTTTCCCAGTTCCCTCTTGCTATCTAGGGGCTGGCAAGACACCGCCGCACTTAGACCAGTCCTCTGGCTGGCAGCCCTCTGCTCTGAAAGTACTCTGCTATTCTTATTCCTTCCATTTACAGCTCTTGAGCTCACAAGAAAAAGATGAAGAGGTTATAACCAGCTCTCTTCCTTGTTCAGAAATCTCTAAACAGACCCTTCTGGGGAGAGGATACTTTCCATTAGCCACTCAGTTATTCATTCAAAACCATATTTATCAAGTACTGTGCATGTTCCAAGGACAAATAAAAGAAGCTTCAAGAAGCTTACAGACTGAAGTTGCCGACTTACGTTTTTGTTTTTGAGATGGAGTCTCGCTCTGTCGCCCAGGTTGGAGTACGGTGGCGCAATCTCGGCTCACTGCACCTCCGCCTCCTAGGTTCAAGCGATTCTCGTGCCTCAGCCTCCCGAGTAGCTGGGATTACAGGCACCCACCACCATGCCTGGCTAATTTTTGTATTTTTAGTAAAGACGGGGTTTCACCATATTGGCCAGGCTGATCTCGAATTCCTGACCTCAAGCGATCCGCCTGCCTTGGCCTCCCAAAGTGCTAGGAATACAGGGGTGAGCCACCATGCCCCACCGCCCACTTGCGTTTTGATAGAACAAGGAATGCCTAGAAAGTTAGGAAAGGCGTGGTAAGGGGTTTGCAGGCAGAAAAGGCCTTGGTAATCACAGGTTTTCTTGATCTAATTAGTAGGAATATTTTTGGATAACAAACATAGGAAGCCACTTTTATAGTACTTACTACAGTCTTTTACACAAAAACTTCTCAATCTTCATTGAATGTAAAAAAGAAAGAGGGAGAAGCAGCTTTCAACTTTGATGAAGAAACCATTAGTCATGAGGTCTGTCACAATTGCATTGGCAGCAAAAGTTCCAAAAACTGAAAACAAATTATTTTTTAAAAAAGAAATTAAAGTGGATGCAAGATTATTACAACTATTATAATGGGGCTTTCAATCATTTGATTTGTTAATCAGAGACAGAAAGGGGTGTAATTACACGCTATGGGTGGGGATTGAACTAGATAGTCATGGGAGAATATCATAAAGGTGAATCTCATCCATCACTTGCATTCGGGTAGGAAAAAAACCTAAGAATCCTGTCTTAGAGGATCTTCTCTGTCATTCCTCTCATTCAGGCATTTGACAGGACTATGTGGATGACCACTGGAAGTTACCCTCTCTGAAAAGTGTGTTTCTTACTGAGGCTGGCTCCATGTGCCCTGGGAACTGGAAGACCACATAAAAACTTAATATTCTACCTTCAAGCTAAGAAGCTAGGTTTGCACTCACTTAATGTATTAGTTTTCTAGGGCCACATAACAAAATCTTGCAAAACTTCGTGGCTCAGAACAACACAAATTTATTGTTTCACAGTGTCTGTGGGTCTGCAGTCTAAGTATGGCTTACCTGGGTCCTCTGCTGAGGGGCTTCCCAGGCTGAAATGAAGGTGTCAGCCAGGGCTGTGCTATTATCAGAGGCTCAGGGTCCTCTTCCAAACTCACTGGCAGAATTCAGGACCTTGTGGTTTTAGGACAGAGGCATTTAGCAACTAGGACCCCCTTCCCACACTGTTCTCTGCCATGTGGCCTTCTCCACAACAGGATAGTTTGCCTCTTTAAGGTCAACAAAAAAAAATCTCTCTGACTTATTGTAAGAGCTCACCTAGTAAAGCTATGCCCTGCCAGGCTAATCTCTCTAATTTACAGCCAACTGATTGAATTATATCTGATAAATTCCTTTACGGTAGAGCCTACATTATTGTTTGACTGTATAACTGGGATAATGTGTATATACTAGTGGTAGGAAATCCTTAGGGCCATTTTGAGAATCCTGCCTTCTACGCACGAGATGGAAAACATTTCCTATTTTAATATTTGTTACTACTGTGTTGCTACTGAAATTCTTGAGAATCTAGGAACTGCGTTTTGGAATCTTTGTTTTGGGTTAAAAATTATCTTTACAAAACTAGTATAGAGAATATTTTCCTCTTCTTGGCCACTTGGATATATTTAAAATCAAAGGAACTTTTGTTTCTTTAATAGATTTTTTATTATGGTAAAACTGTGGAAAGTTGTGTGGGAAAATAAGACGAGTTAGATGCAAGAAATGTAGATCATGAAAGAGACTCCACAAGTAGAGGTCAAGGTACCATTAATTAAGAAAAGATTTTGTTGAATAGCCAGTCACCTGGATTAAATTAAGTCCATTTCCTTGGATACAAGGCGCCTGGACTCTGACAACCAATTTGTTATAGAATCCCTCTGTGCCTTTTCAGCAACCCACAGAAAATTTGGTATTCAATACTTTGAGTCCATAAATCCATTAAAAAATAAGAATGCACATTACTCTCTGGGAGGTCTGTTAGTTCTAATGAGCAAAGAATAAAATAATTATCTCACACAATGCTGCAGGTGTAGCATGTAAGAGCAACTTCAGTCACTGTGTGTGCAACTGATAATAGGTCTCCGGTGGAAGAACAGTTTTGGATATCCCTTTTCTCATATTTTCTTTTCTTATAAAGTAGCTGATGCCAAACTTAGCTCAATTGCTCATTTTGGGGGCCTTCAAACACTGCAGTCATGCTATTGGGCCTTTTGTTTAATATCTTATATCATAAGCTGCTGGCTGGTCTATTCAGAGAGTTCAACCCTTTGTGTCTGCCCTTGGGAAAAGATGCAGGGCCTCAGTTTTGAGTCAAGAAGTACAGTTTCTCATCTTGACCCTGCCTCTTATTTACACTCAATTGCTGTGCTTCCATTTTTAAATGCCAATAAAGCTGAAAATGTCAATACTATTCCAAAAATAAATTTGTTTTTGTCCACAAGTAATTGTGAAGTCATTGTACAGGGAACTATGAAGTCTAGTTGAGTAGTGTTCTTCAAAGATTCATCTGTGTGTCTGATGTGAGACACATATAGAAATGGATGTCTTTGTAAATGATTATCTTGTCAATAGTTTCTAAAACACCAGCTTTTCAAGTGAAAAACAAAACAAAACAATACACACTTGGCTCTGGACTTGAAAAAAATTAAAAACAGAAGGTTAATTTTAAAAATGAAAATGCTTTTATTGGGTTAACCAACACATAAATTGAAAAACAATAAAATTAATTAAAAACACTTGAGTTCTAGAAACACTGTTGCTAGCTGTCTTACTGCTTCTCCCTACCCCTCAGCAGATGGCTTGCTGAGAAAATGGACCACCACAGGCAGAATCTCTTCATTCTCACTTCCCAAACCTTCATTGCACACTTACCTCCAGGTGCTCCATGAACGGCTGTTTGAATGAATGGATATAGTTCCCTATTTTTTTTTTTTTGACTCTTTGACACTTGTTAAGTAGAGGAAATGCTCTCCTCTTGCTTGACTAAATATTCTGGAGACTTTAAATCTTCCACCTGTGCTTTGGCTGCATTCTTCAAAGCAGTTGTTGTGTCCTCCCATCGGGAACCTGGCTTCATCAGTCAGTCCTTCTCTTGTATAACTTCTATCTCACTTGGCTTTCTCCATTTTTCATTAACATGTAATGTGCTTCATCTCTCTTTTCTCTGATTTGTGTGTGTCTGTGTATACACATCTACCTATATACTTATTACCCATCCACACATGCCCATATTTATTTAGACATTTCCTAGTTATAACCATTTTGTTTGTGTGCTCTTATAAACATGTCCTTGTCTTCTTGCCCACATATGTGACAGTTTTCTCCAGGACACGAGTCCTCAAGGGCTGTAGCCAAGACCTATTAAAATAGAATTTCCAGAGGTATTTCTTAAAAGCCTCACAGGTAATTCTAATGAGGAGATTCAGCTGAGAGCTACAGCTCTAAGGTAAGTGAGAAGTAGAACATATGAGTAAGAGTCTATGTATATTTTGAATTTTGATAGATGTTGCATGATTACTCCCTAACATAGGTATGCCTATTTTCTTCTCCACAGTAAGAAGGATTTTTGTTTTGTGCTTACTTGATACCATATGGTATTGTCAGACTTTTTTCTTTTTAATTCTTCTCAATCCAGGTATAAACTTGTGTTTTATATTATTTTGATTTTGATTTACCCAGTTACTGATATGAAGAACAATGCCTTTTAATTTATTTTTTTTCATTCTGGTTTTTTATTTCCTCTGTTAAGTGCCTGTTCACACATCTTGCCTATTTTTCTGTTGGTGTGCTTGTCTTTTTATTATCGATTTATAGGTGATATTTAATATATGTCTGTATAATCATTTCTGTCTACATGTAGAAAATATCTCCTCCTATTGTTAGTCTTTTAAATTTGCAGATCCTTCAGTGAAACTATTTTTATTTACCTTTCATGTCTACTATTTGTGATACATTCTTCATTTTTATAGAACTAGAATTGACTATTCTTAGGCTTCTTCTCTTTCATGTAGATTTTAGTACCAATTTATGACGTCTAGGGAGAATATGATGTTGGGACTCTGTAATTGCATTGAGTTGGTAGACTAATTGGCATCATTGAGCTACTGAGTCTTCCCTTTTTTGAAAATGGGGGTATCTTTCCATTTATGTAAGTCTTCTTTCATATCTCTTCAGTAATGTTCTTAAACTTCTTCATAAAGATCCTTCACTTTAAGATCCTTTTAAAATTTATTCCTTGATATCTATTTAGAGCTTTTATTGCTATTGTAAATTGGATCTTTCCATTATGATTTTTACTTGGTTATTACTGATGTCAAAAAAGAATATTGATTTTTACATGTTGGTACTTATCAAGTAATATTATAAGGTCATATTGACTCTAGAATGTCTTGGTTTTTTATGTATACAATTTTATTGACTGCAAATGAGAATTTTGTTTTTTTACTTTTCTAATCCTTATATCTCATGTCTTTTTCTTGTTTGTTTGTTAACTGTTTAGCTATTTGGAATGTCGAATAGAACAGTGTGTAAGGGCCCAGATCCCCCTTTAAGAACAGGTTTGTTGCCCAGCTCCCGGGAGCCCTGCCAGCAGACAGTTTTCAGCTGGTACCCCTTTCAGGGATTGTCATACCTGCAGAGAGCCACTCTGTGCAAGGTCACACCTTTTCTGGGCTGGCCCGCATCAATGATGATAGATCTTGGCCCAGCTTTGGGACAACTCCCAAGAGGCATTCTAGCTCCATAGCTCCCAGGGTTGGCTGAAGCTATTACTGGACCTACTTACAGTTCGGCTTTTCCCTTGCCCAGTCCTGCTTCCTTCTTTATCTTCTGACTGGTGTTGATTCAAGGACACTTCTTAATAAATCCTCTGCAAGCTAAACTCCATTTCAGAGCCTGCTTCCTAGAGCACGAACTATGATGTAACAACTGCGGGCATCTTTGAGCTTTGTAGAGAATGCCTTGCTAGCAATCAGAGTTTGAGGCCCAAGCAAGAGGGAATTTCTCTGGGTTGTTTGAGCAGAATGTAACCCCCATGAATGTGAGGATCTTTACCTGTTTTATTTACTAATGTACTACATGTACTTATACAGGAAAAAAAATACATTGAAGGGATATAGGGTCACTTAGAAATGACAGGGAAAATCAGAGACATAGGGTTGGAAGAGCAGAAAAAAAATCAAGGGAGATTTGAAGGTCATGACCATAGCCAAACTCAAATATCTGACATGGACACTGCTACTCCAATGGGCATCCCCTTGTACCACTGCCACCGAATACTACTTGGTGCTACCTCCCCTGCTGAAAGGAATCCTCTACTGTTCTTTTTGAGTCATCTTACTTTCTTTGGAACCAAAATCCAGAAGGGAATGGCATGGTAGTCCTAATCCTCGCTGCCATGGCATGGATCTTTTCAGCTTTGGAAGTGGAAGGGGGATCTGTCCCCCACTAAGATTATTGAAATCAAGAACTTTCCAAATAGCAAGAAAAGCTGAAATTCTGGGCAGCAAAAAAAACATGAAAAATATTCATTGCAGCTTCTAAAATTTTACTTGTAGGCAGCTTGTGCTGGTAAACACTTAACAATTGGTACTCCAGAAGAAAGAAGCACTGACGTGTAGCATTTGCCAATTTCTGGGGTAAAAATACTCTTAACATGGCTCATTTCAAGCTACCAATGTGATGTATCTTCACATGCAGAATTGGTAAGATATGAAATCTGTCCTCTCCTAAGCCATCATGAGCTGGCTCCTGAATACCACTGCAATAGTACAATGATAGTTGTAAGTTCAAGTTCTTTTCTTTTTTTTTTTTTTGTAAAAAATGACAAGAAATCCCATATTCCCCTTTGGTCACAGCCTGTCACAGCTGATTGACATGGAAAGATTCTCTAATGTCTGCAAGCTGCACGACCTCAAATCATTCATCCCTCACCTCTACTTTAAGTCCATCCCCTTCAGTATGTATTATCCAATTAGGATACGGTGGCTAAATGTCCTGCACAATTTCCTGCACTTAAATTGTGTTCTGCAACATTCTCTACCATGAACTTCTGTTGTCCTTCGTGAAACTCCTCTGTTAGCACCTGCAACACCACATTCTCCTGTGTTCTGTCTGATCCTCTACCTGGCCCTTCTTGGTCTCTTTTATGACTATCCCATTTTCTGGACCTCCCCACAAATGCTGGGATTCTCCACAGATCTTTCTTGGCCTCTTTTCATACTCAACATCACTATCTATAAAAGAAACTCTTCATTCAAAATTTCCAGCCCTGTTCTTTACATTAAGGTTCAGATCTATACAACTAGTCCAAACTGCTTTGGGAATATTTTGCCTGAAAGTCTCCTAGACATTTCAAACTTGACATCCTTAAAATGGAACCCGTTACCTTCCACCCAGCTTACTCCCTTGCTCCACTCTCACCTTTTCCTTCCACCCCAGCCAAAACCTTTTCCTCCTTCTGTGTTTCTTATAAAAGCCAGAAACATATGAGCGATCTTCAAGTCCTATCTTTCTTCAGCTCACATAAAATTATTACCTACTCTTGTAGATTCTTCCATTTTCAATGCCATGCCTTAAAATGAAACCACCATTTACCCTTGAAAAATGTTAATATCTTCCTCCTTGGCTTTCTTGACCCACTACAAGTTATTGACTCCAAGATCCAAGTGTTCTTTTCAAAGTCACTTCTGATATTACCTTTCTACTAACAATCTTTCAATGATACCCAACAGTTCTTAGGAAAAAAAAATACTTTACCAAGACATTCACGGTCAACGTTGCTGTTTATGATTTACCCCTGAGCATTCATTGCCAAGCCTAGCTTCCTGATGTATAGCAGTAAAGTGGTTTCAGAAATTGATCCTTGCTTCAGAGGCAGCTGCTGCTTAGTTCTGTCAATCATGATTGACTTGGGAAACGTGGGCTGAGACAATTAATGCTGAGCATTCCCCTGATGACATGTATTGGTGGAGCTGTGGATGTGGTATCTAAGTTGAGCCAATCTAAGACCAAAGTGAGGAAGTTTATTCCATGAATAAGAGCGTTCTCTCTTTTCATGTTGAGGTAAACAACAACAACAACGTAGCCTTGAGTATTCTTGGCCACTACCTTAATAAGCTAAAATTGGTGCTGTGGAAGGCAAAGCTGAATGACAGGAGAAACCAACCAAAACTGAACATGAGTGACTTACCTTATTTTTTATAACTGATTTGAAATTACTCTGAAGATTATCAGACTCTTCATGTTACAGTTTCATCTTCATCTCTCCTTATTTGGCCTCTTGCTCTCAAAGTGTTGTCTGGGGAGCAGCAGCATGGATCATCAAAGAATTTGTTAGAAACACAGACCTCAGGCCCACCGTAGACCTACTGCATCAGAATCTGCATTTTAATAAGATCCCTAAATGATCATATGCACGTTAGAGTTTGAGAAGCATTTGACTCGGGTGTGGGGGGGCGGTTCTTAAAATTATGGCTCCAGATCTGCAGCATCAGCATCACCTGGAAATTTATTAGGAATACAAATGCTTAGGCCCCACCAGACCTGCTAAATCAGAACCTCTGGGAGTGGGGTCCAGAAATCTGTGATTTGATGGCTCTGCAATTTGTCTTCCACTACTGTGCATAGGATTTGTATTTTTAGTTGATGCTGATATTACCTGTTCCTAGAGAGTTCTTTGGTAACTACTGCTCTACATTCCTGGTTCCTAGAGTTGGCCGCATATTAAAGTTAGCCAGAGAGCTTTAGAAATGACTGATCTCTGCATCTCACCTCTAGATAATTCTGACTTGATATGGAGTACAACCTGGGCATCGGAGAGTTTTCAAAGCTCCTCAGGTTATTCTAATTTTCCCAAATTTAAGGCCATTGATCAATACACTAACCATTACTAAATTACTTTCGCTGTTTCTCTAAAGCCAAAGAGCTTTCAGTTTTTTTTCTAGACCAATTCATTTGTTCCCCGCCCCCACCTTTCCTATACCTGACTGATCTGTATTTGCTGTTGATGAGTCAGTGCAGGTGTCACCTATTGCCAATACTTTTCCCTATTGGCCAAATTTAGATTAAGTACCCATCACCCTCATCATCTACTTATGTGATATCCAAGGCTCTTCACCATTGTATTCTGCTTTATTTCTTTGGAACTGCCTTTCTTGTAGGATTACAGTTTTTTTTTTTTTTT
>NW_016107344.1:9111098-9167734 GCF_001604975.1 Cebus imitator
AGGCAATTCTCCTGCCTCAGCCTCCCAAGTAGCTGGGACTACAGGCGTGCGCCACCATGCCCAGCTAATTTTTGTATTTTTAGTAGAGACGGGGTTTCACCATGTTGACCAGGGTTGTCTCGATCTCTTGATCTTGTGATCCACCCACGTCAGCCTCCCAAAGTGCTGGGATTACAGGCGTGAGCCACCGTGCCCAGCCTAATTCTTTAAAAAAATATACATGTGGGAGCCTTTGCATTTTATATTTAACTATGGATTAACCAGGGGCAAAAACAGAAAGAAACTGTCTCCAGACCTAGTCCCTCCATACGACCCCCACAAACCTCTGCTCTTACAGTTATTAGTTTCATTTCTTTCTCCAGAACAATAGCTACTTTCCAAAGTAATGAAACTCCCCCAAAGATGGCCAGAAGGAACAGAAGGTTCAGAGGGCTAATCTGTGGATAACTGGCCCATAGGCAGCTAATTATTGATTCTAATTGAAAGTTTCAGGGATGCAGGCCTCCATAGCAGACACCAAGCTGAGTAAGAGGAAAGAAATCACACAATTTCCCTGGAGGTTGAGTTGTAACCCACAGCTATAAAATATAGCCCTTTGTGTGCTGAATGCTGAACCAGGACACATTAAGACAAGAAATGTTTATTTATAGGCATCAATAAAGTGAAAGCATAAGCCATATGAACAGAATTGGGCTGGTCAAGGACAGCTAATTCCTGCAAATACCCTGTTACTCATTGAATGTAAATGATCTACTTCTGTATTTTATCGTGTTTACACAGTGATATTTTGTGGTGGCTGCTTCCAGGTTTATGTGTGTTTTTAATCTGGGAAAGTCCAGGGTTTATTCAACTCTTACGTTGAATGAAAGGTCATTAGTAAAAATCAGGAACCAATCTAAACTGAAAAGATAGCAAGTTTGTCCAAATGTGTTTTAACTTATTTCAGTAGTTTCTTTAGAAATCTATCATCTTGACACAAGAAATGGCTTCTCACATTGTAAATAAAAGATCAAGATTGTTTTGGCTATTCAAGGTCTCTCATGGTTTTATATGAATTTAAGATATTTTTTTTCCATTTTTGTGAAAAATTTGTGGAATTGTGATAGGTATTGCACTGAATCTGTAGATCACTTTGGGTGGTATGGTCATTTTCACAATATTAAGTCTTCCAATCCATGAACACAAAACATCTTTCCATTTGTTTGTGTTTTGTTCTGTTTCTTTCATCAGTGTTTTATAGTTTTCAGTATATGACTTCCTTTGTTAAATCTGTCAGTTGAAAACAGCAGATATTTTGATTAAACAAGCATCAACAACACCCTCAAATGGTGCCTTCTGCTTTCATTAAAGTCACAGAGGGTACCTTTGCATAGATATGCCAGGTGAAAGGGGATAAAGTGAGAGAGAAATAAGCAAAACTCCAAACTGTAGATACCACATTTTATTTAAATGATCTATTGACCAATGAAGTAGCTACTGTACATTATCCACATTTTACAGATAAAGACCCAGAGAATCAACAAGCCTGACTTGCTTACCTATGACCAACACAGTAAGCCATAGGGTGGGGCACACGGGGTGGGGGGGCACGAAGCCTTGGTGTATTAGCCTAGTTGAATCCTGCGCCTCCCTCTACAATAATAATATTTTTATGCTTCTTTAGAAGAAAAAAAATGTCGTGTGTGTGTGACTTTATTTATTGTACAACTCAACACCTGTAGCAGATGAGTTCTTTAGCATATAGTGGTTAAACATGGGCTTGAGTTCTAGGCCCGCCTGCTGGTCATGTGACATTTGACAAATTTGTTTAACTTTGTGGACACCAGTTTCCTTATCTGTAAGTGGGAACAATATTGGTAGCAGAATTGTTGAGCAGATAAAAGTAATTATAATAAGGTAAAGCTCAAAGCATAGTGCTTGATGCATGATAAATGCCTCCAAAATGTTGACTCTTGATTGTAAGCACATTCTTCACTTAAGGCTTTGGGTAAGGTGCATATAAAGAATACAAAGACAAAAAGGACAAGATTATCATTCTTGAGGAAACTGGCCAGAAAAGAGAAGGGCATAGAGGTTTTAAATATGGCATAGGGGTTTTATTTAATATAGGAAGAGATATTTAGGGGGGCTGGATTTTTGTATACCAAATAAATGTGTGCTTTACATACCTGAAAAATACTAGCTTTCTATGAAATTTCTACACTGTGAAAATTCGCCCTACCTAATTCCAGCTCCATAATATTATTACACCTAACATTCTGTTCAAAGTCAGGGAGAAAAAGGTGTCATCCCAAATTACAGAGTGGTTTAGGAAGTTGCAAAGAACACCAAGTGAATTTACTCAGATATATAAAATCTGTTTTTTCATGCCACGTGTCTAATGTAAATATGCCTGGCAAGGCATTAGCAATTTTTAAAAGGTTTTATTTATTCTTCTGCTACTTTGATCTGTTCTCAGCCACACCTCAGAGGGACAATAAATCCTCCTAGAGGAAAGGACAGTTTACAGAAAAAAAATAAAAACAAAACAAAACAAAAAACCCAGGTATTCTACAATTCTCGTAACTTGTGCTTTTGCATTTCTAGTCTTTTCCTCTTTGGTTCTTTTTTTTTTTTTTTTTTTTTTTTTTTTTTTTTTTTTTTTTTTTTTTTTTTTTTTTTTTTTTCTTTTTTTTTTTAGCTATTTCATCTGGGTATTAAATGGAATAGTCCATCTGAGTATTAGATTGTGTAGACTCTTGTGAAAATGTGTGTGTTTTGAGGATTCTTCCTACTCAACTAGGAATTGCTTGTTGAATAACAAGCCCTTTACTTCTCAGGCAGAATATTCCAAGGCAGAACCATATATTAGGTAAAGATTAGTTTTCAGGACTCTTATCTCTCTTTTATATAACTTTGCCAACTTCTCCTTCTACCTCTTGCCACTTCTACAATGCCCAATTTCCACAGCTAACCAGAAGCAAGAGTTCAGTGTTTTTCATTGTCTTCATTCTCTTAATCCAAACTTCCTCTTCCAAATACATTTACAGATACATTCCTACTAAGGTGTGACGTTTGCCCTTTGAGGCTTACTTAGCACATGATAAGAAGCCTTAGGCAAATACATGAAGTCTAACGTATAATTTCAGACACTAACTGAACAAATAGGAATATATATTTACTAAGGAGATGGGCTATAGAGGTATTTTTAGCTGCCCCCCAAATAAACTAGCTATTAATCTGTGTTGCTGAAGCCAGGTGCCACCTCATACTTAAGTCCTTCCGATCTTTGTCCTAGCATCGTAGAGATCATCGTTACAAGCACTAATATCACCTTCCCTTTCCAGGAGACAGGATGGGAGATGGGCCAAAATGCCTTGTAAAGCAATGATATTGACACAAGGGTCTTTGCCTTAGGTCTGATGGAGAACTTAGGACTCAAGGTCAGGGTGTTCTGAGAGAGGTAGAGGGACTGAGTCGCCATGCACTTGCTCCTTCACTCAAGTTCATGACATACACAATACTGCAGTCTTGGGAAGGAAGCACAGAGGGGCAGAGAGTGGCAGGAATGAATCCTGAACTTATCCTCCTGTGGAGTAAAGTTCTTTCTCTCTATGACCAATGATAACAAGCCCTTCCCGATGGCCGTCTTTGTGCCAGGCCCCACACTGAACACCTCTGTGTGCTTCATGCATGTTATCCCGTGCACGCCTCACAACATCCGGGGAGACGGTGTTTTTACCCCATGTGTTAAGATCTGTTTTCTCCAGCAAGGCATTTACAGACATCACTCTGCTGGCCAACTGAATAACCAATATCTAAAACCACTTCCACCTGGTCTTAGAGTGAATGATCTTTCCACCGCTCTAACACTTTAAATATCAGACTTTGACCTTCTGTAGCAAACACGAAGGCTGTAGCTCTACCAGTATATTTCAGCAAAAGTTTCTTTCTTAAACTCTCCATCCTGAAAACACTCACAGTTACAACACTCTGCCTAGTTCACTTGGTACATCTGGAGAAGAATCCATTCAATTTTGGTGGAAAGTCTTATTTTTTCCCCCATGGAGTCAAAAATGCCATCATCATATCATTCGACTTGAACCAACTGAGGCCACTCTCAATTTTTTATACATTTGCCTCAAACATGCATATCTGTGAACTGATGCCAATAGGCCAGTGACATTTTCTAAAATCGAAGGCAGGGAAAGCTCACATCCAACGCATTCTAGAGAAGGGAAACTATAAGAAATCTAATGGGGGAGCCCTTCTTTAGCTGATAAGGAAGTGAAGAGATGCCAAACACCCATGCCTGTGTGGAGCTTTATGGAGCAGTTAACCTTGAGACTTACCTGTATGCAAAGATAAAACTGCAACTTCTGAGTAACAGGTTTATAAGCTTTACAAATACTTTGGTTTCACTCCTTGTGCTTTTATCTACTTCTGGATTTTATTACTGTTTTCCGTCCAGCTATAACAGACTGCCAGGGATTAAACAGTGAAAAGAAGTCAAAAGGTTTCCTTTGTCATCTTGCACGTCTTTAAGGTTTTAATAGAGAGGCATACCTTCCACCGGTTAGAAATTCACAGAAAATACTGTCCCCTTCCCCACATGGATGACGAGCATTTTATGAATCACGGTCCTCAGATAAGGGACAAAAAAAGTCATCACAGTGGCTCCCCAAGGTTACGGTGAAAAGTAACTTGCCCACGTTTAGCAGTTCACTGCACATACACAACATCTAAATAAATACTTCATGTGATACAGCTGGTATATTTGTGGATAAATACGTCACAGTGAAACATCATAAAATAAGAAACTATTGTTTGGATGTATGTGAATAAAGACGCAGCCACATCCGTGTAGATGAAGCAAAAATAAAAATAAAAAAGGAAATGCCAAAATTTTTCAGGCCTCATCTGTACTGAGTGATTCTAATATTACAGAATCCTTCACAAAAGACAGGAAATGACAACCTTAAAGGAAAAATACATGAATATTGGAAGCAGAAAGAAAACATCAATGAATGGTGTGTGGAGGTGGCCTGTTCGCACTTGCCCTAGCTATGAGGAAGGATTGCATAAGGCCATTCCTTCTTGTTCTTCTAGTGCTGTCACAGGGACAAGTTACTAATCCATGTGAATGCTATGACTTCAGAAAAACATTTCTGACTAGGACAGTTCTACCTACTCAGCAAGAGTGATAGGCAACATTTTTTTTTTTTTTACTTGAAGAAAACAATTTTTTTCTGATTGCAGTGAATTCTGTACACCAGCTGCCATTCCAAGTTTCACAATTCTTTATCGTACGTTTCTAAAATCCAACCCATAATCAAATAATCAAAGGAAAGCCATTTATAAATAGCGACCTACATGTGAGGTACAGTAACTGTTCAGCACTTTCCTAATGTAAATTTGTCCTAAGGATTTTCTTCTGAAAGATGCAAAAGTGTCAAATAAATGAAATGTATTTTTTCTCTAATTGGCATAAGACTTTGTGGATTGAAATAATGAGACAGTAATCTGGTGATAATCAGTGTGGTCACTGGCAGAAAGTTAGATCAGAAACTTTTGGATAAAATAAAGGACTTTTACACTTAATCATAAAGCGTATAGACAGGGAAATTCCAGGGAAAGTTTCCAGTTTGATAATAAGCCTCCCACTGATAATAATTTTGACATGTGAATATATTAATTATTATCAATTATTAGGCTCAAGAAAATATGTTTGTGTGGGTGCCTCTAAAATATAACCTAATTTTTAACAAAATTACTAAAACATTCATTTTTAGAAATAAAAATATCACCAACTTCATATTGCATAAATAATAAAGTCCAAATTCCAGAATTTAGCTTTATGTTGTTTTATTTTATTTAGAGACAGGGTCTTGCTTTGTGGTCCAGGCCGGAGTGAAGCGTTGAACTGCTGGTCTCAAATGATCTTTTCACCTGAGCCCCTTGAATAGCTGGGACTATGGGCCTGCAACACCAAGCCTAGCTAATTTTCTTTTTAGTTTTTGAAGAGATGGGGGTCCCAACATATTGCCCAGACTGGTCTTGAACTACCGGGCTCAAGCAATTCTCCTGCCTTGGCCTCCCAAAGTGCTGGGATTACAGGCATGGGCCAGCACACTGGGCCAGAATTTAGCTTTTAGATTTCTGTAATCTCTGTACTTTCAGATTACAGAGTCCTTATTAAATCTTATCTATTATTTGGATCATTTATGTAACTATCACATTTTTTTGAATGCTTAATACATGCTAGGATCTGTGGATTCAAAGATGAATAAGGCACAATTTCTACTTTCAAACAGCTCACAATCCAGCAAATAACTACTTACCACATTACAAGGGCAATATTTAGGTGTGTTTAAGGGCCAAGAGGAAATACTGACCACTTCTTATCTAGATGGACAATGGATTCAGGGAGGGAAGGTAAAGTTTAATTTGGAATTCACCAGGTAGACACACAGAAAAGGATGTTCAAGGCAGGGGAACCACATATGCTGAGGCATAAGCGACAGGAATGTGGATTTGTTCAAATACAGACTATTGTCTATATTTGTTTGTTTGACAATTGCTGCAACACAGAGGACAGGGATTTGACATCTTCCAAATGCGGTTCATCCATTCATTCTTTTTTCACGGCATATTCTGCTGTTTCTCCAGATCAAAGTGGACAATGTTGTTGCTTATGGGAACATTATCTACATACAATGTGTATCTCAGGGGACACAGGGGCTGGTTGATTACCTGTGTTACAGAGCTATTCTCGCTACCCTTAAACTTCCATTATGCTTTAGCCAGTTCTGGTGGTGCTTATCCATTTATCGTTTATACTAGGGAAATTGCGTATATATTGATCTACCCTAATAGGATATAATAACTTACTTTAGATGAGGGACTATGTCTTAGATACAAAACTTTATGCCTCACATCAATTAGTATAACCTTTTCACAGAGTAATAACTCAAACGTGCTCTTCCTTATTTTATGTATATAAAAATTGTTATCAGTAATCATAAGAACATAGATTTGAGTGGTTGAATAGAATACACAGACTTCAAGTAATTTCTTAACCATTTCTTCCATGTTTTAGATATATCAAATATAATTTGAATACTCACTTGTATAATGCAGAATATTGGTACACATAACACAAAAGAGTCCATATCAGTGCTCAAATGACTGGATTCATTCATGCTGAACACAGTACAAAGAAATGGCTCTAAATCAGCCACGAAGGGTGAAGGAAGGTACACAGGCCCTAATTCAGCAACAGAATGCACCGGCCACACTGACGTAAGCTTTCAGGACCCTGGGGATGATCAATAATGTTTAACACTCCTCGGCCACGTCTACCTCATGACCAGGTAATGGCCAAGTTCAAGAGGGCATAGCAGCCAGAGGCAGCGTCAAGCCTGCCCTTGAGATGTTGGGACAAGCTTGGGTCTTTGGTACAGACTGAAAGCTCTGAGGGACTGGGATAGAACAGCAGCTCATGGCACAGACCTTCTGTGCCTTGCAATCCTCTTCAAGACAATGGATTACAATCTGTGCATGTGAACTGCAGCTACAATAAGAGAAAAGGGGGCGATTCTGATGACTATAGGCCTATTTAAACAATTCTGGGGCTCTCCTGAGTAAATGTTTTCAGCAAATATTGCTGATGTCAACATGGCCTCATAAAACTGGGTTTCTCTCTTTTGTACATGTACACACACACACACAAACACACTCAACATGGTGGATCTATAAAAGAAAAAAGATCATGTAAAAGTTGTTCCTGTTCAAGGAAAATGCAATTTATTTCAGAAATAGACAATTATTCAAGTGTATGAGCTGTGTAGGCGTTCATTGGTGAATTTAGACTAAACAGGAAGTGATGTAAATTACAGTTATTACACTGTTGGGAGAGAAATATATTAAATCCAGACAGCACACGAACTAAGCACAAGGAGCTCATTGTGTTGAAGGAAACCACGCGCTTCGGGGGAAGACAATGCACTATATAGTATGAAAACTCTCCATGGCCATTTGGGACTAAAATAATTTTTTAGGGAGAATGATTTTGTCCTAGCACTGAAATATTTTTTTCTCTTCTGATAAAGCCCCAAGGTATTCTAAGCTGAAGTACATCGCTGCTCCTGTACTTTCAACTATTTCATGTGGTTTTTTTGTAGTCTTCAAATTGGAGAGAATAAGAAACAATGAAGCCATTAGATTAGAAATCGTGGCTATGGCAAAACAGCTAGAGTAAAAGTGAAACCTGAGAATGTTACTGAATTATCTATCACCTGTGTAATTCCAGCTATCATTGAAGTATCCAAGAATCACCCTGATAGAAGAAATATGGACACATAAATTGCCCTGAGAGAAAAATAACATCATGTGATCTAGTCCATGAAATTTGTCTCATTGGAGGCTCTTATTTGTACAACAGAGACTCCTGGGGTGAGCTGAAAAACAAATAAAAAGCAAAGCTGGAGAGCTGCTTTGGCTGCTTGTGTGGCCAACAAAGAACAGTCAGAAAATCAGGCCAAAGACATATAAATCTAATGTCCAATTTACCATTTGGTTACAAAGTCATATCCAAAATGAAGTAATTGAATGGATTCATTTTAGCCTTGCAAGTCTTAGTACGCTTCACAAGAGTAGAGCAAGATAAACTTTTTTATTGGTCCTTTCCTTAACTGAATATTTCTAAAATGGCACAACTAAAATCTTTACAAAAAAATTAGTAAACATGTACTTAATAGCGTATGGCCTCAATTTTCAAAGAGCCTTATAATCTTCTAGCGAGTGATTTCTTCTGTAAGGTTGGTGTTGAACTCACCAGGTGGTGAGGCTGTCACTGGGAGAGGAAATGATTTCTGCAAGACCGTTTCCTAGCGCTCAAAGCAGGGCCAGATTGGGGAGCGTGAACACAAGGGTACACTGAGCCTCCCAACTGAGGGGAAGAGAGGAGGCTTCAGTGGTTATGGAGTGGGACTGGCGGCCCCCATGGCTCTCTCCAGTTCCCCTGAATACAGCAGAACAACTTCACAGAACTTAGTGTTTATTTGGAAATGGGTTCGAGTCAGTCATAAAGTGAGCCAAAATCAATTTTCGTCTCTGATTTGTACGAGTTATTAAACTACGTTCTGGTTTGTTGAGTATGAAATGAAGGATAATATTCTTTTGGGTATATTTATATTGATACATACATAATCAAAGCTTTTGTTGAATGTTTTATGATAGTCATTGCTGGTCTCTCTTCCACCTCAATCTCTGCTCCCCACCTCCCATCGTTTCTCCATCTCTGTAACTCATACCCCTTTAGTGACTAAGGACACCGAACCTGGAACCAGACTGACTGGGAAAGTCACCAACCCTCAGTGCCTCACCTTTTCATTGGTAAAATTAGGTTAATAAAAACAGAACTCAGGATTTTTGTAATGAATAAAGGAAACAAACATAATGCTTAAAACATTACCTTGCATCTGGGAAACACTCAAATATTATTTTAAAAATTATTATCTATCACCTATCACCATTCTATATTAATAGTATTTAATACCATTCCTTTTGTAGAATGGATTTTTCTAGTTCTCTGATTAAAAGACACTAGTAAGATACTTAAACAGATTTTCAAGTGATTATTTGAACAATTATTTAAACATATTTTACTCAATGGTATTTTCAAAAGCCTTTATAACCCGGTTTTCTTAAAAAATCGACAGAAATTAGCTAACTGCAGCACGTGCTAGATGAATCATTCTATATGTAAAGGATATGTAAAGTGTGAAGAAATTATAATCCTAAGGATTCAATTCTGGGCTCTGAAAGATGCATTTTTCATATCACTTTACATTTCCGAACTACTTTTTAGTTTTATATTCATTAAAATATTAAGTTTGCAATCCCTCCTTAGGTGCTGTGCTGGCTGTTAGGAAATAAAAATGTTGCTTTTTTTTTTTTTTTTTTTAGAATAGACTCTATTTTGTTCTGTGTTTTAAATTACTATACACAAATGGTAAAACTTTTCATAACAAAGGTTTAATGAGAATGGTTAATAACTATGATTTCCAAAGTGTCTGAGTCAGTTAGGGAGTTTTGTTCCATACAAAATGCTTTATTTAACCTTCATGCCTTCATTCAGATAATTATACAAATGCATACAGTTAAAGGTTTAAACTCTATTTCAGTTCACAGCTCAATTCATAGGAAAGTTGAATACAGAAAAGCAATGCACCAACAGAATATGTCTGAGACACCATTAAAAACAATAACACTTGTTCATTTAAATCTCTGAGAATAGACTGGAATAATCATCCTCTGAGAGAATCTCATTAGGAGGGTCTCCCTTTACATAATCATAGGGCAAAAAAAATCACCATTTTACAGTAAAAGGAAAAAAAGCTCTGAGTATATTTACAATACATACACTATACATAAATACAAGAACAACACTTACATAATATTAATAAACTTATAACAGGGGTTGCCTAAACACTACAGAGTATATAAATGCAGAGGAAACTATTGGGAAATTAGATCTTTAGATAAACTGGAGAAATAAATTCATTTGCAATTAAAATCCTGAACAGAAAACCAAATGAAGATTTAAGAACTCAACACATTTGCTTGCCAGTATCACAGGGGGGCTTTATCCTTTAATGTGTAGGACCTCCTCTGGGCACTCTTAACTCTCTGGGGTCAGAGACCCAAGAGTCTTTTGTAAAATTACATCCATAAAGCAAATCAGATACAGCCCATCTATTCAATTTGCTGTTCAGAGGCTTCAAGCCTAGAATAACTGTTTTGTAAAGTAAAGATGTTTTCGTATTTTTTACACGGAAAGCTCTTGTGATCTAATCACCATGTATCATGAGTTAAACGTCAAGGAGAAGAAAAAAGATGCCTGCTTGATTTGGCCAAAGATGATATTTTTCTTTATTTTCATGTATTTTTTTCAAATATGACTGAGAGATTTATTCAAAAGAACATGACGTTAGAATTGACCCCCACACACCAAGAACGTCTAGACTACTACTAATTATAACTAACTCATTTTAAGTGGCAGGTGGGTATCTTCAAGGTGGTCTGTTCTCATCGTTTCACAACACAAAGTTCTGAGTACATTCTTCTATGGACAAACATGAATTTGCTGGTTTCTCTTTTTTTAAATGAGCATGTTATGATACACATAATTGCATTATTATGCAGGATGACATAATACATAAGACGATGTTTTCAAGCTGGTTTTATAAGTACTTATCTCACATCCACAGAGAGTTGGTTTGCCATGTGATGCAATGTGTCCCACACAGACATGAACAAAACAATACAGTCACTATCCCTTGGGGGGACGGTGAGTTTTCAAAATGAAGTTTGAAACACAACAAATTGTGGACAGACACGTTGATAGGAAAGAGCCTTGAATATAGGCACCAGTGCCCCAGTTCAACAATATCCATCCAATGTGATAAAGTTTGAGGAACAAAATATACACTACAGTCTGGATGTAATTACAAAATTCTGCCATGGGAAAACTAGAACACAAGTAGGGCAAAAGCATTTTCTATGATTTTCTTTTTGCCATATCTTTGGAGCATGAAATTAGCAGAAAGGGAAGATGTTGGTATGTCCCCAAAATACCTTACTTTTTGATTGCTTGGACACTTTTATCACTAGATTTGGATCCAAATTCTATCCTCCTACTGACCCTTATTTCTCAACAAAAATGAATCTCTGTGAAAGTCTTGGTGAACCTGCTTTGGAACAAGATGCAATAATTCACACAGGGAGTCATTCACTGGGTCTTGCCTTGCACAAAGGGTGGACGCTTGTCTCAAACACTTCAAATTTCTAGAGATGAAATCCAGAAAGAAAAGTACTGAGGTGACTGTTTCCACTATTCACCTCTTTTCAACTCACTTCAAGTTGTGGTTTTTGTTGTGGAGAAATTATTGCTTGTGAAACCCAATTAACTGAGAAGAGCCCCAGTCTGCAGCAGGTTGTGCACACGGAACACTTGCTTTCAGCTTGGAAGAGAATTTGTTTATACAGCTTTTATCTCTTTCCCCAGCCAAGTAACAGGGAGAAAGATCATAATTCAGGAGATTCATTTTCAGAAACAGAAATGCTACGAGAAATGACATTCTCTTAATGTTTTCTAAGTCCATTAGTACTTCCATGAATCAATACTGTCAGAGACCTTGTCCTACACAGAAAAGCGGGAGGAATTTCATTTCTCTGATGTTGGACAGCTTCTTACATAAAATTCAATTAAACTAACAACAATACTATAAACAAATTATTTATAAGACTATTTAAAACATTCTGACGCGGAGCTGCTGTTAAGCGAGGAATCAGAAAAAGAATTATCCATGATGTCTCCTTGATCATCATCTGAATGTTTGATCGCCACCCCATTAACAACGGCAAGAGTGGGCTCTGACATTAATAACTAGTTCCATGGGGGTGAACATTTCAAATGCATCTGAGGCAGGTTCTAGAATGTCTATATTGGTGGAAAGGCATACAAAGAGTGGAGGAACTGAGGAAGTGTACTCAGGCTAAAATGCCACTAAGTAATTGGATGATTTTGGAGCTTCAGGCCAGACATTTAGGAGAAAAGTGAGAAGTTCGGGGAGACAACTGGTTGCTATTGTTTGTTTATAACAATCCTTCATGCATGATTTTCCAGGAGAGGACTGATTTCAAATATTCAGTACTGCTGTTAAGTCTTGTGTTATATCATGTCCCGATATTTCACTTGAAATATATGATGACTACTCATGCATGTTGTCCATAATAAAATTACTGAGACTCAGGAATCTGGGAAGGTGGTTTTGGGAAACCCACGTGCAGTGTGGTGGAGTGGAAAAATTACAGGCAGGCCTATTTAGGTCAGAGATAGGCAGTTTCACATTCCCACTCTGCCATTTACTATTTCTACATTCATGAACAACTCAGCCACACTTCTTATGCCTCTGTTTCCCATCCATAAAATGTAGAAATGTTGTACAGATTGGAAGTAACATATCTAAAAATTGCATGGCCTAGTGCTTGGCACACAGTGTTTAATAAAGAATAGCTATTATTTTCATGGTTTGCTGAATGTGTAACCTTTCAAGGTACTTTAGTACTTTCAGATACACATGGAAAGAAGCCCAGTCAGAAGACTTGACTTCAGTGAGATTAAGGAACCCAGCAGCTTCCCTTTGACACTTAATTTACCCCCTCATCCTGGTACACTGATCTTCTCCCTTCCCTTCTTTCTAACATTGGGAGGAGAAAACAGTGGCTGGTTTTCGAGGCCTGTGGTCTGAGTCCATCACGGAAGTCTAAAGTCTGAATGTTTAATCACAGTCCTACTTTTAAAATTGCCCTTACCCAATGTGTGCCTCTCCATGAGTATAATTTTTGCTGATAGCCTCAGTAGCTTGTTTGGGTGAATCTGTGCTCTGAGATGGCAGGGTTGGAGAATTCCCAGGGTTCATGTCTATTCACAGAGTCTCATTGCATATTTCTATTCATGACTCCACTTTTAACAGTACAAAAATTACAGGAAAAAAACCTGTGAGCTTCTAAATGTAAATCTGGTAATTTTTAGGACTAAATGCAAAATAGGTTAAAGGCTAGGCTTACTAAGTGTCAGCAGTACTTCAATAGACTTTTTGGAGAAAAATGATTCTGTCAATATTCATTCCCAAATGAGCCTTAGGTAATATTAGGTGAAAAGGGAATGAAGAAATGTAAAGATGAATTTGTGCGTTTGATATGAGTGGATAAAATGAAACAAGCAAACAAATATCCTTCAGTCTTTTGCTCTAAATAAATTGGTGTTTTTAACTGAGCAAAACTTTTAAAATCATACATACTGTTTCATAAGATTGGGGCAAATGACAGTCAACTCTTTATCTGGAAATTAGAAAGATCAAATTAAGAAATGTTAATGTAAACATGATTAGGTACATTTGAAATATATAAAAGCTTGTTTGGCGGGCATGTGAACAGATTTGATTTACTATGTCCATGCATTTACTCCGTGTGTGTGTGTGTTTGTGTTTGTGTGTGTGTGTTTTCTCATGTGCAGAAAAAAGCCCTAATGTCTAATTAAGAGTTATTGCTGTGTAAAAGTATAGGAAGATCTCATTGGTCATAATGTTTACTGACAGGCACTTTCAGCATTTAATTTATTTCTGAAAATGGGCATTAGCTTATTCCTATTGCCAGTATAAATTCATTTAGCATGTGGCCATATCCACAACACTTAATCTTGTCAACATGTAGTTACACCTATATCTCTGGAATTACACAAGAATAAACACCTGTATAGTTGTTTCATCAAGAACCACTCTGCTGAGGAGGGAGATACTGAGAAAAGAGAACAATTGTAAGATGCTCCTCTTTCATACAAGCAAAATGCTGTGCAGCTGTTTTGCCCTTTTCAGAAAAAGATATTACTAGTTTGGAATCAGTTGTCTGCAACTTAAAATGACTTCATTATATTTTAAACCATCCTGGCTAAACAGTGACAAGTGGCCACAATTTTGAACAGAACATGAAGAACGTGCTCTGACAAAGTTGGACAGAGTTCCCATGGCAATATTGCTCATTGTGTGTAAGATATACAAGGCATATCTGAACAAGTTTTTACTTTTCATTGTGATGAAAACTAGAAGCTCTTTTTCCCAACATACTTCATCAAACTATTTACAACCTCTGTAAAATCTGTGAGTTTGAAAATACTTTTTCCACTATCACATATGTTACGAATACAGTAAAATATCTTCACTCTATTTTTAAAGATGCAGTATCCTTCTATTTCATTTTCTTAAGAAAATCTGGATTTCTATTGCAATTGCTCAGTAATTAGCATATTTAAAGTACCAATGGACATGGATTACTAAACAGACATTATTCTATAATGAAACTGTGAAAATATAGTAATTTTTATGTACATTTATTAACTATAAAATGCAGGCAGAGTCATATATAGTACTATAAGCCGATTTCCTAATAAGGTATGTAACTCACATTTCTAGACAGCATGGATTATTACAAATTCTTAAAAAAGTTCTTTGTTGATATTTGTTAGCCCACTGGCTGCTGCATATACAGTTGTGTATACACATGTGCATGTGTGGGGGCTGTCTGTACAGGTTCAGTGGAAGGCAGTGTGGGAATGAGTAGAAATGTCATATGGAAGACGTGACTTACCAAACCCCTTTTCTAAACTAAAGCCAAATCAAATTGAAGAGACTTTTTTATGGGATGCACTATCTCAGAAAAACTAAAGGAAGAGATTTGGTTAATGATGTTTTATTCTAGAATACATTTACCTGCTAAGTCGACAGGCATCACTGAAGAGCGAAATCTGAGACTGGCTTATGAACTATGAATATTAAGGCTTTCTGGGCCTATTCTGATTCGGAAGAGTTATCTCACATTCAGTCTTATACGCAGACTGTAACATGGATGCTGGTATTCTTAATACTGCTTCATTTCTGTCGATCCTCACTATAAATGTCAAGACACCTTTAGAACAATATCATGGCTACATTTCTAAGCAGTCATAACAACATAACAAAGGCGTATTAATACATTTGAAGGCCTCACCTCACCAGCTTTATTCAGTTGCAGCTTTGGTAAGTATAATAAATAAAGTACAGAATAAGGAATACTGCATCTTTATCCATATAAATGTTATCATTCTAATGAACTGATTTCAAAGTGCAGAATTATGTTTAAAACACAAATGGCAATTTAAAGTCAAAAAGAATTGTATAAAAATGAACACAATCTTTACATAAGCTATTCAAAATTCCAACCATAATGAAAATGGCCTTTCTAATCACCTGGAACTGGCATTTGTAAACACTGTAGCATTTTGTAAGTTTTTCCCCTGACAATCATCTTCCTATTTCCCATTTAAGCTTTCAAGTGAATGAAAAGTGCTCATTTTTTTTTTAATGTTGTGTATGTTGCTGTTACTCAACTGCTTTTGAAAACCAGTGTCCTATAGTGTTTTGTAGAAATGATGCCAGGCAGAAGTATAACCTTCATGGGAAAGTCATTAGAAATCTCAGTCTAACTGCCTTAATAGAACTTAAGGCAAGTTATCAAGCAGGCTTCTCAGAGTCCACACACAACTGACAGGATGAGGGCAGAGGTGGATGCAGAAGTGTGAATCTTTTTCCAAACAACTTAAGATCAGAGCATGAAAAGAGATTCTTAAAACCTTAAAGGCTGACCATCATAACTTTTCAAATAATGTAAATCCCCTGAAATCAATCTCTATACTGCAAACAGAAAATCAGGTCTACTGCAGCTGCTTAAGGGGTTAACCGCTCTATGTGTACACATTCTCAACCATGCACATATCCCCAGCTGCAAATTGAACAGCTTAAAATTTAAAATCAAAGAATGCCTCTAGTTAGGGAACAACTGAGAAGTTCTTTAGGATTCTACTGCTTTTCTGTTGCTCATGATGCACTGTGCTTTTTGAAAGAGGCTAGTAATGGACATGAGATGAAATGGAGGCTTTTTCATGACTGAAGACATTCCATTTCTTTCTGTCCCAAACCACTTTTTCCTTTCCATGGGGAAATACTTGTAGAAAACTCACCAAGGAGAATTTGCCATGTCCTAAGACAAGCCCCAAGGAAGTTTCAGTTCCTGAGGCTAGGCCAGGGACTCACTCACTTACTTGTGCTTAGATCCCTTCTTAGAAGTACTGATATGTCAAAAGGGGAAAATGATGGAATGCTGACAGGTTTTATCAGTTAACTTACCATCTCAGTCTGGTTTCCATTTTCAGAGGATGAGGAAAAATGCTCCCTTCCCCAAATCCATCCTATGTTATTAGAAAAGTGCAACTCATTTAGTTCTGTGCTAAATTTAAACCAAGCTGTCACTCAGGAAGCTTCCTCTGCCTGTCAGTTTTATGAATTCTAAAAACCAAGTCTACCTGTAATACTCTTAAGACATCTTTCAGCAGAGAAAAGAACTGGCTCTTTTTATGAGAGCAAGCAAGACTAAATTCAAATCTACACTTCACTTGAGGGATGCACCCCGACTACTTGCCAACGAGGTGCTGGTCTAGCACCAGGGGGCTCATGGCTGTGTGTGTCCCTGTCTGTGTTCTCTGCCACTGACTAGTAACCAACGCTGGCATGCAACAAGAGACCTTTTTTTAAATTCCAAATGGTCACAGGTAATGTGAAGTAGGAGTTGCATACAGCACAGATAAAAAAAAAAAAGCTTTCCAGGTGGTAAAAACCCTACTGGCTGGTGAGTTGTAGACTGTGTAGCTGAAGATGCTATTTATCACTAGAACTGCAGCCCTTGTTGGAGGGAAATTGCCTGATAAATTTTTGAGCTCTGGCAGACAATATAGAGCACATATTTTTGAAGCCATAATTTGACCTGAAAATCATTATACTGTTGCTTAACGTTTTAAAAAATGCCTTTGAATACCATCCAACACAAATTGTCCTTGTTTCAATGTTCATCGTTCTCGCTTCATCAGAACAAGATTATCTGAATTAGAAGATGATCCTAAAAAGGATAATTCTGCAACCGGAAATTACTTCAGAATGTCCAGACATTTAAAAATGAGCTAGTAATATTGTGAGGTTAATATGTGCAATCCCCCAAATCAAGTGTTTGTAATTAAAATATATTGCAAAGGTCTTTGGTGGAGACCTTTTATATCTAAGCTATAAAAAATTCTAACAACAACAACAACAACAATAACAACAACAAAAAAATCTCACCAAGCCCCTCAGCCACAGAAAGCTGGAAAAAACCCAGCTTGTAGTGGGCACAAAAATATGGTAATTTTTCTGAAAGAATGCTTGTTGGTGATGTATTGCTTGTTTACTGTATACTTTGCTAGTTGCAAAAAGGTTCATAATTTTAGGGGGTTGATGGAACTAACACCTTCCTCTCATCCTCCGCACAGGATGAGTGGGTTCAATATCCCTGCAGATGCCAGTGCAGGACCGTGGGTCCTGATACAGTTTAGAAAATGAAATCTGTACAGAAGAACCTATTGGAGAGTCACTTATCCTTGGCTCTCCAAGAGAGGAAGCTAGCACCATGTCAGGCTTTCTATGGGAAGCATTCTCTTTCCACTGATTCAGTTCCAAGGAGAACTGACCCATTAACCAAAGAGTTAATTCCCAGCTATGCCTCCCTTGCCTTTCTAGTCACCAAATAACTGTTTTCAAACAAGAAAAGGGGAGCATAATCTTTAATTGTGGTACTCAACCAAGCAGGACAACAAACAGCAGAAAGATTACCTCAGTGCTGTAAATGGAACCAAGACACCTAAAATGCTAGGGTGTTTTTTACAATCCCTTTAGTAAGTATGAAAATTGGTAACGTGAGTCCTCAGTGAAGTTATTGTAGGAAAGTCCTTTTATTCATTATTGCTTTTCTCCTCAAGAGGCGCATTATTTCCATCTCTGCTTTGTCTGATTTTTCATGTTCACTGACTTTGCCTGGGCAGCCCCACCTCTTACCTTGGTGCCAGTGTGTCTAAGAAAGTTTTTTTCCCCTGGTTCCTTGTAATCAAATACTAGGGGCAGGAAGAGATGATGCCTAGGTGACAGAACACTGCAATTTGAAGTGGGGCAGTAGTTTTTTTAGACAGGCTCTTCCTATTCAACTACAGAACACCTCTGTGCCAGTCCATGCCAGGGCAGAGACCAGGACGAGACTTCAACTGCCCCTCTGCTCGAACAGATGAACAAAACAGAATCAAAACAAAACAAAAACAATCAACGACAAACAAATGAAAGATTCAATGTTGGTTTTCTTCAGGGCATGGCAGAATGACAAGTTGCGAGTGGTATCTAGTGGCCGCCATCGCGATTGCAAAGGGCTGCCTGAGTGCCCTTTCTTTGCAGGTAATGGGACCTCTCCATCTGCTTCTTCATTTCTACTTTCATGCTGCTTGCTGGTAACAGATTGGATGTGTGTTCTAGCTTACTCAGATTGTAACTTAAATTTCTGTAAAAAGGGGTTAAGGGGTGGGATGATGGGAGATTCATCCAAATTTAAAAGGTCTTGCTCTAGCCATCAATTTGTGGTAGGTGACCTTTAAGGTATCAATAACAAAATGTCTGACAGCTCAGAAAATGTACAAGCTACAAACATCTTTAAATGGCAGAGGACACAGCATGGAAAACAATGTCTGTCTCTTCAGCATTTGCGTCACTGAGCTCCCAGGCCCACGTAAAGACGGTTCTCGTGAAGTCATGATGGGGGTTACCTTCAGACCAAAAGAAGTGTGCCTTCTTTTTCCTGCTCTGGTTTCAGACATCGTGGGATGGTGATGCCCTTTTGTGTTAACACTGTGAAGGGGGTTCAGCCCTGCTGAATTGGGTGCCGCTAAGAGATCCAGCTCTTACGCTCAGCTGGACAGGTAGCATTCCTCACACCAGCATATGCCTCCGGCGGTGCAGAGCCAGATGATCTGACCGGGAAAAGCTGCGATCACAGTCCGCGCACTTGAATGGCTTCACTCCCGTGTGTTTGCGGTAATGCCTCGTCAGTTCATCCGAACGGGCGAACTTCCAGGTGCAGCCCTCCCAGGTACACTTGTAGGGTTTCTCTCCTGGAAGAAACAAAGGAACACAAGCTTTGGCGCTCCATCCATCACCTTGCCATAACAACCAGGCCAGTGCTCTATGTCAGGAAACTGGTGTTCTCAATGAATTTTCCAGTTGGTAAATCTTTGTCGGGAAACCTTACCATCCCACCAGCGGGGCTGGTCAGACAGGTGAGGGTTTCAATCTTGTTTTGCCTGCTGTGACATCTGGCAAGCTAGTTAACACTGGTCTCCTCCATAAGACTTTGCCATCAAAATATCAAAAGGCATGAATTGATTGCCACTGGACATATCACCACCAGCAGACTAAAAAGAAAGTATGAAAGCTTTACCCAGTTTGATTTGATTTGAAGGCTGAAAGTCACAAAGAATTCTTAAGGGCAATCAGTTATGCTTTGTTTCAACATAACATGGTGAGGGGTGCCCCGTCACCGCCACCCCCTGGACTGTGCATCACTTAGGTGGCTTAAGGCTATTTTAAAACACAATGTCCAAGAATATACACAAAATTTTATTGAAAGATAATGTACTCTATTACCCCCAGATATTAGGTATTAAGTACCTATTATTCACAGATATATGTACTTTTTCCTTGTCCTTGGGGGAAAATCCTAGATACCTTAATAGCGTAAAGTTTACAGGACTTAAGAATTGGGGTAAGGCCTGAGAAATCAGCACGTTGGTCCTAAAGCTAAAATTCACAGAGAAAAGCTGTCTGAAGAAGTATGTAATTTGACCAGGTCCCTTAGTCAACTTGTAAGGGCAGTAAAATATGCAAAGGCTGTGCTGGGAAAAGATACACTATCCCATTGTCCAAATGAGCTCCCGGGGGAGTGGGACAATGGTTGACCCAGGTGTGCTGTTTTCCTGGCTCGCATTCAGAATGGGAGGCTTGTCCCCACACAACCCCACAAAAACTGATCTCTCTTCTGCCCCTTACACCCAGCAATCTACATTGTGCTTCTTGGTCACACATGGCCTCTGGTGAAAAGAGCCTAAGATAGGGAAGGGAGATCTCTGCTGTTCCCCATGCAGGAAGCTACAAAGTGAGTATTGCTGAACCCACTTTACAGATGAGAAAACTGAGGCTCAAGGTAGTAACATTACTCAAAGTCAGTAAAAACATGCATGGCTCTCAATCCAGCGCTTTTCACTATTTTACAGTGGAAAGGATATTCTTATCCCAACTAAATGCTGCCACATCCTCAGACAGAGTTAGTGTTACTTTCTTAGGCACTCCCAAATCATTCACTTCCTATTTCTGTTACATCACCTATCACAATACACCATAAAGGTTTTCTTTAGATGCCCTTCTCCTCTACCAGGTTCTGAATACTTGGAGATCTCGGACTATTCTGCCTCTACTGTTTCAGTTTCACTGGAGCCTAGAATAGCTGCCAAGCAAGTACTAGAATGTATTAAGAAATCTGCAACACACACACACACAAATACACACACACAGGAACATACACGGAAAACTACAGGACCCTATAAATGAGGTGTACAGGTAAAGCCTACATGGGAAAACTAGACCGAACTGGACCCGGCATTTTTCGTTCAACTGTTAAATCAATGCTGTCTATGTGGATCCTTCCAGGATCAAGTAGCCCTTTCAGAAGAGAGTGAATAGTTCGGGCTTGTTAAATCTAGAAATACTGATGCACTAACTGTGGCCCCAGGTTGCTCTAGGTTTTTCTGAAAGGGCTCCTTTTAAGAAAAAGCCTACTGCCTGGATTGACACCAAACCTCAACTTCTGATTCATTGTGGTTGTCCCACGGAGACAAAACTGTATTTGCATATGTCCACTGACCAAAGTCTGACAGAAATTAAACAAAAAAAAAAAAAGCCACCAAAGCCCCTAACTTAAAAAGATTGGAGATCTACTGTATAGTTTATCAATGGAATTATTAACATGCTTTTACGTGTTACATGTCATCTGTTTTTGAAATTTATATTATAAGCATGGGTTCTAATAAGTTGAACTTGATATAATTCATCTTTTCAAAAATACATCCATCTTTGGTGCACTTAGCTGAGCTAGTTGGATTTGGTCACCGAGAACCATCTCTTAGCTATTTCCTGTGTTGCTATGGAACCATCTAGACAGAGTGTAAGGCCTAAAAAGAAAAGAATAAAGCGTCTCCTTCACTGGAGATGAGCATTGCTCAGTTGTGTAGTTGGAGGATGTGTGTTTCTCTCATGGAGGAAGTAGCACATGGGATCAGATAAGTAGCTGGGCATGGTTGCTCATGCCAGTAATCCCAGCATTTTGGGAGGCTGAGGTGGGAGGATCACTTCAGGCCAGGAGTTTGAGATCAGCCTGGACAACAAAGTGACATCCTATCTCTCCCCGAAAAAGTTTTTTAAATTAGCCAGGTGCAGTGGCATGCACCTGCAGTTCCAGCTACTGGGGAGGCTGAGGCAGGAGCATTGTTTGAGTCCAGGAGTTCAAGGCTGCAGTGAGCTATGACTGTGCTGCTGCACTCCAGCCTGGGTGGCAGAGCACAACCCCGAAAGAAAGAAAGAAAAGAGAGAGGAAAGGGGGAGGGAAAGGGAAGGAGAAGAAGGAGGGGATGGGGAGAGAAAAGATAAGCTGCTGGATCCTGCCATTGGCATTCCAGATAGTAGAAGAAGGGACTCCATGGTGGGGGTGTACCTGGGGAGGAGAGAGTGACAAGAACACCAGGCTCATCTTAACAAGGATGTGAGAGGCTGGTATGGCCCAAGGTGGAGACAGTTTATACCCCAGGTGCTGTCTAGCTGTTTTTGTATTTCCAGTTTAGTCACTTAAAATTCTCTAATTTCTTCCTTAAAATGACACCAGTCATACTTTTGTTTTTATGTTGGCTATTTAATAATGGTAGTTATGACCTTTCCACTTGAAAATCTATAGCAGGGTGTGGTAAACAACTGTGGTCCCCACTTTTATAATTTTAAAGGTTGAAAAAACGAGAGAAATTCTTTCTGCATAAAAATTATATACAATTTAAATTTTAGTATCCATAAATGAATTATTGGAGTACAGCCACAGTTATTTATTTATACTTTGTTCTGGCTGTTTTCCAGAGATGGAGAAGTTGAGCAGCTGCAACAATTTATAATGTATGGTCTTCAATGCCTAAGATCTTTACTATCCAGTCCTCTATAGAATGGGCTAGCTAACCGCTGATTATAAGAGATGGCCATCTCTGCTTTTTGTCAGCTTCAAGAATATGTTAGCTTATTGAATTGGGGTTGTATATTACATATTGGGAGTTTGAAATGAGTTGGTGAGGGAATGTTTTAGTTACAGTTCAATCACTTATTTTCAACTTGGAATTCTCAATTCAAATCCTAACAGTCCTCTCAGTAATAAATACCCATGGTATTTCTAATACTTCAAATTGATTTCTGGACAACACAAAATGAGGGATCCTCTTAAAAGACTCACCCACTGAGAACAGTGGCTCAGGCCTATAATCCCAGCGACTTGGGAAGCTGAGGCTGGAGGATCCCACTTGAGGCCAGGAGTTCGAGACCATCCTGGGTAACAGTGAGACCCCCTCCATCTCTAAAACAATAAAAATAAGAAAACTTAGCCAGGGGCAGTGGTTCACACCTGCAGCCCCAGCTATTTGGGAAGCTGGAGGTGGAAGGATTGCTTGAGACCAAGAGTTCCAGTCTACAGTTGAGTTATAATCATGCACCTGCATTCCAGCCTGTGTGACAGAGCAAGACCCTGCTTCCAAAATATAAAAATAAATAATTTTTTTTTTTGAGACGGAGTCTCGCTCTGTCATCCAGGCTGGAGTGCAGTGGTGTGATCTTGGCTCACTGCAACCTCCACCTCCTGGTTTCAAGCAATTCTCCTCCCTCAGTCTCCTGAGTAGCTGGGACTACAGGCATGTGCCACCATGCCCCTGGCTAATTTTTTGTATTTTTAGTAGAGACAGGTTTCACTGTGTTAGCCAGGATGGTCTCAGTCTCCTCACCTCATGATCTGCCTACCTCAGCCTCCCAAAGTGCTGGGATTACAGGCATGAGCCACTGCGCCTGGCCAAAAAATAAGTAATTTTTAGAAATGAAAATGAAGGCCGGGTGTGGTGGCTCAGGCCTGTAATCCCAGCACTTTGGGAAGCTGAGGCGGGTGGATCACGAGGTCAAGAGATCGAGACCATCTCGGCCAACATGGTGAAACCCCATCTCTACTAAGAAATACAAAAAATTAGCTGGGCATGGTGGCACATACCTGTAGTCCCAGCTACTCAGGAGGCTGAGGCAAGAGAATCGCTTGAATGTGGGAGGCAGAGATTGCAGTGAGCCGAGATCTCGCCACTGCACTCCAGTGTGAATGACAGAGTAAAATTCCGTCTCAAAAAAAAAAAAAAAAAAAAAAAAAAAAAAAAAAAAAAAAAAAAAAAAAAACTAAACTAAAAAAAAAAAATTGAGAAAGGCTCACCCAACTTAATCAGACCTAAAAATATCCTCAGAATCTTCTGCTCATTAAAAAATTACAATAACCTCACTTATGAGGGCGAAGGTCACAAGGTATGAAGTTCAGGAGTGACTTTCTATACTTTACCTGATAACGAAAAGTAAGGATTCTCCACCATGATGGCGCCCCGCCTCACCTCCAGATCCTTTAAATACAGTTGTGTTAAAAAAGCCACTCTGAACATTGATGAGTTACCCTCCTACCGAGTCTGGGAAGTGGGGTCACAATATGAGAAGGATCAGAAAGTAGGAGCTAAGACGTCCGGAGCTGTTGATAAGATGGATATTTTAAAGGCAGAAGCAGCAGGGAAAACAGCACCTGGTAGAGCAAGGATTTGTCTGGACTCTCAAATGTAGAGTGGGGAAACTGTGCCACACTTGAAAAGTAGCCTGTGAAGTGTGATCAAGTGTACTAGACAATCGTGAAAAGCAAGGGAAGAGGCCTGAGAAATATAAGAGGCAGATGCTTCCCTACTCCTTGAATAAAACCAATAAAAACAATATGAAAATTATAAGCTAGGCCAGATGTGGTGGTTCATGCCAGTAATCCCAGCATTTTGGGAGGCTGAGGTGAGAGGATCAATCACTTGAGGCCAAGAGTTCAAGACCAGCCTGGGCAATATAGCAAAACCTTATCTCTACCAAATAAATAAATCAGCTGGGTGTGGTGGCATGCATCTGTAGTCCTAGCTACTTAAGAGGCTGAGGCACCAGAACTTGAATCCAGGAGGCGGAGGTTGCAGTGAGCTGAGATCATGCTACTGTACTCCAGCTTGGGTGATACAGCAAGACCGTGTCTCCAAAATAAATAAATAAAAGCAAAAAATAAAAATTTATAAGCTATTTGGGGCTAAGTAACTAACAAAGGCATATAATAAGGAATGCAAACCTTCTCTATGGGGGAGGGAGAATAAAGTGTATTAGAAAACAGTAAATTGAATCATCTAAGTGATAACATGAATTTTCCTTGAAATGTTCCTTATAAAAACATATACTTTTACAATCCGCCAAAAATCTTATGCGTAGTATTCTTTAATCCCATTGTCCCACTAATAAAACTGGAGTTTAAGCATTCTCTCTCACCATGCTTAAAAAAAAGAAAACAAGATCTTCAAATCTCTCCTCAAAATTAGAGGCTGAGCTATGGGGTAGGCGAGGAGAAGATGTCTACTGTGCCCAGCCAGAGAGCTCAAGGGAGACCTATGCTTTCATTATACCCACCCAGTGCCTAGTATTTCATTTAAAAAAAAAAAAAGAAAGAAAGTCTGTAAGTGCTCTCCTTAAGACTAGTCAAATTTTAGAAATGGATACAAAACATTTTAGTAGCTGCTGCATTGTGTTTTAATGGCACGCTGTATCTTATATTTGTGCTTTGAAGCAATTTAAAGTATACAATCTTATAATCACATTAAGATAGCAGGAACTAACTTCATGATGAGAGTCAAAAACTAATTAGAATGATAAGTAAGTTTGTAAGGTATCCAGTAGCATGTTAACTGAGCCTTGAAAGGCTATAATAAAGAACAGAATTGTCCTTTTTGCCTTCTTTCCTTTAAAAACTTGCTTGAAAATAGAAAGCTAAATTTAATTTTTAAAAAGTCAGCAGCAGGGACAGAATGGTAGGTGAATTTTCCATGAAAATGTTCCTATGAAAAGAGTTGGCTGGGACAATAAATGGAGTCAGACCCCTCCCAGAGCCTGGGCTGCTACTGCATATGGGTGACTCTGCATCAGGTTGAACGATGGTGATCAGAAACTTGATTTCTATTAATTTCTTTAGAAATAATGCAGTTTCCTTAAATTCACTGGAAGTAGAATTCTGAAAAGTATGTGAATTCTGCAACACACATAAGAGGAATGTGAAAATGTGTTATTCAAAACTGTTTTCTCTGAAAATAAGCTAAAAATAAAAATAGCCTGCTTACCCTCTTTGCTCCTTTTGTTTAACTCACAAGCACACAGTTAATACCTCTTGACAAAAATCTTTAAAAATGTGTTTACTATTATTCTGAATAATCTAAAATTTTGACTTCACTTTAACTTGATCATCTTTGATTTTGCTTTCTTATATGAAGTCTATGAAACAGCAAACTTACAGAGAAAGGTACTGTGTGTTGCTTTGCCAATAAATCTTAGTAAGTTTTTGTTGTTGTCTTTGTTAACTTGAGACATTAAATTTTTGATGTAAAGAGAAAAATCAAAGGACACTAGTTGGGTAATGGGTGCCTAGCTGGGGATACCATGCCAGTGCTTGGTGTATAGTTTATTAACTTCTAGGTCTTCAATTCTGAAGGGATGGCCTCTATGTCCCATGATAAATCCTTAGGCCATTTCCAGCTTTTGTATTTAAAAAAAGAATCTGACCATTTTCAGCACAATCTGTGCTTCTCCAGTTCTGTAAAAAACCTGGGCTAAACCAGAAAAACTTCTGAAAAAGAAATCTGTTAACCAACACTAATAGGACGAGCATCTATTTTTTAAAGTGAAATAGTCCTCTAAAGGTTAAAAAAGACAACATACCCAAAAAAGGGGGGGTGTTATTGTTCATTCTAACACTCTTTTAACTCCAGTTTGGAATTCATGTTAAATATAACTTTGTATGTATATACAGCATATAAAAATGTAGTATTATTTAAATAGAATAAGTGTTCTGGGAAAATAAAAACTCACATCAGGGTTTTGTTTTGTTTTTTTTTTCTTGAAATAACCAACTGATTTATTACGAAAACGGCTGTCTCTTTCAATTTTGGTTAAAGAAAAGGATTAAGAGTCACTAAGTGCATTTCCATGACATTTACCCAGCAAAAGGCAGAATAAAGTCTAAAGAAAACACCAGGTATTGAATAGATTCCCAAACCCACCAAACAAAAATAGCTTTTTCAGGTACCTCCCATTTCGCCATCTGAAATGCTGAAAGGTAAATGTGTACTGAGACAAAAGACAGGTGCCCTTTCATATTAAAATGACGTGTGAGCAACACACATAAGAGGAATGTGCAATTTGAAAAAGCCTGTGTTAAACAAAACACCCATGTTCTCATCAGCTTCTCTATTATTTTCCCAAGCAACTGAAAAGGAACACCTTTTGCAACAGGAAGCACAGGCATTTTCCTAGGTTCAGAAGTGCATTTCTGAAAGGTGTCCCTGTTTAACTTTTATAAAATTACGGGGTCCCAGACACTGACAAATGAGCTTCATTACATTCAAGGCTCAACATATTGGCTGTGACAATCTGTTTCCCTTGAGGAATGGTATTTGCATATGAGGAAAAAAAAAAAAAAAAACCAGAATCAAGATTCCTATCTTGTCTTCTGGTTTCTGTTACATTAGTTCATGAAAGTTCACAGAATGTAGATCTGAAGGAAATGAGGTACTTTCAAGATGAGGAAACTGAAACCCAAAGGCCAGGAAACAGCTGAGATTATAAGACCCCTGACTTGTCTACAGATGGACTAGGTGGCTGTACCTCTTCATAGGTTAAGGCAGCATAAAATACCATAGGTTTTGAAATCTGAAAGAGCACTCAGCCATATACAGGCTTAATTCACCTATATGAACTCAATTCAAGGCCCAAAAGGTAAGCTTTCTGAAAGCTTCCCAGTTTCCCCATCTATAAAATAGAAATACCATTTACTCCTACAGCACTGTTGTGAAACTCAAAAATGAACACATTGCATGCCTGGGAAATGATACGCACTCAATAAAGGCTATTTAATTTTATATTTACAAAATTCAAGGTATTTCTGATTTTATAAAGAAATGTAAATAATATAAAGCTAAAAATGGGTCCTGTTTGCTATTTTCTCAGCAATTAATTATGGTTTTGGGGTAAGTGGATGCCAATCCTGATGCTGATTTTCTTAACATTGTAAAGTAAAAGTCTACTTTATAGGCCAAGCACACCAATCTATTCTATGATATCCATTTGGTCCTGTCAATTCAATCAAATAAGTAATCAATACGGCAGTCTCCATCCTACTGAATTGCTTGGACTGAATTAATTGAATATCTTTTTCATTATATATTAAAAAGACCAAGTGGGTTCCTTCTTTCCTCCTCTAAACAATATTGCATATTCTCTAATAAGTATCTTTGATAAAAATAAGATTTGATAAAGCATATAGTACTTTCCATGTACCATACTTTGCTCTAAGAGCTTTATGGATATTACCTCATTTAACTTTGACAACTTCCTAATGAAGTAGTTGCAATACCTAGACCCACTTCACCCAGTGTCCTGACCCAGTTAGCATGTATCTCAATCACCACTCATCCTGTATGTCAACATTTTAAATTAGTGCTGTAAGAAACCAGGGTATCTGGTCAGAACTGGGCATGGAGGTTGCAAGTTTGAATTACCACTTACAGGACAGACAATGGTGTTAACACACAGGCTAGCCCTTCTCACCCAGAAATCCAATATAAATGAACCAAAATATCCTACAATAAAAGTGAGCTTTAGTGTAAGTAAAAATTTCAAAGTCAAGAGGCGATATTTTATGTGGCTGTTCTGAGTTTTCATTTTTACGTAGTGTCCTTTATTTTCCTATGTGACTGGCTACTTCTTCCTCAGTTTCTTTTGCAGAGACCTCTTCCTTTACCTGTCGCATAAATGTTTCCCAAGGTTTTGACTTAACTTCTCACCTGGCAGATGTTCCTCTTGGCTCATATGGCTTCCACCACAACTCATAAGGGAAAGATTCCTAAGCAGCTATACCTCAGTCTCTCTCCTAGGCACCAGAGTGGGATACAGGACATTTCCAGCTGGTGGACTGAAAGCATCTTCAATATGACCAAAACTTGCTCAGCACTTACCACCTAAATATGTTCTTCTTCCTGTTTTGCTTTCTGGAAAAATAGTAACTCTACCTACTCAGGTACCCAGTCATCAATGTCTCTAGTTGGAGAGATTTCTTGGACTCTTCCCTCTCTGTGATTCCCTGCCTACCCCACTCTGATTAATTACATCTGCCAGTTCTGTCTTCTAAAATCTATCCAGCAGTCCTCCCAGTTTATCCCCACAGTGGTGGTCTACCTCACGTTAGGTCCTTTTCCACCTTTTACCAGGACCAGTTTTGAATGACTGTTTCTCTGTCTTACCTCCTATGCACTCCAATTTATTGTCCATGCTATAGAGAAAGAAAACTTTCTGAAAGATAATCGGATCTTACCACGTGCGGGCCCCACAGTACTGAGATACTCTCTTCACACCACAGTGATTGAAGGTTTTCCTCTGTCCCACTCAGCAGTGCTATACTAATGATGGCTTTGAGCCTTCTCATTACTGTACCCCAGAGCCTAATACATTAGTGCTATGTGCTAATAGAGACTTGTTGATCAAATGAATGAAACTACCCTTTTCTTTAAAAAATAGTACATAGTAGGGTTAACATAAGAGTAATCTATTTAGTGAGACAAAGAGAGGATATACTGTTTGCAATCTAGAAAATATTCTATATTTTCTTGTCTAATGAATTTGAATATATACTTTTGAAAAGAAAAACATCTGTAAAGTATCATTTAATACTAGTGCCACTTACAGTTCTAGTCTGCAAATATTTTGTTTTATACCTCTAAAATTAGTAACATGATAATATGACTGAACCTTGCATTTTGTTGCTCAAATGAGCATTAACATTTAAAACATATTTTACAATTCTATTACTCTTAGTTATGAAGATTTTTACTTGAATTATCTTGAGCATTCTGAATCCATTATTTCTACTTTTTTTTTTTTTTTTGAAATGGAGTCTTGCCCTGTCACCCAGGTTGGTGTGCAGTGGCATGGTCTCAGCTTACTGCAACCTCTGCCTCCCAGGTTCAAGTGATTCTCTTGCCTCAGACTCCCGAGTAGCTGGTACTACAGGGGCATGCCACCATGCCCAGCTAATTTTTATATTTTTAGTAGAGATGGATTTTGCCATGTTCGCCAGGCTGGTCTAGAACTCCTGACCTCAGGTGATCCTCCCACCTCCGCCTCCCAAATTGCTGACATTACAGGTGTGAGCCAATGCACCCGACCCTATTTTTATATATCCTTTAATGATGAATCTATATTCTACCAAAATACAGTTCCTTATTGTCTTTAATAATTCCATTAAAACCACAAATTTTATATTAGTAGCAGTTAATTTTATCATTCAGGATAAGATGACCAACAGTCAAATCCAGTTATTCTTAGGCAGAACAAGAGGAAGTAGAAAGGGTGAAGATATTATTATTCCATATCTTTCATATAACCCAGCTTTGATGGATGTATGGATAAAATAAAGCCCCTCAAAGCAAAGGAAGGAGAATGAGGTAATGAAGACACTATAAAAATCCCATGGCATCTTTAACTTTGCACTGTCATTGATAATTTATGGGCTAACATAAACAGAATTATGAAACACAACTCATTTAGTAATTTATTTACTTAAATAAGGTAATAATTGATAGGTTTTGAAGTCTTTTCTAGATATAGGGAAAAAAATCAACTTATTTTTAAAATAAAAATAGAAATATTCCAGAGTCAGACTAAAATGGGGTAAAAGAAAAATAATAAAAATAAAAATAATAGATTCAGAAGTCTTTTCTAAATATAGGAAAAAAGATCAACTTATTTTGTAAATAAAAATAAGATAAAACTTTTAAAACAAAATTTGCTCAACTATGTACAGAATGGTTGCCTATATTCCAAGCATTGTAAATCTTAAGCATGTGTTTCGAAACAAAAACTCTCCATGACAGGTTAAAATGACTCCCTTCTCCATTAATGAAAATAAGTGCTATACCTCCAAAGCATTTTGTTACCAATCCAAATTATTTGTATTCCTCGTTGGAGGTGGCACAGAAACATGATGGTTTACATAGGCAGGCGATGCTTGCTGCCTCCCACTAGTCAGGACCAATGACCCCTTCAGTGCTGCCACAGCAACCTGCATAGAGCTCACTCACTGCTTTCCTATTACATATTATTTTACATGCCGGATATGTATGAATGAGGCCATCTCTCCCACCAGATTTAGAACTTTTTGCCGTCTTCATTCGTACATAGCACCCATTACGTTCAAGGAGCTGTGTGCCAAACAAGCACTCAAGAGCAGACTATTTAATTTTATTTGATGATTAATGCTTCTGGTCCATGTCTTCTCACTGGCTTCTAACAAAATTTGAGTAGACTGGGAAGAGACACCACTGTATGTTAAATGAAATCCTTAAAAACAGATTAAAGTCTCTTGCTCTCTCATTACTTTATCATCACTGAAGGGCCGATGCTAAACAGGTAGGTACTGCTGGGTGGAGATGCACAGGAGCATGGCTCTAGTGAAGACAGGACTCGTAGGTTATCAGCAAACGAGTCTGAGACCAGGTTTAGGGACAAGCACAGGCTTGAGAGAAACCAGAGTTTCAATCTCGGCTCCACTGCATTCCTAATACCTGCCCGTGTCCATGTGCCCTAACCTTGCTCCTTTCCAGGGATTTACACGTATGATGAGAATATGTAAACCACTCGAAGAGCTACGTTCATGTTCAAAGGTAAAAAAGAAAACCTGAGATTCACACAAGTTAAGTAGTTTGTCTTAAGTTCACCAACCAGCTAGGGGCCAAAGACAGATTCAAACTTTCGTCTCTGGACTTCAAGTTTGGTGATATTTCTATTTTATTTTCTTATGTCTCAAAAGTTACCAGTATAGCTCATATTCATGAGCTTTTTGATCAGGACTTATAACTTACAGGAGAGAAGTTTTCCTTGAAAAGTGTCAGTGTGCTCTTAAATGATTTATTATCTTGGCATCACTAAGCCCTATGCTTTATCTAACAAGGAATCTAGATGGGGGGGGGTCTGAAATGCAGCTTTAGGTGGAATGAGCTATTTAATTAATAAGTACAGATGTGAAGTCATGAACAGCAGCATTCACTCATCTGAAGTTAAGATCTAGCAACCACAATCACCTGTGAACAAAAGGCCACCAGGATGTACGGCTGTCCCAAAGCCCCTAATTTTCTTTGTCGGAATATCCTCAAATCACTTCAGAATCTCATCTAGTAAATGAAGATGAAGATTCAAATTAGAAGCAAGAAATACAGGAACAGCAGCAAGAAATGATGAGGCAAGTAAGAAAGTGAGAAAGGACAAAATCTGCAGCCATTTAGTATCGCTCTGTGTGGAGGGCGTGTGTACATATATGTATGTGCATTTCAAATATGTAATCAAATATAATTAATGTAATAAATATGTTATAGTATTTGATATTAATTACAGAGGCTTCATTCATAGAGAGAAAAATTATTAAATAATGTGTGGTTTCATAAAGGTAGGGAAAAATGTACTTTGGAAATTACATCAGAATTGCTTAATATTTTTAAGCATCTGTATGATTAAACTTCCTTTGTGTGCAAAATTCAGATACTAATAATTCCTAAGAAATGTGACTACCTTAAGTTTACTAATTTTTAAGGTTAGAGGTGTATGGTTTTCACATGAATTAAAATGAATATTATACAGGATTAGCTACTGGCCCTCACAAATTTATTAGAGAACAGTATGTCAACTGGGGATAGAAAATATTTCCAGATTCATTTGAAACAGACTATTTTTACAAATTCCAATTACTTTGAAAAAATATCTGATTTTATCTTTATTTTGCGTTTTTAAACTTCATCATTAAATTTTAACATTCTGCAGAACACTGATACTGTCAGTATCACAGTTCCATTTTAATGCCATGTCATACATACCACCAGAGTTTTAGTTTCTTCTTTTCAGACTCTTCTAGACTAGATCCAACATCTGGTTCTGGGGCACCATCTAGTGGCTGTAGGAATCACTGAGGCCTGACTGGTATTTGCTTGTACTGCATTGTAGACACTACCAGAGCATTTATTTTTTTAGAAAATACAGAATTCTAAACAGCAAAACCAAATTCACAAAATTAGTTTCTTCTAAAATTCAAATGCAACTCCGTTAATAAGCAATAGAATTCTTAACATGAGGGAATCTGTAGTGCATAATTATTTTGTATAGCACAGATTTAAATGACCATGTTAATTTTAATGGCAATGCATATTCATTTAAGTGCTAATATTTATTTAGGAATATAAATATTTATTTAAATACTCTGTAAACTGCTTCATGTACAGAGACTCACAATTTAGACAATGGACATAAATAATTAACCTGCTGACAATAATGCGTATGTGATGGCTGAGATATATTTTTTCCTTTTTAATGTGCCTGATTAAGCACAGGCAGGTGTTAATAAACTCATTTAAAAATTCCTGGTCATATCTTCATGTTATTATCTGAACTGTACATTCATGAAAATATACTTATTTTTAAATTTAGAAAGGCACTCTTGGCGTTTCTTTTTCTAAATTGTTTGCTAATATCTAGAAAATGTTCCTCTTTCAAGTACCTACAAATGTTTAAATTACTGTCTAAGTCATAAATAAAAAGACGGCTGATCAGGTACTTATATGGTACAAAAAGATCAAGCATTAAAGGTGAAATTAACTTTCTCAAGGGAAGTTTCTCACTGATACTTACTCCCCTCCCATAGCGTGCATGGCTCTTGTAAGTCAACTGTTACAATCCCAAACTCCAAATTAATTGTTATTGGTCACACACAAGTAACTTGCTCAATATGCCTGAAGCAAAGGTAAGGCTAAGAAGATATTTACTAAGAGCGTGCAAACCAACCTGATTCCCTATAGAACTAGTTTTGATTTCATTTTGGACACTGTTGTAAAATCTTACACATGATCATAAATCAGAAGTCAGTGTGGGCTCATTTTGAACTAGTTACAGAAAATCAAGTGAATTTCACTCTTTCTTTTTTAAAATAATGTTATTTGACTGGTAACAGTTCAAGGATGCTATGCCTGTACATAGGAAATATCTCTCTGCTGAGTGGATGAATGGATTTGACATATCTTGGTTTTGGGCAGGTGTTTTACAAGGACATTTTGATGTAGCTGTGAGACAGAGAAATGTGAGCTGGAAATAGGGGAGCAAGATGGATTTTGGATACTGTTTAAAGAATTAAGATGCAACCGAATGGAGGCCTCTCAGGTCATGTCTTAGGGTTTTCCTTGAACCCGTCCTATTCAATCATTCATCAATTATCTGGCACAGATGCAGAAGCTGAAACAGAGAGCAAAATTAATAAAAGCAAAGTGGGTGGGGAGAACTTTCAAGCCATTTCAATTTATTAGAAAAAGAGCCCAAATCAAGAAAATGAATATAGAATAATTATTTCTTAGACTTGAAAAAGTATGTGCAACCCTCAGAATAAGGATTCTGTCCTGTATTTCCAGACTGTGCCTCACTTTCAGTGATCAGAAACACACTACTCCAAGCAAAGCCATCAGCTCCAGCCACACATATAACATTGCGTTTATAAGAAATTATAGGTACAAGAAATCTTTACCTATAATTTTTTATAAACGCAATATTATATATGTGGTTGGAGCTGATGGCTTTTAAAAGAAAGAAAAAAAAATTATTTCTTGTAAAAGAAATCTATTATAGGCACAAGGAATAGACAAGACATAGTTGTCAGTGTTGATTTAGATAACCTAATAGAGTAAACTGCTAAAAAACTTAATATTATTTTTGCATATACAGGCATATCTTATTTTACTGCACTTTATTGGATTTAGAAGACATTGTGTGTGTATGCATGTTTAACACATTAAAGTTTTGTGGCAATCGATGTCGAGCAAGTTATTGGTGCCATTTTTCCAATAGCATGTGCTCACTTTGCATCTCTGTGTCACACTTGGGTAATTCTCGTAATATTTCAAGCTTTTATCACATTTCTTATGGTGATCTGTGATCAGTGATCTTTTGATGTTTCTACTGTAATTGTTTTGGGGTTCCATGGACTGTACCCAAGATAGCAAGCTTAATGGATAAATGTTGTGTGTTGTGACTGCATTACTGACCAGCTGCTACCCCATCTCGCTCCCTCTTCTTGAGCTCCCCCCATTCCTTGAGACACAACAACATTGAAATTAGGCCAGTTGGTAACCCTGCAATAACCCCTAAGTGTTCAAGCGAAAGGAAAAGTCATATATCTTTCACTTCAAATCAAAAGCTATAAATGATTATGCTTAGCGAGTCAGGCATGTCAAAAACTGACACGGGCTGGAAGCTAGGCCTCTTGAGCCAGTTAGCCAAGTTGTGAAAGCAAAGGAAAAATTCCAGAAGGAAATTAAAATGTTATTCCAGTTAATATACAAATGATAAGAAAGCCAAACAGCCTTACCGCTGATTTGGAGAAAGTTTGAGTGGTCTGGGTGGAAGATCAAGCCAGTTACCGTATTCCCTAAAGCTAAAGCCTAACCCACAGCAAGGGCCTAACTCTTCAATTCTATGAAGGCTGAGAGAGGTAAGAAAGCTGCAGAAGCTTAGAGAAGGTTGGTTCATGAGGCTTAAGGAAAGAAGCTGTCTCCATAACATATAAGTACAAGTTGTAGCAGCAAGTGCTGATGTAGAAACTACAGCAAGTGATCCAGAAGATCTGGCTAAGATCACTGGTGAAGGCAGCCATATTAAACTACAGATTTTCAATGTAGACAACACAGCCTCCTATTGAAAGAAGATGTCATCTACGACTTTCCAAGCTAGAGAGGAGAAGTCAATGCCTAGCTTTAAAGCTTCAAAGGACAGACTGACTCTTGTTAGGGGCTAATGGAGCCAGTAACTTTACATTGAAGCCAAGGCTCATATACCATTCTGAAAATCCTAGGGCTCTTAAAGAATTATGCTAAATCTGCTTGTGCTGCATAAATGTAACAACAAAGCCTGGATTTTTACAGCATGGCTTACTGAATGTTGAGTCCACTGTTGAGGTCTACTGCTCAGAAAAAAAGATTCTTTGAGAAATATTACTGCTCATTGACAATGCACCTGGTCACCCTAGAGCTCTGATGAGATGTATAAGGAGATGGGTGTTGTTTTCCTGCCTGCTAACACAAAACGCATTCTTCAGCCCATAGATCAAGGAGTCATTTTGACTTCTAAGTTTTATCATTTAAGAAATACATTTCATAAGACTATAGCTTCATAGCTAGTGATTCCTCTTGTGAATCTGGGCAAAGTAAATTAAAAAACCTCTGGAGAGGATTTATTCTAGATGCCATTATGAACATTTGTGATTCATGATAAGTCAAAAATCAACACGAACAGGAATGTGGAAGTAGTTGATTCAGTCCTCATCAATGACTTAGAGGGATTCAAGACTTCCATGGAGGAAGGAATTGCAGAAGTGGTGGAAACAGCAGGAGAATTAGAATTAGAAGTGAAGCCTGATGATGTGACTGAATTCCTGCAAGCTCATGATAAAACTTGAATGAATGAGGAATTACTTCTTATGGATGAGCAAAAAAAAAAATGATTCTTGAAATGGAATATATTCCCAGTGAAGATGCTGTCAACACTGTTGAAATGACAATGAAAGATTCAGAAGTTTATATAAGCTTAGTTGATAAAGAGCATCAGAAGACTGGCTGCAATTTAGAAAGAAGTTCTACGGGTGGGTAAAATGTTATCAAACAGCATCACGTGCTACAGGGAAATCTTTTATGAAAGAAGAGTCCACTTGTGGCAAATTTCATTGTTGCTTATTTTAGGAAATTTCCACAGTCAGTCCAACCTTCAGCAACTACCACCCTGATCAGTTACCAGCCATCAACACAGAGGCAAGACCCTCCACCAGCCAAAAGGCTCAGATGGACTGTTAGTACTTGTTGGCAATAAAGTGCTTTTTAATTAAGATATGTACTTTTTTTAGACAATGCTATTACACAGTTGAGTATAGTGTAAACACAACTTTTAAATGTAATAGGAAAAGAAAAAAATTGTGTGGCTTGCTTTATTGTGATATTTACTTTATTGAGGTGGTCTGGAACTGAACCCACAATATCTCTGAGGTACACCTGTATTAAGAGAAGTCCATTCACAGGATGTCTTCCCTCAATTTGTGGTATCACAACTTAAAGGGCCACAATGATCAGTTGGAGACATGGCTGAGAAAGCTAGAGGTGTCTGATTTGGAGGGTTAAGATGCTAGCTGGTTCGTGACAGTGTTGAGAGGAACACTGGGGCTAGAGAGTGAAAATCACAGCGTTATCATTAGAGCCTTTCTGCTCAACCAGAAGGGTTCCAGATCTAAACAGCACCATAAGAGACTACTGGACTTTGTAAAAGAAGAACTCTGCCTTCAGATTGTGTTGCAGAAGAAGTAGTGATCACTCAGAGCATTTAAGGAGAGTTGGTTAAATTACTAATGTGGGAACAACAGTCAGCCAGAAGTGTAAAAGAGATAACAGCTGCAATCACCCGGTTGTTAAGAACAAATTTTAAAAAATACATGTAAGTATGCAGAAAACTGCATAGCAGTGACTCGCTCTCTGTGAGGTATGACATGCAAAGGGCTCCCCTACTTAGAAAACACTAGACAGTAACATATAAAGTCCATTCTGACCCTCAGAGTCTATGATTTCATTGTATTAATAAGCCAAGCTAATTAATTCTGCTTTAGCACAGCATGCAAGCTTTAGATTGTTTTGAATGATACTGCATACATGGTATCTCCTCTGCTCTCATGGTATATGTAAGAAAAAATCCTATAATGCCATGGAGTTAAATCCTTTAATAGTACCTGATTAAAAATTTTCCTCCCCTTCACTGTTCCTCAGTTGGGTAAGAGGAATAGAGGTATCTGTGTGAAAATGAGGCTAATATGTATTCCAGAAAGCTCAAAGAGAATAGGAATAACTCAAAATATGCGATGATTCAGTACAGAAAGCCATTTTTTAAAAACAGAAATGCTCCTATAAGAAGTGAGTAATATGGCCTAATCATACTTCCTGCTGTGATCTGTACTATCTACTGGTAGGATGTTATATGATTATTCAATTTCCATGTCTTTACACTCATTCTTTGCCATAATAATAAAGAAACGGACTTAAAAACAGAGCATAAGAAACAGAAAAAAACCTCTCATTGAGAAGCTCAGAATCGTAGAGCAGAATCTAGAATAAGTAGAAAAAGGAGTCTGGGCGCAGTGGCTCACACCTGTAATCCCAGAACTTTGAAAGGCCAAGGTGGAAGGTCAACTTGAGCCCAGGAGTTCAAGACCAGGCTGGCCAACAGAGTGAGACCCCGCCTCTAATTAAGTAGGAAAGGGAAAAGAATAGGAAGCAGGGAGGGAGCATGGGCTAAATGGAAAAGGATGCTAATTTCAATTATTTTGACACCTAAGATGGGAGGCAGTTTACAGGGTACAGTTCTTTTCACATGTCTGCGACGGGAACTGTTACATGTGAAGTTTCCAGTCAGTGGCAGACACTGGACGGGACTTGGCTGCTGTGAGGCATGCTTTACCGGGAATGCGTGAATGAGTTTCCCTGCTCTGTCAGCTTCTTTGGGCTTCACACAGTCCACTCACCACTCTTTGAAAAAGAGATGGTGGAATTGTGGGGCCCTCCTATCTTCAGTCTCTTGCCAGGGCCTTCCACTGGGGGCATCCCGGAGGAACTGAAAGCCCAGGAGGCCAGAGGATGCCAGCTGAGGGACACAGAAGGCAGAGGATGGGGTGGGCAGGGGCTAAGTGCGTAGTCACCAGTTCATTTCCTAGACGGATGGGGGAACGGTGGCAAAGGCAGTTAATCAGTTGTATTATCAATTTCCTATTCTGTAAACTGTCAATACTAAAACTCCTCTCCTGATAGATAAAAAAAAGCCAGTGTGAATCAAATGGAGTTATGCCTGAATGTTTGTAAAAACTTCCCACAATGCTACGTATATGTGTATGTGTCATTTTTTATTCTTCAGTTGTTTACCTATTTGCTATTTAGGAGAGATTTTTGTTGTTGTTGTGTGTGTTTGTTTGTTTTTGAGACGGAGTCTCGTTCTGTCACCAGGCTGGAAGTGCAGTGGTGCGATCATCGGCTCACTGCAACCTTGCCCCTTGTTACATGGTGAGGCAAGCTATTCTCCTGCCTCAGCCTCCTATCTGGGACTACAGGCACACACCACCACACCCAGCTAATCTTTGTATTTTTAGTAGAGACGAGGTTTCACCATGTTGGGCAGGATGGTCTCAATCTCTTGCCCCCATGACCTGCCTACCTCAGCCTCCCAAAGTGCTGGGATTACTGGCATGAGCCACAGCACCTGCCCGGGAGACAGTTTTGAGGAGAGAAAAAAGCGTGATCTAAAGGAATGGATAAAATACTAACTTTAAGAGAGAGAATAATTTTGCTCAGTTTCTTCTTTGATGCGCCATGTGGACATTTTTAAAACTGATGGACTATATAATGATTACATGGTGATACTGATTATGAGAAAGACTACCAGATCACTGTGCTTCCAACATTTTAAAAGCTCAAATACTTCATTGGTTTCTCAAGTTCACTAAGACTTAAGGCTTTTTCAACAGAGAGAGAGAGGGAAGACATTCTGCCTAGAAGGAGGGAACTGGACTTGAGATGTACACAGGACGAATGAGTACGAAAGGCTCCCGAGGCAAGTGGCCGGCGCTTTACGGACTCCCACTGGCTCACAGATGAGAAGCCCTGCACAGCTGTACCTGTATGTGTCCTCCGGTGAGCCTTCAGGTGAGAACTTTTTGTGTACACTTTGTTGCATCCCTCAAAATCACATCTGTGGATACGCCGTTTTCTGGAGTCTGGGGATTCAGACCGTCTCTGGCGTCTTGTGCTCTCAATACTAAATGGTGAAATTGAACTGGAAAAAGAAAAAGTGGAGTTACATGGTGAGATGCACAGCACCCCATTTTGGCTCTAGTGGCATGGGAGCATTGTCTCAGGCACTACAGCTTCACAGACTCAAGGCCACCATGACCACAGGTCCTGCTACCACTTTCTTGGGCAGATCTCACTTTTTGAATCCTGAAAGGCAGGCAGCATGAGTTATGTCTGGTGAAATACTCCAAGCGAGAGAAAGGCAGGTTTAGAACAACAATAACAACAACTGAAAGTAAAAGACAGCAGTGGTCGGTGAGTATATCCTCATTATCAGAAGAAACAATCTCGTAGGGGTAAATTACCATCTCACAGTTTTGAATTTCTGAATATCCCGATGGAGAAAATCTTAAGAAGCCTTGCTATACACAAATGACAAAGTGACACATTTAATAAGTAACCAGAGGGTCTGCACTGCATGTGACAACATATGAACTCCGGTAAAATCACAAGGTACATTTCAAAACAAGTGAGGTCAAGCAGAAAGAAGTGACATCAGTAACAGGAATCATGACGAGCTATTTCTGTTTGGTGAAACGCACCTGACATTTAACTTTTCTAGTTGCAGTTTCTTTGTGGTGAGGAACAACGTGCACTGTCTTTAAAGATTAGCTGTACCACCATTATTAAAAAAAGTTGTAACTATGAAATGTGGCCCTGACTTGCATGTTGTTTAATCTGAATGCCCCAGTAGAAAAACAGGATTAGTCTGTAACGTCAGGTAATTGATTAACATGTACTTTAAAAAATCTTATTCTCTTTTGATTCAGACAAACAATATGACTCATCTTTTTTAGCTATCCATGACGTTCTTTAAAATTACAGCGAGATACGATTTAAAAAGCAGTCACTTGTATTTCTGCTCCACAAAATTTACCACAGTTAATATTTTGACATGTTTTCTTTCAGGTTGTTCACATTTTGATGCTTTTAAAAATTAGTTTTTTTTTTTTAGTAAATCACTTCTTTTAAAAGTTGAAAATTACCGATAAAAATCAATTCCCCCTTGTTTTCCACCATGATCCTGGTCCTTTCTCCTCCTTCCAGGAAAAAGTCTCTATCCTGAGTTTTCTTTACATCTTTCCAATTATTTTAAATTTTGTTTACCTATATATATCTACATTTACAGACATTGATTGTGTGTTTTTAAAGTCAGATGAATAATATCATGCTGTTTATATCATTCTGCAAATTGTTTTATTCCCATTTTTTTTTTTTTTTTTTTGAGACGGATTTTCACTCATGTTACCCAGGCTGGAGTGCAATGGCGCGGTCTCGGCTCACCGCAACCTCCGCCTCCTGGGTTCAGGCAATTCTCCTGCCTCAGCCTCCTGAGTAGCTGGGATTACAGGCACACACCACCATGCCCAGCTAATTTTTTGTATTTTTAGTAGAGACGGGGTTTCACCATGTTGACCAGGATGGTCTCGATCTCTTGACCTCGTGATCCACCCGCCTCGGCCTCCCAAAGTGCTGGGATTACAGGCTTGAGCCACCGCGCCCGGCTTTATTCCCATTTTTTTATTCAACAGTTAACATTTGAAATTTATTGATATAAATGCCATAATTCACTTATTTGAAGCACTATATACTTACAACTTATCAATTTTAAGATCTTTTAAAAAATATTTTAACCATCTCTAAAATCAGAAAGCTTCTCACAATTGATGGCTTATTATAATTTTACTGACATAATTTTTTTATTAGTGGTACATAAAGTAATGGGCATTTTACAATTGATGACATTTCAACTTAGATCAGGCGTCAGTGAACTTTTTCTGCAAAGGGCTTGATAGTAAATATTTTATTTCAACACCGAGGGCCACACAGTCTTATAATGTAACTAATCAATTCTACAACTATATCATGAAAGCCAGCTATAGTTTATATATAAACAAATGAATGTAGTTATGTTCCAATAAAACTCTGTTTACAGAAACAGTGGGCAGGCCAGACACAGTGGCTCAAGCCTGTAATCCCAGCACTTTGGGAGGCTGAGGCAGGAGAACTGCTTGGGCCCAAGAATCTGAGACCAACCTGGGTAAGAAGGAGAGACCCTATCTCTACAAGACAAATAAACAAACAAATCAAGAGTGGGCTGTATTTTCTCCATGCTCTGGAGAAAACTATGCTGTAGCTTGCCGACTATGGAGTTAGATGAAATATGGTGGGTGTCCAGTGAATTTTCATTGCAGAGTTTTAAAAATCCATTTCTCAAGTGATGGACATAGAGATGACTTCAATTTGCACTTTTAAATTGCTCCAGTGAATTTTTTTCTGAAAGTCTCTTTCTGCACATGTGTCTTAAGTTTTCAGCGTATTTTGTCTCTTTTACTAATAAATCAGGCAAACAAAGCTTTATGTTATGTAAGGTCAAATATAAATGATATTTATCTACCTGTGTCTCTAACAGTTTATGCAAGATCTGCATTAGTAGAATGAAAGAAAATACGTTATGTATGGCCAAGCCGCTTTTTTTTTTCAGCTTTCTTATCAATGTGGATTTGTGGTTTTTCACATAATTGACTCACAGTTACAGGGATTGAAGTCTGTCATGAAAGGAGTCAAAACAGTGTGACTGGCCTGCCTCATGTAAGAACAGCTGTAGTCACTCCGGACAAGGTACATTTTTATCACTGGGTTTGATTCCCATGAACAAGTAAGACTGTGAGGCGATAAGAGAGCAACAGTAATTCATTTCTGGAATAGGTAGTCATGGAAATAAATATTGATTTTGGTACTTCCTTTCTTTTCCTGAAGAAAAGGAAGTCATTCATAGTGTTGTACAATATTTAACATCTTTTAAAAGTGAGAAAATGATATAGTATTTGTTTACCTGCAAGTTATAACGTAAAGTCTATAATAAGAACAGTTTTGTATAATGCTTTCTACACATGAATATGTAGAAGTCTAAATGTATGCATAAACCCATACATACAGGTTTTTGCTGAGTTTCATTCATTTTAGCTATTTATTTTGCTATTGGTATATATGGAGAAAAGTTAAAGAAAAAAAAAAAAAGACAAACAACCAAAAAAGAACGCCTGAAATCAGAACTCAGCCAATAGTGATTGTTTCTTTAGGGACGAATGAAGTAATCCTGCAACACAGCCCATCAACCACTTAAATATACGGCAGGCAGAGAAACAAAAGCAAAGGCTACGTAACGCCATGAAATTGCTTCACTGTCAATTTTGAATTTACATCAAAATGAAGACAGGTGGATTGTCTTAATGCTACAGGACCTCATTGCTGGTTTTCCTCATTCTAAAATGAAATGTTGGCCGGGTGTGGTAGCTCATGCCTGTAATTCTAGCACTTAGGGAAGCTGATGCAGGTGGATTGCTTAGCTCAGGAGTTCAAGACCAGCCTGGGCAACATGGTGAAACCCCGTCTCTACCAAAACATACAAGAATTTGCCGGGTGTGGTGGCTCATGCTTGTAATCCTAGCATTTTGGGAAGCTGACGTAGGCAGATCCCTTGAGCTCAGGAGTTCAAGACCAGCCAGGGCAACATGGTGAAACTCTTGTTTCTACAAAAACATACAAAAATTAGCTGGGCATGGTGGCACATGCCTGTAGTCCCAGCTACCTGGGAGGCTGAGGTGAGAGGATTCCTTGAGCTGGGGAGGCAGAGGTTGCAGTGCGCCAAGATCACGCCACTGCACTCCAATCTGGGTAAAAGAGCGAGAGACCCTGTCTCAAAGAAAAAAAAAGTGAAGTGAAATGTTTTAGAACACTGTGAAGAACAAATACCTAAAGGTATCTGTATAAAGATAATTTTTAAAAAGGATATATGCAATGAATAATTGTACCTAGTAAAGCTGGCTTTGAAATGACATTTAATGGGTAGATTTTTCCCCTTGGTTCCCTTTTCTAAAAGGCAGAGATATCCTCAGATGTCAAAGAATCCTAAGCTAAGCTATGCATTTCAGAACGGCAGAGTTGATCTCTTTGTGGAAAGGTAGGAAGGTTAAGTGAAGCTGAGATAAAAGGGAACCAGAAGTGCAGAACCTGAAGAACACAGGAAAAGGAGAGGTCAGTCCAAGCTCCAAGAGCGCTGCTGTTGTGTTGGGATCCCCAGCATAAATCCACAGTTGGCGAGCACTGTAGGTGGAGACAACCATGGACTGGGGGTTTGTCTGAGCCAAGTCCATGGTTGGAAAGGTGACAGTCGAGGTACTGCTATCAAGTAATTTTGTATTTCTAGAACCTAGGACATTGTGGGCATTCAAAAAAAAAGAAAAGATGTTTGCTAAATAGAATGAATGAAGGCATTAAGCCTGGTATTCCTGATTTTTAATTTTATAATTAACTTATTCTTAATTGTAATTAATTCTTACTAGGATCCTTTGATTGTAAGTCTTCAGACAATGGGCACTCAATTCCACACTCCTACACCCATTTCCCTGAGTTTCTTTTTTTTTTTGACACAGGGTCTTAGTCTGCCACCTAGACTGGTGGCTGAGGTGGCATGATCATAGCTCACTGTACCCTTGAACTCCTGGACTCCAGTGATCCTCCCACTCAGCCTCCTGAGTAGCTAGGATTACAGGTACACGCCACCATGCCTGCCTAACTTTTTAATTTTTTGTAGAGATGAGGTTTTACTTTGTTGCCCAGGCTTATCTTGAACTCCTGGCTTTAAGTGATCCTGCCCCAGTCTCCCAAAGTCCTAGGATTACAGACATGAACCACCACGGCTGGCCGAGTTTCATATTTTCAGTGCTACACAAAGTGGCTAGTGACTATCAGGGAATCTGGGTAATCATTAAAAACACATAGATATAAATGTCTCTGTTATTTCCTCTAAGTTCAAGAGCAGGGCATTCTAAAGCATTGCCTACAATTAAAATTTTCAGTGGGAGGCCACTGATAAATGTGTAGGATGCTGGTGACCCAAAGAACAATAGTATTTCTTTTGACCCTAAAACGCATCTAGGTAAGTTGGAAAAGTGAAGGAAAGACCCTTACTGCAATATTATCTTGCCCCATCTCACTCAGAGCTGCCCATAAGAAGGGGTGTTGGTTACAGAACAGCTGTCACGACACTGGGTGTTTTCACTCTGCCTTACCTGTGCTTTCTGAGCAACATGCCCTTTGTTTAGAAAGTACTTGAAGAATCCTCACAGGCATGAAACCTGACTCCTATGCTTCAAAAACTGGCCTTATTTTACAGAATGAGAATTGCAAGTAACTACTGCAAACACCAGTAGTGCATTCTTCGAATAATCTTTAGTAATAAGCTCGGGATGATGAAAATGGTTGAAGTAAAACAGTTGTTACTGTGTTCCCAAATTCCACACTAAATACATCTGTACAGCCCCAAAGAATAATAACTGAAGGCCACTTCTTTCCCCAGAAGGTTAGACCATTTAGAGTAGTGAATGAACACCCGAGGGGGCCCCACAGGGGTCATGTTGGTAATAATTAGATCTAGAGAGAACAAATGAATGAATCATGACTTTGCTTGCACAATAGTCCCACTTGGAATGGCAAGTTAAATTAGAATTAAACCCAGAGAGGCTCAAAAAGTCACATCCAAGAACAGCTCTATTTAAACAGAAGGCGCCGCATGGCTGCCGCGAAGGAAATTAGGGTTAACTGTAATCAGCCGGTAACAAAAGACCATTCCTCATGTGTGACCTTAGCATGATGAGATGTCCTTCACTGAAACTGGAGTTTTTATAGCCTTAAAAAAAATTCAAAAGGCCACAACAATCTTTCAAGCCTTGAAAAAGACATACACATCCCAGATTTAAAAACCAGAGCAGGAAACACTGGAATTGAGGGAGATTTAGTAAATTCACACATGCAATCTCAACAGAATGCCAAGGGGCACAGCTGAGGATAATAGTGATATTTACAGAATGCTTGTGTCAGGCACTGACCTAAATGCCTTAAGCTTCAGAGCAACCCTCTGAGGTTGACACTACTATCCCTGTACACTGTATCCCTCTTTCACAGATGAGGAAACTGAGGCACAGAGAGGTTAAGGCCAAGGCCAAGACAAAGTCTATAGGTATACCAAAACTCAGACCCGAGTGGTTGATTCCAGAACTAGATCTTAATTCCAATGTTGTGCTTATTCAGATGAAGACACAGATGAAGACCATCACATGATGGTTACAAACCAACGTATGATAAAATGGGAAAAAGCAACAAAATATCTGTAGCATTTAAATTTCCCTTTTAACCCAATTGTATAAAACCACAGCATATATAAGTGTTCTTGAATATAGCCTACTATGATAAAGACATATGCTTTTCTCTGAAAAACTTTAAAAAGGTAAACTGTTTTATAAGTACTGTCAGGTGGGCATTCAGTACACTTACTATTAATCTACCAAAGAAAATATTTTCTTCTCTTTTATCTTTTTTTAAAAAGAGACAAGGACTCATTCTGTTGTCCAAGCTGCAGTGCAATGGTATGATCATAGCTCACTGGAGCCTCAAACTCCTGGGCTCAAACAATCCTTCTGCCTCAGTCTCTTGGGAAGCTAGGACTACAGCTGCATGCCACCATGCCTAGTTAATTTTTTTTTTTTTTTTTTTTTGGTAGAAACAGGGTCTTGCTGTGTTGCCCTGGACTGTCTTGAACTTCTGGCCTCAAGTGATCCTCCCACCTCAGCCTCCCAGAGTGTTGGGATTATAGAGATAAGCCACTATGGCGAGACAGTACATATTTTCTTAAAGTTGTTATAAACTACATATTTCCAAGGGAAATATTTTTTAAAGGCTGAGTTTGGCAGTGGTATATGATAATGTCTTACTTGACCATTAAGGCCACAAAATTAGTCCCTTCCCTGTCATCCCACTTTATTTAAAATTGTACCAAAAAGAATTGAGCTGGTTGCATGACAGAGTTACCCTCAGGGAAGTGGGAGCATTCAGTTTACAAAGTATATTTTGTACTGTATCTAAAGTTTAATATTATTTAAAATAAGACACTGAACATCACCTACAGAATTCTGAATCAACTTCTACCACAGAATACTTGTAGGGAGAACGACTTCCTTGTTAGTGAATCAAACACCACCCTGGGAGTGAATGATCAAGACCATAAGCAGGGCCGGGCGCGGTGGCTCAAGCCTGTAATCCCAGCACTTTGGGAGGCCGAGGCGGGTGTATCACGAGGTCAAGAGATCGAGATCATCCTGGTCAACACGGTGAAACCCCGTCTCTACTAAAAATACAAAAAATTAGCTGGGCATGGTGGTGCGTGCCTGTAATCCCAGCTACTCAGGAGGCTGAGGCAGGAGAATTGCCTGAACCCAGGAGGCGGAGGTTGCGGTGAGCCAAGATCGCGCCATTGCACTCCAGCCTGGGTAACAAGAGCGAAACTCAGTGCCCCCCAAAAATAAAATAAAATAAAATAAAATAAAATAAAAAAATAAAAATTAAAAAAAAAAAAAAAGACCATAAGCAGAGCAACAGTGGATTCGACTTTCAGTTAACCAGGATTTACATACATCTCAGTAAAAGAGATTCTATTCACAAGAACAAGCCAGATATCTGCATTACTTTGTAGGCTTTTGCTTAGCCAGTAGATGGCTCTCAGAAGCAGGGATCTTCCTATTTATCTTCCATACTACAACAAACTTTAGTGCCTGTCAAACCATGTCAATGTCCCTCCTATGATATTAATGAGGGAAAAGGCGCTGTTTAGATACATTCCCTTCCATATCTCCAGAAGCTACATTTGGAGGTAGAGCAGGTTCACTGGCATCCAGTTCCTCTCTCACTCCTGTCTGTAGCATTTCACAGAAAACTGCTTTTGAACAGATTGAAATTGTAAGATTAGTAGTTGCCACCCATTTCAGAAGCTGTGACTGAGACATTATATCATGTTCTAATTTGGATTCAATAAAAATGTTTTCACAAATGTATAAATCAAGAGCAATACATTTGCTAAAACCCGTCAAAAAGCTCAATTTTAGCATCTATTCAAACTAGAGTTTGGCAAGTTTTTCATATGAACAGAATGTGTCTAAAACGTGTATTTAATTATTGTTTTACTTTAATAAACGAAATCTCCTACTTAACTAATTTAAAGATAATGGTTTGCAAATGAGCCTTTTTGGGGGCCCAGGGATGGATTCACGGTATATCACAATTTTACTTAAATATAACAGCAGCCACTATGTATTTTTCCACATCACTTTCTAGACCATTAAAAAACCTAAAACTATTACAGGCTTTCTGTTCTCTTTTTGATTCAACATATTTCAGCAAGCAAGATCACAAGCTGTATTAAGCAAAAGTTTTAAAGATAATCAAAACAGAAAAAATGAATTAGTAACAGTTGCTATGATTGGCTTTGTCAAACTTTTATGATGAAATTATGAAAGAGGATTGGTAGCTAACAAAAAAATAACTGTTTCAGATCTAGTGTATCTATTTAAAATAGTTACTCTGAGGAGAACACCTTATGCATTGCAAAGACTTTACCCCATGAAATCAATTCACAATGTAGGATGAAACAAGGGTTCTGAAACAGGTATGGACGTCTGGATTATACAGGACATAGCCATTGAATGGAAGACACATAGCTTACTTAAATATTTAGAGGGATTTTCCCACAGAATTTCTTCAGAAAATATTTGGGTTTAAATTATGTTTTATGCCAGAAGACGTAGCTTGATGGATTATATAAACTTAAAAAAAAAAACCAAAAAAACACTTTCTAGGTCAGAATAGGATTAATTATTTTAATATGAATACCTTAAGGTAAGCCCTGCCCTCCTCATTCTGGCATGGGCCCACCCCTTGCCCTATTGCTTTATGAGAACAGCACTTTGTTTTATCTATGTAGCTCTTGAATGCATATGATTTTTGGGACTTTCTAGAATCATGCTAAATTTTAAAAATAAGTTATCCTTATTTGACTACAGATAAACGTTAAGATACTCAAGAGTGAAGAGTGTTATACATATCTATTTATGCAGACAACAAACATGAAAAAGCTCATCATCGCTGGTCATTAGAGAAATGCAAATCAAAACCACAATGACATACCATCTCACGCCAGTTACAATGACGATCATTAAAAAGTCAGGAGACAACAGATGCTGGAGAGGATGTGGAGAAACAGAAACACTTTTACCCTGTTGGTGGGAGTGTAAATTAGTTCAACCATTGTGGAAGACAGTGTGGTGATTTCTCAAAAATCCAGAACCAGAAATACCATTTGACCCAGCAATCCCATTACTGGGTATACACCCAAAGGATTATAAATCATTCTACTATAAAGACACATGCACATGTACGTTTATAGGAGCACTGTTAACAATAGCAAAGAGTTGGAACCAACTCAAATGCCCATCAATGATAGACAAGATAAAGAAAATGTGGCACATACACACCATGGAATACTATGCAGCCATAAAAAAGAATGAGTTCATGTCCTTTGCAGGAACAATAATGAAGCTGGAAATCATCATTCTCAGCAAACTAATACAGAAAAAAAGCCAAACACCGCATGTTCTCACTCATAAGTGGGAGTTGAAATATGAGAACACATGGTCACAGGGAGGGAAACATCACATACCAGGGCCTGTCAGGGGGTGGAATGCAAGGGGAGAGAGTGTATTAGGACAAATACCTAATGCATTTGGGGCTTAAAACCTAGATGATAGTTTACTGGGTATAGCAAACCACTATGGCACATGTATACCTACGTAACAAACCTGCACATTCTGCACATGGATCCCAGAACTTAAAGTGAAAAAAAAAAATAGGGTCTGTCTAGAAGCCAGTGTTATACAAGGATGCCTGAATGGGTGATGGTAAAGGAAGGGAAGGAGGCTGGAAAGCTCAGTCTACCCTATGAGGAATTTACCAACTATATACACATGAACCTCACCGTAACACCGCGCTAAGGCAGAATTGAATAGGAGGTTAATTTTTCCACTTCAGAAGAATCATAATATAAAGCAGATTCACTAATGAGGCAGTCCTATGGATGTTCCCAGACAAGGACAGAATGTAATGAGGCTCCATGCTTTAAAGATGAAAACATATATCAGATGTTTCAAAATACATAGTTCTAATGAGATACTATAATGCACCCATAAAATAAACTTTTGGATCGGGCACGGTGGCTCATGCCTGTAATCCCAGCACTTTGGGAGGCTGAGGCAGGCAGATCACCTGAGGTCAGGAGTTTGAGACCAGCCTGGCCAATGTCGTGAAACCCCGTCTCTACTAAAATACAAAAATTAGCCAGGTGTGGTGGCGCACACCTGTAATCCCAGCTACTCAGGAGGTGAGGCAGGAGAATCGCTTGAACCTGAGGGGCAGAGGTTGCAGTGAGCTGAGATTGCGCCACTTGACTCCAGCCTGAGTGACAGAGTGAGACTGTCTCAAAAAAATAAATAAATAAAATATAAAATAAACGTTTAACATGACCATCAAAACAGGCCTCCATCTATTTTATGCTGAGCATAAATAAGATCTATGTTACACTAGAGATTTGTTTTATTAAAGATCACTGAAATTATATCAGCTAACTATGTGGTACTTAAGCTAACATGAATTATTGAAAGTTTTTATTGCTTGGGTAGGATTATATAAATAAGACCCACCAGAACTCACTGGTAGTTTTTCCCTTGAGTTTGTGTTGCCAAAATGACTGTCTGAGGCCATGTATAGGCATTTTTCTCATCATAAGATGTCTAGGTATTTGAATTTTGGAGAAAAACAAAAATATTCCCACCGGAGACATAATATTTTACCCACTTTTTATTTCATTTCTGAAAGTTTTACTTACTCTTTGAATATTCTGTGAAATTAACACTGAAAAAGTAGAGAGGTATACTAATATGACTCAAATTCACATCTTAAAGACATTTAGAAGATGAGAAAACTAAGGCTCAGAAAGATTAATTACTGCTTGAAGCTTACTTAGCTAAACAGGGGCAGTTAGACCTAAATAGTGGGTTTCTTGATTCTTAGAGCTAAGACTTTCCAATGAAGTTGTAGAAAGATCTGTGTGGTACTTTTTACTTGTAGGAAGAAAAACCTGCTTGGCAACACAGATATTCATTGTTTTTACATCAGATAATTAGAGCTGCAAATCTACCCTATTTACTTTTTTTGCTTTGGCTGCTAGGAAACTCAAGATACAATAGTCGAGGATTTGTTGTGTTTATTTGCCACTCTAAATATAAGATCTGAAACACAAAACTACATGATTTTAATTTTATGTTGTAACTTTTCAAATGTATGTATTATGAAATATTTTCTGAACTAAGGATACTTTTAATGATAAGAAAACAAAAACAAAAAATAGAACACACTGCTCTTTAAAATGGAGAAAAAAACCAAAAAACACAGGACTTGTAGTCTGAAAATACAGACATGAATTATAGCTATTATAACTGTTTTGAACAGATTGAAATGTAAGATTAGTAGTTTCCACCCTTTTCAGAAGCTGTGACTGAAAAAAAAAAAAAAAAAAAAAAGTAATGTAATATAGCTTGTGTTACAAAAAAAAAAAAAAAAAAAAAAAAAAAAAAAAAAAAAGAAAAAAAAAAAAAAAAAAACCCAACAACACAGGACTTGTAATCTGAAAATACAGACATGAATTATAGGTATCATAACTTGTTAGCTATGGTATCTTGGGTATTTAAACTTTTGGATTTTCAGATTCCCATATTTCAAATGGGTTTTTAATAGTAATTACTAAATGAAGTTTTCATGAAGATTAGTTTAAGGTAAGCTAAAGCTGTCCCAATGTCCAATACATCTCTAACACTTCTTAATGTTTACTTCCTACTGTCTTTTGTGGCAAATAACTTTATATATCATAAAAGTCATCCTTATAAAGTGTACAATTCGGTACACTCATATTATTATACAATCATTACTTCTGACTCCAAAACATTTTTATCATCCCAAAAGAAAACCCCATACTCACTAGCATCCATTCTGCCTTCCTCCTAGGCCTTGGCAAGGACTAATCTACTTTCTACAGATTTTCTATTCTGGACATTTAATATAAGTGACATCACATAATACATGGCCTTTTGTGTCTGCCTTCTTTCACTGAGCATAAAGTCATCAGGGCTCATCTACGCTGTAGCATGCATCAACACTTCACTCACGTTATAGTCTAATAATAACAGTCCACTTATGGATAGATCACATTTAGTTTATTCACATATTAGCTGATGGACATTTGGGTTGATTTAACTTTTTGGCTATTATGAATAATGCCGCTATAAACACTGTGAACAGTTTTTGTGTAGACATGTTTTCAGATCACTTGGTTACATACCTAAGAATAGAATTCTTAGATCATATGATAATTCTATGCTTAGTATTTTGAGAAACTGTCAGACTGTTTTCTAAAGTGGTTGTACCATTTTATAATTTAACAAGCATTGCGAGAAAGATTCAAATTTTCCACATCCTCACCAACACATGTCAATATTTTTCATTTTAGCCATCCTAGAGATTATAAACTTGTACCTTGTTGTAGTTTTGATTAGCACTTCCCTAATGACTAATGATGTTGAGAATTTTTTCCTGTGCTCACAGGTCATTTATATACCTTCTCTGGAGAAGTGTTTGCCCATTTGTAAATTGTTTTGTCTTTTTATTGTTGAGTTGTAAGATTTCTTTATACATTCTGGACACAAGTCCCTTATCAGATACATGATTCTCAAATATTTTGAATTTTAAGTTCACTTTATTAATTTTTGTGATACATATCTGGTGTTCTAAGATGGCTTGGACCAACCTAAAGTCTCAAAGATTTACTCCTATGTTTTAAGAGTTTCACAGCTTTGGCTCTTACATTTAGATATATGATCAGCTGTGAGTTCATTTTTGTAGATGGTGTAAGAAAGAAGGAGTCCAATTTCATTCTTTTGCATGGAAATATCCAGTTGTCCCAGCAACATTTGTTGAAAAGATTATTCTTTTCTGAGTAAATTGTCTTGACACTGCTGACAAAACCAATTTACCATAAATGTAAGGGTTGATTCCTGGAGTCTTAACTTCTATTCCATAGATCTGTCTATGTATGATTATTCTAGTACCACAATGTCTTGATTTTGTAGCTTTAAGATCAATTTTTAAATTGGAAAATATTATTCTTCCAAATTTATTCTCCCACTCAGATTTTCACATAAAATTTAGAATCGTCTGATCGATTTTTTTTTTTTTTCTGAGATGGAATCTTGCTCTGTGGCCCAGGCTGGAGTGCAGTGGTGTGATCTCGTCTCACTGCAACCTCTGCCTCTCGGGTTCAAGCAATTCTTTTGCCTTAGCCTCCTGAGTAGCCTGGAATACAGATATGCGTCACCATACACGGCTAATTTTGTATTTTTTGTAGAGACAGGGTTTCGCCACATTGACCGGGCTGGTCTTGAACTCCTGACCTCAGGTGATCCACCTACCTCAGCCTCCCAAAGTGCTGGGATTACAGACATGAGCCACTGCACCCAGCCATCATTGATTGCTGCAAAAGAAAATGTAGCTGAAATTTGGATGAAAACCAGTTTGTAGACTGCTGCCATCTTACCAACATTATATTATGTCTTTCAAACCATGAATATAGGACATCTTCCCATTTAATCAAAAAAAATTTTAACCATGTTTTATAGTTTTCAATGTTCAAGTCTTACATGTATTTTGTTAAATATATTCAAAAGTATTTTCTTCTTTTTCATGCTATTGTAAATGAAATTGTTTTCTTACATTTTTAGATTGTCCACTCTTAGTATACAGAAATACTATTAATGTTTGTCTATTGATCTTGTGTCCTGCAATCTTGTTAAACTCATTTATTAGTTCTAATACTTTCTGGGAGGTGCCTTCTAGATTTTCCATACACAAGATCATGTCAGCTGCAAACAGAGATAGCTTTACTTTTTCCTTTCCAATCCACATTTCTTTTTCTTAATTGCCTCGGCTAGAATGTTGAGTGAAAGTGGTGTGTATGGACATCCTTGTCTTGTCACTGATCTTAGGGTTAGGTATTCAGTCTTCTACCATTAAGTCCGTTTGATATGACTTTTTGATAGACGCACTTTATCAAGTTGAGGATACTGCCATCTATACCTAGTATACTGAGTGTTTTCATTACAAAAGGATGTTGGATGTTGTCAGATGCCTCTTCTGTCTATCGAGATAAACATGCGATTTTATCTATTAATGTGGTGTATTATCTGGACTTTCCCATGTCAAATCAGCCTCGTTCCTCCAGCCTGTTACATACCATGCAAGGGTTAAGTCCCCCTTGTCATGGTATGTAATCCTTTTTATATGCTGGTGGACTCCATTTGCTTGTAAGCTGTTAATGGCTTTTGAGTCTACACTCATAAGGGATATTGACATGTAGTTTTCTTGTGAGGCCTTTGTCTGGTTTTGGTCCTAGGGTAATGCTGGTCTCAAAGAATAAATTAGCAAGAGTTCTGGGCTCCTCATTAACCTGGAGCTTCATTGCACCATGTTTACACTAAGATCCATTCCTTACTATATTGATTGTTCCTAATTGCTAATATTTCTAACCTTAGTTTACCTCTTAGTTCCCTTCCACAGAGTTGCTTTCTATGATATTTTTATGCTATTAGCCCTGCTCTTACCTAGAACTTCTCATATCACTAAAGTTTCATGGCCATGATGTTCAGTGAATACATAGATCTGGCCCTATTCACAATATGAAGAAGGATCAAATAAGGACTTTGCAAGTGTTACAGAATCATGTGTTACTCACTTTCCTACATTCACTCTTCTGCATTATTGGCAACACACTGTCTACAGTTCTCAGGGTCACAGCATATTGCTGGGTATTCCTGCTCAAATCTCCATGTGAGCTGTACCGTTTGCGGTACTCTCAGTGTACACCGTAAAATACTGCATGGTTTAACAATGGCTTATATAGCATCATACATAAGCTTAGAAGATTGTCAGAAAAATTACCTGAGAGTAGGCAGGGTAGATATTGTTATGAGCAATCTTACAGCTGAGAAATAAGTGAGGGAACAGTAGCCTGGAGTGGTTAAGTGCTAGGGAGTGATAAACCCAAGAGCCCTTGTCTCAACTCCTCTTCCTACATCGCATCTTTCCTATGGAAAGATGAAAAATCTTTAAAACATTAAGATGATAATGTTAAATCTCCTGTACCATACTTATTGATGATTAAATATTACATGCTCTGTTGGTATTTTTTTTAACTTGGCTTTTTCCTGCTGAGAAAATCGGTAAGATGAGAGCAGTAGATTAGTGGCAGTCAGCTGTGTCAGTATTTTCATCTTAACAATAGTGACTCAGTAAAATAAAACAATTATTTTCTGTGAGTTCCCCATAGGGAAGCAAGTAAACACGCAAAGACATCCTTAGCAAGTTGATAATCTAGTACGGTGTAGAACGTGGATATCTCTCTACCTCAAATGCATGAAAAATGACTCAAAGCTTTGCTCAAATCTATGACATGTGGAAGTCTAAAGCCTCCTCCCCAACCCCCTCCAACATGTATGTACATTTCTGGGAGTTTAGTTCTCAGGACTACTTTGGCCTCTAGCATCAAGTTAGCACATTCTTCAAGAACTACAGAAACCCATCTGAGGGTCTAGTAGCTCTCTCTCCTACAGACAGATGCCGAGGGACTCCTGGAGCTTCACTCTCTTTGCCTGGTGCTCCCTCTATCTGCAAAACGCTCTTGGCTGCTTCTGTGCTGCTCACTGGTCTCATCTGTCTCAGCCAGCCTCAGGCTTTCTGCATCTTGCTGGGGAGCTCTCTGATACATGTCTTCTCTGATTCCTTACTCCACCAGCATTCTAACTGTATAAAAACAACAGTTTCCTTCCCTTGGCACAAGCATAACAGCTTTGACCTCCAAAAACCTTGGGGGCAGGTTATACTGAGGTCCCTGGCTAGGAAGTACAGGCAGGGTTCAGCTCAGAGTTTACCTCCAAGCCTTTCAAAGTGCATGTTTTCCACACCAAGAATTTCTGGAGGAATTTGGTGCCAGCTATTAAGATGATAAAAATTTCTCCAACTTCGTATATATGTAAATCATAATTATACACAGCAAAAAATGATATGTGATAAGGAGAGGCATAATGAAGTGTTATGGGACTCATGGGAGGGTGTGTCCAATTCTGTCTGGAAGGATCAGGGCAAGCTCAATAGAGGACACCAACAAATGAGTCTTGAAGAATACTGGTATGCGGATGTGTCGGTGGTAAAGAGAAAGTGGAAGAGAGAATTTATGATGATGGAGATAAAATAGCACACAGTTAATCTTAGTACCAAATTGTCTAACAAACAGCATTCCTAATGGGTGGGTGGGCAGAAGAGGGTGATATAGGGCAGACGGGATGACCAGGGCCACGTGTGACAGACTGAATGTTTTCTTACAAGAACTTCAATGTGTGGGCCCTGGAAGTGCCATGATTTCATTTTGTTTTGTTTTTTAGTTTTAAAAGAAAAACTCTGGCTTATGACAGTAGGCTTCCATGGTGAGAAACTGATTAAAGTCAAGGCCTTTATCAGTTACTGAGGTATTTATTGCCATCATTCAAGTGGAGTCTACCGGAACCAAAATAGTGTCTTTAAATACGAATCAGAGGGGACCGATTCCGAGGTATTTCAGAAGTAGAACTGTCAGTTCTTGGTAACTGATTGAATAATGGGGCATAAGGGACAGAGAGGAATGAAAGGTGACCCCAGCAGCTGAGCCTAGATGGCCAGGATAATGTCATTAGCCAACCTGCAGTCCACAGGAAAAGTGACAAGATAGAAGCTAACAATTAAAATTAATGTATATGTGGCCGGGCGCGGTGGCTCAAGCCTGTAATCCCAGCAC
>NW_016107344.1:9168026-9177098 GCF_001604975.1 Cebus imitator
TAAACAATAAATGTATGTTTAAATGACAACAGAGTAGCACTTTCTTTTCATTTGCTAGACAAGTAATAATTTTAAAAAAATAATAGAAACTAGGTAATAAGGAAGTATTTCCAGAAATAACTTAAATGGATTTTACAAGAGAAAGCTCATAAAATAAACGTAATGGTAATGGAATTTCATTAAATGTTGTCCAATGTATAATTCTAAAGGCCAGGTACTTTGTAGAGGAAATTAGACAAAAAAATGCATAGTTCTTGTTTATTCAGTGAATTAACATTCATTAAATTCTTTTAGGGATATTACTAAGTTTATAGTTGGTAGTTTACATACTTGATGACCTAGGTGATTGCTTTTTTGATTGTTTTAATTATAGGAGTTTGTTTTTCAGGACCTCAAAGAGATGCACTTTAGTGGAGGGAAGGACAAATGGATGAAAGAAACAAGTTCTAAAGCACAAACTGTGGCCTTAGGCTGCCTGCTGAGTGTTTTACATATTTGAATAGCTTGATAGAGTGGAGGGACTGAAAGATGTGAGCTCAGGAATGTCAGAGGAAGAATCTTACCAATGCACTTCCAGCTGTGTCTTAGAAAAATGCACCACTTTCCCTAAGCTTTGGTTTCTTTTTCTATAAGACAAGAGTATCTATACTTTGTGGGGTTATAAAAGGGATTAGGGTTATGAAAATAAAACACCTCGTGTGAGCAGGTAAATACTTGGAAAATGACTGCAGTTACTGCTGTTTCACTTTGTAATTACTAACTCTATTTTACAGATGAGAAATCTGGGGTTCACTCAAGTAAAGTAAGTTTTCAACCAAGAACATAGATATTAAGTAGTGAGAGCTGCCTTTCTGGTACTTGTTATTCCAAGCACCTGAGACAGTGGCTAGCAGAGGCGTTGCTCAATAGATAGTTGCCTAGTATCAAGGAAAAACATCTCACGTTGCACATCTACATACCTCCTTCTCTCTTGACCTCTGAATGTTGGAGGTTCCCTGAGCTCAGTCCTCCAACCACTTCTCCTTTCTGTTTCAACTCTTCCTTGAGTGATCTTGCTCATTCCCATGTTTTGCATGGTGTGCTTCATATACCTTTTCGTAAGCCACTCACATCTATTTCAAATTCCCTCTTCCCTGAGCTCCAGACTCCTATATCTTTTAGACCTTCCACTTGTGTGTCAAGCAGATTACTCTAATTTAACACTCTCAAAGTTGAACTAGTGATGTTTTCCCCCAAACCCACTCCTTTCCCAGTTTTCCCTATCTCAGGAAATGGCCACTTATGTCCTGGCAGTTCAGAACGAAAACAGGGGTCCCTCATGATTATTTTCTTCTATAGCTTATGCAGGACCTAGAGGCTCAACATCAAAAACGTATCCCAATTTTGAATACTTCCATCTTCACTGCCATGCTCATCTCCTATCTGGCTACCTGCTATAGGATCTAACTGGAATCCATGCTCTCACACCCTTACTCCTTCCCCCCAGTCTTTTATTTTTAATTTTAATAAAATACATATAGCATGAAATTTACCCCTTTAACCATTTTTAAGTGTACAATTCAGTGGCGCCAAGTACATCCACACTGTTGTAGAATCATCACTGCTATCTATATGTAGATTTTCATCATCATCCTAACAGAAACTCTCTTTCCACTATATATTAACTCCCTGTCCCCCCTTCCCTTAGCCCTGGCAACCTCTACTATATTTTCTGTCTCAATGAATTTGCCTACTTTAGGTGCTTCATATAAGTAGAATCACACAATAGTTGTTTTTTTATGTCTGTGTGTCTTATCTTACTTAGCATAAAGTTTTCGAGGTTCATCCATATTGTAGCATGTATCAGAATTTCATTGCTTTCTAATGCTGACACACACACGCACGCACGCACGCACACACACACACACACACACACACACTATCTTTATTCATGGATGACAGATAGACATCTGAGTTTCTGAGTTGTCTCTACCTTTTGGCTATTGTGAATAATGTTGTTATAACCAGTATTTGTTTGAGTTCTTGTTTCCAATTTTTTTTATACCCAGAAATGGAATTGCTGGATTATTTGCAATTATATGTTTAACTTTTTAAGGAATCACCAAACTGTTGACCATGGCTGCTGCACCCTTTTACATTCCCACAAGCAAAGCATAAGGGTTCCAACTGTTCTACAACCTCACTAGCTCTTACTAGTTTCCTCTTTATTAACAGCCATCCTAACAGCTGTGAAGTGGTCTCCCATAGTCTTCTTAATAAAACAAATAATGTCCTTTCAAAATACCGGTGGTCTCTTATTTCACTTAGAACAAAGCTTAAAGTCTTTATCATCACCCATAAGGCTCTACAGGAACCCTCAGATCTCTTCATTCTCTGTTGAGCTTCCTCAGCTCCAGCCGCAATGGCCTCTAACTGTTCTGGAACATGTCTAATCCATTTCAACTCAGTGCCTTCACTCTTGGCTATCCCTCTTGCTTAGAACAGTTTCTCAACATTATCACATGGCTTTTGGCCTAATTCATGTCTCTGATCAATTGTCACTTCTTCGGAGATGTTCACATCTTTAGATGTCACAACTGAAGATGTCTTCAGAGAGGACACTCCCAGCACCCAATTCAGATAGCCTCTCCTGACCTCTGCACCATACCTTCCCACTGTGTACTGCTTGCTTTGCTTCATATATCTTATCATTCCTAAAATTATATGGTATATTTATTTGTTCATCATCCATCTCTCTCAACAGAATTTAAGTTTTATGTGGTTGGGGACTTTTTATTCATTTTTGTGTCCCAAATACCTAAAACAGTGCCAAGCAAATTTAAGTACTAATTATAAAAGGCAGGCAAGGTTATCTATTTATAGAGGCTTAATAGTTTGAGATTTTTATAGTAAAGAATCTTAATCTACTTATTTTTATAACTTTTATAATAGATGGCAAAAGATTCCTTGATATCTGAAAGTATTTTAAAAATGTCTTTCCTTCCTTTTGGGGAGTGTGATTTTGCTATCATCTATTGGTCAAAGAAAGAAACATCTACTGATATTCTGAATAATAGCAATAATATCATTAAGCATTTACTTGTGCCCGGCACTATGCTATGAACTTAATATACATTATGTCTAATTTTCAAAAAATTATGTAGGGTGTTTTCATTTTACAGATAAGAAAACTAAGGCTCACGAAGGGTACACTGCCCAAGATCACATAGCAAGTAAGCGGCAGGTCAGGCATTCCCACCAGGCACTGTCTGACTCCAAAGGCTATTGCTTATTCCACATGCCATTCTGCAAGAAGTAACATCTAGCAGTTTGGAGGCCACGGAGAATTAAATCCCACAATCTCTCCCTTAAGGACCATGCTAGTTGGGCATGGTGACTTACACCTGTAATCTCAGCATTTTGGGAGGCCAAGGCAGGAGGATCATTTGAGCGTAGAAGTTCAAGAAAAGCCTAGGCAACATAGCAAGTTCTCACCTCTACTTTAAAAAAAAAAACAAAAAAAAGAAAGCCAGGCATTGTGATACATGCCTATGGTCCCAACTACCTGGGAGGCTGAAGAGGGAAGACTGTTTGAGCCCAGGTAGTTCAAGGCTGCAGTGAGCTATGATTGTGCCACTGCACTCCAGCCTGGGTGACAAAGCGAGACCCTGTCTAAAAAACAGAAAGAGAATGCTGTTTAGTTAGTAGTCTGACAAGCACTTGTCCACATGTAATTTAAAAGACATCAGTCAATACAATGGACAACAAAAGTTGGTGCCTCCATTACTGTTCAAGATAATTACATAGATTTTGAGGAGGATGCCACCCTTAGGGGCTTTGGTGGTCAGCAAGTCATCCTGGAGGGAATGGGACTTGAGCCAGGTCCTGCCAAATGGGAATGAGATGAGCGAGGCATGCAGGACGTGAAGAGGGTCACTCCATCTGTGGGAACCACCCGAGCATTGGCCTAAAAACAAAAAGGAGTGAGCATCATCTGGTCAAAAAAGGGTAAAGTGATCTACTTGGAATTCACAGTTTACTTCTGGAGGAGTTGAGGAAAAGGAAGAACAGTGGCTCATGTTTATTGAGCACTTAGTAAAAGATATCAAGCACTGTCTATGTGCTATTTAAGGATTATGTATTTAATGTGTAGAGTAACTCTATGATACTGATACTATGGAGTTACGCATGTAACATAAAATCTGAGTCTAGAAGATGGCCAAATAAGCACAGCTCTGGAGTGCAGTTCCCAGTGAGAACAACACAGAGGGTGAGTGATCACCACATTTCCAAACGAGTTTTTACTGCCCAAAGACCAGGAGATTCCCGGGCTGAAAAGCACCATGAGATTCCAGAACGGCTGTTTCAGCCAGTGCAGCAGGTCTCCACACAAAAACTCACACATATCTGGGCAGATGTTTTAACTGGCACCTGGAATGTCTGGAAGACAGAGCCGCTCATTTAACTGAAAAAAGGGGACTGAACCAGGGAGCCAGGTGATCTGGCTTGGCGGGTCCCACCCCCACAAAGACCAGCAATCTGAAACATTCTGGATTGAGAGTTTCACAGCAAGCAAAGCTGGACCTGGAATGGTCCATTACTGAGGCAGTCCCCCATCACTGAGGCAGATCACCATTACCGAGGCAGTTCTAACTATACCTCCGTAAACAAAACTGCAAGCAAGTTCACACAGCAGCTGTGGGCAGAGCCCACAGCAGCTCAGCAATGCCTCTGCTGGCAGATTGTGACTAAACTACCTCTTAGCTGGGCAGGGCATCTCTGAAGAAAGGCAGCAGCATGTCAGGAACTTATAAATAAAGCCCCACCTTCCCAGGACAGAGCACCGGGGAAAAAAGGCGGTTATGAGTTCTGGTGCAGCAGACTTAAACATACCTCCCCAGCAGCCTTGAACGGAACAATGGAGCTCACAGCTCAGCACTTGAGCTCCTATAAGGGACAGACAATCTCCTTAAGCAGCTCCTCAACCCCGTATATCCAAAGACACACCTCATAAAGGAGAGCTCAGGCAGACATCTGGTGGGTATCTTTCTGGGACAAAGATAACGGAAGAAGAAACTGGCAGCAATCCTTACTGTTCTGCAGCTACCGCAGGTGAGCCCCAGGCAAGCAGGGTCTGGAGTGGACCTCCAGCAGTCTTACAGCAGAGGGCCTGACTGTTAGAAGGAAAAATAAAAAACAGAAAGAAATAACTTCATCATCAACAAAAAGGATGTTCACTCAGAGACCCCATCTAAAAGTCACCAACTACAAAGACCACAGGTAGATAAATCCACAATGATGGGAAGAAACCAGTGCAAAAAGGATGAAAACACCCAAAACCAGAATGTGCCCCCTCCTCCAGGGGATCAAAACTCCTCACTAGCAAGGGAACACGGCTGGATGGAGAATGAGTCTGACAAACTGACAGAAACAGGCTTCAGAGAGTGGATAATAACAAACTTCTCTGAGCTAAAAGAACATGTTCTAACCCAATGCAAAGAAACTAAGAACCTTGAACAAAGGTTTGACAAATGCTAATGAGAATAAACAGCTTAGAGAAAAATATAAATGACCTGATGGAGCTGAAAAACACAACACGAGAACTTCACGAAGCATACACAAGTTACAACAGGTGAATTGATCAAGCAGAAGAAAGGATATCAGAGATTGAAGATCAGCTCAATGAAATAAAATGAGAAGGCAAGATTAAGGAAAAAAGAGTGAAAAGAAATGAACAAAGCCTCCAAGAAATATGGGATTATGTGAAAAGACCTAATCTACATTTGACAGGTATACCTGAATGTGAGAGAGAGATTGAATTCAAGCCCAAGGCACATAATCGTCAGATTCACCAGGGTTGAAATGAAGGAAAAAATTCTAAGGGCAGCCAGAGAGAAAGGTCGGGTTATCCACGAAGGGAAGCCCATCAGATTCACAGTGGATCTCTCAGCAGAAACCCGACAAGCCAGAATAGAGTCAGGGCCAATATTCAACATCCTTAAAGTAAAGAAATTTCAGCCTAGAATTTCCTATCCAGCCAAACTAAGCTTCATATGCGAAGAAGAAATAAAATCCTTTATGAACAAGCAATTGCCGAGAGATTACGTCACTACTAGGCCTGCCTTATAAGAGTTCCTAAAAGAAGCACTAAACATAGAAAGGAACAACCAGCACCAGCCACTCCAAAAACATACCAAATGGTAAAAAGCATCGACACCATGAAGAAACTGCATCAACTAATGGGCAAAACAACCAGCTAGCATCAAAATGGCAGGATCAAATTCACACATAACAATATTAATCTTCAATGTAAATGGGCTAAATGCCCCAATCAAAAGACACAGACTGGCAAATTGGATAAAAAGTTAAAACTCATCAGTGTGCTGTGTTCAGAATACCCATCTCATGTGCAAGGACACACATAGGCTTCAAATAAAGGGATGGAGGAAGATTTGCCAAGCAAATGGAGAGCAAAAAAAAAGCAGGAGTTGCAATTCTTATCTCTGATAAAACAGACTTTAAACCAACACAGATCAAGAGACAAAGAAGGGCATTACTTAATGGTAAAAGGATCAATGCAACAAGAAGAGCTAACTATCCTAAATGCACCCAATATAGGAGCACCTAGATACATAAAGCAAGTCCTTAACGAACTATAAAGAGACTTAGACTCCCACACAATAATAGTGGGAGACTTTAACACTCCACTGTCAATATTAGACAGATCAACGAGACAGAAAATTAACAAGGATATCCAGGACTTGAACTCAGATCTGGACCAAGCACACCTAATAGACATCTACAGAACTCTCCACTCCAAATCCACAGAATATACATTCTTCTGAGCACCACATTACACCTACTCTAAAGTTGACCAGATAATTGGAAGTAAATCACTCCTCAGCAAATGCAAAATAACAGAAATCATAACAAACAGTCTCTTAGACCACAGTGCCATCAAATTAGAACTCAGGATTAAGAAACTAACTCAGAACCACACAACTTCATGGAAACTGAACAAATGGCTCTTCAATGTTGACTGGATAAACAATGAAATGAAGGCAGAAACAAAGATGTTCTTCAAAACCAATGAGAACGAAGGCACAACATACCAGAATCTCTGGGACACATTTAAAGCAGTGTCTAGAGGAAAATTTATAGTAATAAATGCCCACATGAGAAGCAAGGAAAGATCTAAAGTTGACACCCTATCATCAAAATTGAAAGAGCTAAAGGAGCAAGATCAAAAACACTCAAAAGCTAGCAGAAGACAAGAAATAACTAAGATCAGAGTAGAAATGAAGGAGATAGAGACACAAAAAAACCTTCAAAAATCAAAAAATCCAGGAGTTGGTTTTTTTGAAAAGATCAACAAAACAGACCGCTAGCTAGCCAGATTAATAAAGAAAAGGGAGAAGAATCAAATAGATGCAATGAAAAATGATAAAGGGGATATCACCACCAATTGTACAGAAACACAAACCAACATCAGGGATTACTACAAACAACTCTATGCACATAAACCAGTAAACCTGGAAGAAATGGATAAATTCCTGGACACTCGCACTCTCCAAAGCCTGAACCAGGAAGAAGTCGAAACCCTGAACAGATCAATAACGAGGGCTGAAGTTGAGGCAGCAATTAAGAGCCTACCAACCAAAAAAGGCCCAGGTCCAGATGGCTGGGCTTCACAGCTGAATTCTACCAGACATACAAAGAGGAGCTGGTACCATTCCTTCTGAAACTATTCCAAACAATCCAAAGAGAGGGAATCCTTCCCAAATCATTTTATGAGACCAACATCATCCTGATACCAAAACCCAGTAGAGACTCAACAAGAAAAGAAAACTTTAGGCCAATATCCATGATGAACATCGATGCAAAAATCTTCAATAAAATACTGGCAAACCAAATGCAACAGCAAATCAAAAAGCTTATCCATCACAATCAAGTGGGCTTCATACCGGGATGCAAAACTGGTTCAACATACCCAAGTCTATAAATGTAATTCACCATGTAAACAGAACCAAAGACAAAACACATGATTATCTCAATATATGCAGAGAAGGCCTTTAACAAAATTCAACAGCCCTTTATGCTAAAAACTCTCAATAAACTAGGTATTGATGGAATGTATCTCAAAATAATTAAAGCTATTTACGACATACCCACAGCCAATATCATACTGAATGGGCAAAAACTGGAAGCATTCCCTTTGAAATCTGGCACTAGATAAGGATGCCCTCGCTCACCACTCCTATTCAATACAGTATTGGAACTTCTAGCCAGAGCAATCAGGTAAGAAAAAGAAATAAAGGGTATTCAATTAGGAAAGGAAGAAGTCAAATTGTCTCTATTTGCAGACAACATGATTGTATAACTAGAAGACCCCATTGTCTCAGCCAAAATATCCCTAAACTGATAGGCAACTTCAGCAAAGTCTCAGGATATAAAATCAATGTGCAGAAATCAGAAGCATTTCTATACACCAATAACAGATTTAAAGAGAGCCAAATCAAGAATGAACTGCTATTCACAATTGCTACAAAGAGAATAAAATACCTAGGAATACAATTAACAGAGGATGTGAAGGACCTCTTCAAGGAGAACTACAAACCATTGCTCAAGGAAATAAGAGAGGACACAAACAGATGGAAAAACCTTCCATGCCCATGGTTAGGAAGAATCATAGAAAGGAACAACCAGTATCAGCTTTTCTAAAAAATACCAAAAAATAAAGAACATCAACATAATTAAGAAATTGCATCAACTAATGGGCAAAACAGCCAGCTAACATTAAATGACAGTATCAAACACACATATATTGTTATTAATTCTAAATTTAAATCGACTAAATCCCCCAATCCAAAGACACAGACAGGCAAAAAAAGCCAAGACCCACGGGTATGCTACATCCAGATCCATCTCACATGCAAGGATACACAAAGACTCAAAACAAAGGGACGGAGAAAAATTTACCAACTAAAGGGAGAGCAAAAATAAAAAAATAGAAAGCAGGAGTTGCAATTTTTGCTGATAAAATAGACTTCAAAGCAACAAAGATCAAAAGAAGCAAAGAAGGATATTACATAA
>NW_016107344.1:9178420-9221666 GCF_001604975.1 Cebus imitator
CATCACCGGTCATTAGAAAAATACAAATCAAAACCACATTAAGATACTATCTCATGCCAGTTAGAATGGCAATCATTAAAAAATCGGGAGACAACAGATGCTGGAGAGGAATGTGGAGAAATAGGAACACTTTTACACTGTTGGTGGGAGTGTAAATTAGTTCAACCATTGTGGAAGACAGTGTGGTGATTCCTCAAGGACCTAGCAATAGAAATTCCATTTGACCCAGCAATCCCTTTACTGGGCATATATCCAAAGGATTATAAATTGTTCTATTATAAGGACACATGCACACGTATGTTCATTGCAGCACTGTTTACAATAACAATGAACTGGAACCAACCCAAATGCCCATTGATGATACACTGGACAAGGAACATGTGGCATATACATACCATGGAATACTATGTAGCCATAAAAAGCAATGAGTTTGTGTCCTTTGTAGGGACATGGATGAATCTGGAAACCATCATTCTCAGCAAACTGACACATGAACAGAAAATCAAACACCACATGTTGTCACTCGCAGGCAGATGTTGAACAATGAGAACACATGGATACAGGAAGGCGAGCATCACACACTGGGGTCTGTTGCCAGGGAAGAGGGGAGGGACAGCAGAGGATAGGGAGGTTGGGGAGGGATAACATGGGGAGAAATGCCAGATATAGGTGACGGGGGAATGGAGGCAGCAAAACACATTGCCATGTATGTACCTATAAAACAATCCTGCATGTTCTGCACATGTACCGCAGAACCTAAAGTGCAATAAAATTAAAAAAAAAACTGAGTCTAAGGGAGATACAGGGGTGCACAGTGAGAGATAAGGATGCATAGGCCCACTGTGTCAAGATTTTGAATGCTGTGACAAAGTACTTGTCTTTGTCCTGTATGCACTGATTTCTTTTTTTCTTTTTTTGTAGTTTGGGCTCTAGGGTACATGTGCATAGCCATGGTGGTTTGCTGTCTCCATTCCCCCCCTCCCCTCCCCTTCACCCCCTAACCTAGCCCTGTGAGTGTTGTTCCCTTCCCTGTGCCCAAGTTTTCTCATTGTTCATCACCCACCTATGAGTGAACACATGCACTGTTTGGTTTTCTGTTCTTGTGTGTTTGCTGAGAATGATGGTTCCTAGATTCATCTAAGTCTCTACAAAGGACACAAATTCATCATTTTTTATGGCTGCATAGTATTCCATGGTGTATATGTGCTACATTTTCCTTGTCCAGTCTATCATTGATGGGCATTTGGGTTGGTTCCAGGTCTTTGCTATCATAAACAGCGCCGCAATGAACATACGTGTGCATGTGTCTTTATAATAGAATGATTTATAATCCTTTGGCTATATGCCCAGTAATGGAATTGCACTGATTTCTTTCCTTCCTCCCTTCCTTCCTCCCTTTTCTTCCTCCCTCTGTTCTTTTCTCCTTTCTCTTTCTCTCTTTCCTTTTTTCTTTCTTTTTCTCTTCCTTTCTTTCCTATTTGAAGTTTTACTATGTTTTCATAGTAGCCAGTTGTACTACCCAGATGTGATGTTAAAATTCTACCAGCTCCTCTCTCACCTATGCTATCCTGTGTAACACAGATCTAAATATGCTTGCATCAAGATGAATCTCCTAGCCTCCAGTCATTCTAGACTGTCACCCTTAAACCCTGCTAACTGAAATTCCTTAGTCTATGCCTCTAACTCACCTCTTGGTTCCTCCATTCAAGGACCTATCTCCTAGCCATCAAAAGCCAAATAATGTAATTCATTTGTAGAGAAAATGACTGTGGAGTTTGAGAACTGCTTCATAGACAAGTGACATTAATTAAGGCATAATCTCTAGAAAGCCTGGAGTTTCTGTAAGTTATAAACTATTCATCCCAATTCAGAGAGTTAATTATCAACGTAATAATTTGATTCTTCCAGTTACCTATATAAACTATAGTATTTTAAAACTGTCTGACTCTGAGTCAGTAAAATAATTCCTATATCAGAAAAGTCACCATTTTATGATTTCTCCCCCATTACTTCTCATAATTTCCATAAGATGACCTAGTATCAGAGGATATGTTTCTATATATTAAAGATTATATTGTCAAGCAGGAACTTTATATATCACCAAGCATTACTGTGCTTGTGTAACAGGCAATGCACAAATGCACTCAGGATGCCTATTACAGCTTCCAAATAACAACATAGAGTTTGCTTGTCAGATGGGTTGCTGCCATGCAGGGTTAACGGAGCACGCTGTGGTCAAGTGTTCAAACATGTTTAACAGCATCAGTGCAAGTTCAGGTTTATTCAAAGGGCAAGTAAGCTAGAAACATGGAGAACTGATGTTCACTTTGAAAGAGAATGACCAAACAAAACCCAGGGGAAAATTACATACTAATAAATATACTCCAATATATATTGTAGTTTCTAGCTTTTAGTAAAAAAAAAATTTAGAGCCATAAATGAAACATTTTCTTATTTAATTTGCAGTTCTCTTCATTTTATAGTAACTTCAAAAACACATTGTTGTTCTGATGAAAAAGAGTTATGTATCAGTGGATTTCCGAGATTTCTCTCCCTACTTTCCAATCAATGCAATTTATTTTTTTCTTCTGTCTTCTTTCTAGACTACCTGAGGGCAACTTCTAAGGCCTTGATTCAAAAAACTAATGTGCTCAGAAGCCCAACGTGTCACTATGGAGTTTAATGTGCTAAATGTATTATAGGCAATACAGGGGAATTCTATTAATTTTATATTTTATATCCTGCCCTTTCTTCAACTACAACTGTAATCTTTCTTTGAATCACAAATTAAAAAGAACTTTATCTGGAATCACATTTATTTAGTCTTCAAATTTACTTTCCTCATTACTAAGAGGCCTTTTCTTAACATTCTTCAAGGGTCTTTACAAATGAGTGTCAACAGTGGGAAAGTGTTATTTTTGGGTAACCTTGGATAAGTCATTTAGCAGCCCTGGATTCCAGTTTTTTCATCTGTAAAATACAACAGTGGGACTAAATACTCTTTCCTGCCCCTTCAGATCCTATGAGGCTATGATTCTAGCATACTAAAATATTTTAGACAAACACTGAAGTTAGATTTATCATCAAATACCTGTGAATCAGATATGAGGCTCATACTAATTAGAATTGAATTTTCCTTGATTACTGGGCAATTAAAATATACTTTAAGATAGAACAGCAAGGCTCTTTTTCTAATTCCACGCATGAATATTATGGATATGTAGAAATATATAAAACTATCACATTTAGGTATATCTAAAAGCTGATTTTCACAGCAAGAAGATTAAAGAGTGTGTACACTATCCATGAGAATTAATTAAACATCTTCTTTAGAAAAAATTTCTTCCAGAGCCTTTCTGAAGACGACCAGATTGGCCAATTGCACTTTGGCACTAATACGTGACTGTAAACCAACAACATCAAAATATGTGAACATTACATTCTGACAGATGTGAGAAACAGCTTAATAATTAAAACCAACATTGTTTAACTCCCTTAAATCCACTTCATTCAACACATATATATTTTGAGATGGAGTCTTGCTCTGTCACCCAGGCTGAAGGGCAGTGGTGCATCTCAGCTCACTGCAACCTCTACCTCCAGGGTTCAAGCGATTCTCCTGCCTCAGCCCCCCGTGTAGCTGGGATTACAGGCACCCACCACCAAGCCTGGCTAATTTTTTTTTGAATATTTAGTAGAGACAGGTATTTTATGTAGAAACAGGGTTTTACCATGTTGGTCAGGTTGCTCTCGAACTTCTGACCTCAGGTGGTCCACCCACCTCAGCCTCCCAAAGTGCTGGGATTACAGGCATGAGCCACCATACCCCCACCCTAACACATAGTATTAAGTCCTTACTCTACTGTTTTTCCATGTCTTTTGTGAAAAATAGACAAGTAGTGAAAGACATTGTCTCTGATCTTTTGAATTGCAAATATGGGTAAGTAAATATGTATTATGTTTGGGGAAAAACATTGATAACAAAAGTCATGCAAAACCAGTATGAGTGACCATGGAGAAATTCAGATAGAATCTATGCATGCTGAAGTATGTAACATGAGATATTAGATTACCCTAAAAAGACTGTGCAGGTGAAATTTTAAAAAGAACAAAGACCATGATAAACATAGCCATAGTGGTTTTCATACAACTTCCACTGACGACTGTTGCTTCTGAAGGGTGGACTGCTGGCCATCTATCGAGGTTTACAGTTAAGTACCTGGTGCTGCAGTCAGATTACCAGCCCCACCCATCTAACTGTGCCACTATGGACGAGTAACTTAGGGCCTCAATGCCTCAGTTTCCTTTCTATAAAATGGAATAAACAATGTACTTGGCTGGGCACAGTGGCTCACGCCTGTAATTCCAGCACTTTGGAAGGTTGTGGTGGGTGGATCACTTGAGGTCAGGAGTTTGAAACCAGCCTGGACAACATGGTGAAACCCCAACTCTACTAAAAATACAAAAGTTAGACAGATGTGGTGGCACATGCCTATAATCCCAGCTACTCAGGAGGCTGACACAGGAGAATCACTTGAACCCCGGAGGTGAAGGCTGCAGTGGGCCAAGATTGTGCCACTACACTCCAGCCTGGGCGACAGAGTGAGACTATCTCAAATTAAAAAAAAAAAAATACTAATAATAAACGTACTTGTCTTAAAGGGTTGCGGAAAGAATTAAATGAGTTAACATGCAAAGTATTTAAAGCAGTGCCTGGTAAACACCTTAATAAATGTTTTCTTAATGAATGTTTTCTCACTGTTCCCCAATTTTGGGCTGGGAATATATTAAGGTATTGTTGCTTACCTCAAGGGAAATTGCAAAAGTGCTCAATTCAGTTTAAAAAAATGTATATAGCTCATGTAAGATGTAAAAGTGAAGGCATAAAATCAATAAAAAAATTAATGAGTTTTATATCTCCAAAAAGGTTGGGAGTCATTGCTCTGGGGCAAAGGCTGGGGAAATAAACATGCCCATTTATGTCCCTTTTTCCACTGCTGTTATCTGACATTCTCTAGAGACTCTTTGCAGCACTAGAGACTTCTTTTTTTTTTTTAAATTCTACTTCTAGGGTAAACTCACAACTGTAGACCACTAATAGTTTCTGAATCGTTCTTGCATTTACATAGACATGATGATAAATAATCAGAGAAAACATTAAGCTAGCTTTGACAATGATAAAAAACATTTGTAAATTTATCTAGGTTTAGCACATTCTTGGATAATTTTATCTTTTAAACCAGTTGTCTAATTTCCAACTCCAAATCATAATTTCTCCTTTTAGCACAAACATATTACCTTCTAAGGTTTGTTAATTAAAAGGAAAAATGCAAAACCAGTAACATGCACAGGAATACAGAGTCAACTATTTTGTCTAGAGCTGATCTGCAGGGCTATACGGGCACAGCTCTTGTAGAATTATTCAGCTCTGCAGACTGTGTGACCAAAAACCTGTGACCTATTCACATGCTCCGAAAGTATAACAAGAAGGCTTCCCAGAAAGTCGTGAGAAGGAACTGGATCACTGGAGACAGTTGTGGGGTGCTATGGTCTCATGTTTGTGTCCTCCCAAAATTTCATATCTTGAAACTGTCTCATTTAGGTATATCTAAAAGCTTTTTTTTTTTTTTTTTTAATTTTTCACAGCAAGAAGATGAGCTAAGAAATAAGGTGAAGGTATCAGGAGGTGAAGCCTCTGGGAGACGATTAGGCCATAGGGGTGGGGACCTCATGAGTATTAGTGCCCTTATAACAGAGGCTCCAGAGAGCTGCTTTGCTCCTTCTAGTGGGAGGGTGAGGTCCACGAACCAGAAAAGCAGGGCCTTACAGACACTGAATATTTAGGCACCTTGATCTTGGACTTTGAAGCCTTCAGAACCATGAGAAAAAAATTTCTGTTGTATGTAAGCCATCCAGTCGATGGCATTTTGTTATAGTAGTCCAAGAAGACTAAGACACAGGGTAAACCTGCTTAAGGATTATCACAGAAGATGATTTAGGAATAGGCATGTCACGGATCCTTTAGATGTTTTTTTGTTTTTTTAAAACAAATGAGATGGGGTCTCAGTATGTTGACCAGGCTGGTCTTGAACTAGCCTGAAATGATCCATCCATCTTGGCCTCTTAAAGTGCTGGGGGTACAGGTGTGAGCCATTGCACCTGGCTTAGTTTTCGAATATGAGTTCAATTCTTTATTTTTTTCAAAGCAACTATTTAGACTTTCTTTGCCAAATGTTCTTTTATCTCAAGAGGCAGGAATCAGGAAAGCATTCTTCAACACCCTCTAGGAGTCCTGGGGGAAAAGTATTTTCTGCTGTAACATATGTCTCAGTCAGGGAGCCTCTGCAGCATGTCAGTGTGTGGGCAGACTCGGGAAGTACAGCAGGAACAGCAGAGCAGTCTGCTCTGGCCGACAGCACGGCTCACAGATACAAAGCCCACCCAGTGCTAATGCAATCTACACACCCTGAAGACAGTCCTAAAAATTCCAGGAGCAAAAGCAAAACAGAAGACGTAAAATGGGACACAGTCTCAAAATGCTAACAGCATTTTCACGTAACACTTTTTTTTTTTTAAAGTTTATAATAACGCCTTCCATTTCTATAACAGCTTTCTGCTGAAGAGTTAAATATCCTCTAAAGACGTTTTATTCATTTTCAAAGTTCCAATTCATCCGGACAATGTTCCCATGGAACAGTAGGAAATTTGCCTGCATCTTACAGAAGAGGAAACCCAAAACCCAATTAGATGAAACAGGTCAACGTGACGAGGAAGCAGGACTGGAAGGCTCACGGAAGCTCCACCCCCACACAAGGGAGCCTGCCAGGGTTGGTCCCTGACCCTGAGAGAGCTGCACCAACGCTGTGAAGACTTACACAAGCTTTAGGTTGGTCAGATATTGCTGTGGTTTCAAAGGCTTAGCTGCTGATTTCCTTGCTAGGTCAGGAACCTTGCTTTCAGATTTACAAAGAATTGTAGCAAAGACTTCTATTGCAATCTGCTGGATCCTAACTATTCTTACAGTTCTTATGCCAATAACACATTCTCTCTTAATTCTATGACAGTGTTTTTGAAACCACGTACAATGGAACCTTCAGAATTTCAGAATCACTCTTTCGAATTACTGCAATTTCAAGTAGGTTACGGCTAATCTAAAAAGATGATAACCCTCATCTTTGACTTCCCGTCATGTTTATCAATAGCTCCATTTTTCTTGGAGGTTGACTTTACACTAATGAGTTACTGCTCTTATCTTTTTAAATATTCTATGTAAGGTTAAGTTTTTAAAAAATGTTGTTTTCAAAAAATCTCCAGAAAATTGTGAGACTGGTTGCTCATTTATCATTTCACATTTATTGAGCACCAATGTGCAGAGTGTAGAACTAAGCTCTGGGGATGCAGCCATGTGGTGGGGACTGTCTCTGCTTTCATCTGCTATGATGCATACAACAAAGGTCACCAAGTGACAAGAGACTTCACATTCCTGCAGTCACTCACACTGACCTTACAAGAGGTTGGAAAGCCTGCATACATGGTGAGTTTTAAGCCCAACCTGCTGAGGATTCTCTTGTTTTATGGTTGTTGAGCAGAGTCAACAAAGTCAATTTAATAAACTGCAGGGAATTTAGAGATATAAGCAAAGGGAAACAAATAGAAGCAGAGGGCAGTGCTTATTTATATTTCACATTCTTGAATACTTAAGGTGTCTTGTGGAACATACACCATTTTTTAGTTAAGAAAGCAGAAAACTGAACTCAAAAGATAGAGTATATATAAATTTCAGTCTCTAGTTAGAGGATAGCAAATAGTAATTTTTCTTTCATTGAAGTTTTTGGTATTCAAGTCTTCATAGTTAACAATGGCTAACAGTTATAGAGCAATTTAATGTTGGCTAGATACTATGCTAAATACTTTACATGCATCATTTTATTTAATTCTTCCAACATCTAAGATAATGGCATTATCATCCCCATTTTACAGATGAGTAAGATAGAGTTCAGGCAGATTAAGTAGATTAAGTTGACCTTCTCTCTAAGTTAGAGGTCACATGGTAGAAATGTTAGTACATCAACCGCACAGTGCTGAGAAAATGAAACGGTGGGACATGTACTATTCAAATGAGACCTCGGGATTACAATTTGTTCTTCCTTTTAAGAAAATATCACAGCCTGAAGAGAAAATAACAAACTATCCCATGAAGGACTTGATATGGCTCAGCCTCCCACTGCTCAAAGGAATGGCTGTCCTTCATTTCTTGTATGTCACCCTCTCATTAAGTCAGGGACAGCTGTAGCTTTGTGTTCTCCTCGGCATAAAAAAAAATAAAAAGGGCAAGCCTTTAGTCTCACTCCTCTTGTGGTCTTTTCTCTTACATAAGAAAATCCTGTTATTTTTCTGTTAGTCCCTCCACTTAAAGTGAGAGTTGCTGGAAAGGAAGCCAGAAGCAGCCTGTAACATATCAGACGGACTGAGGACATGATGCTTATTTCATAGCAGATCCTCCTTCTTCAGCTCTGGGTTGCACTCTATTTCCAAAATTAGGCTTGGCATATGAGCAAATTGGGAGTGAGGAGTTAGGCATATTCATCTATGAATAACGTAAGCATTATATGTGGTAGGTGGTGGTATTATTACTCACTCTTATAGAATACTGACAGAGGGGTTTAACATTACTTCCCTCAGAATGAACTCCTGTTGTGTAGAGAGTCTAAAATTCTACTGTCTGATGAGTGCTGTCTTACATAAAATAACTACTGATCTGAGATCCTGAAAGCACCACAGAATATGGCTTTGCCTTAAGACCTACTATATAATTACGTAACAAGTTGAAAGTACTAGAAATTAAGGTGGGGTGGGGGGACTACTTGAAAAAAATGTTCCCCCATTCATTAAAGTTACAAGGAAACTTCTTTCAAACTGGCTCCTAGGAAACCTGCCAAAAGATATAGCGTGCATATTACATTATATGTGTGGGTTTATGTGTATTTATGTATATTCGGAAACAGCTGATCCAAGAAGGAGTTTTTAACTCTGCTTTCGTATTAGCATGCTTCAGAACCATCAATAATTTCAGAATAGTCACCTTATTTTTAAAAGTTCTGCTTATCAATGAGAAGAACGAAAGTTGTGGTTTCTAAGAATGTTATGGCTTCCAGAAAAGACAGAAAAATAAAATGACTAGAAAGTACACTGAGGGCTCTTATAATTTACTAATTCCTTGAGGCAGGATTCTATTTCAAGCATTCCAGACAGAAGAAACGAATGTAGACCTTTAAAAAAGTTTTGAAAAGTACTTTCAAGAACTTTAGTGACCTCTCCTGTTTGTCTAGAAACTCTTTTTATATAAGAAAATTTCTATATCTACAAATATTTTTCCATACCTCAAACAGACCCAAATGCCAAGACCTATGGCATCTTTGAACTGAAGTTAAATACCACTAGTAAGCCTGCTTTCAAATTCTCCATCTACAAATAAGAATTCAAGTCTAACTTTGGGTAGCAGGGATTGGATGAGGAGATTCACTGCTAAATTTGGAATGTGAAGATCTAGATGTGCCAGGGCTGTTGCAAAGTGGCTTTGTTCCATAGGACAAACCACTGAATTTCTATTTTGGAACTTCAATTTCATCACTGACAAAATGGGGTCAATACTACCCATTGTGAATGTCCCAAGGGTTGGCTGTGAATTTCTCATGAGGGCATGGATGAAAGGGCCTTTTGAAAGGGTGAGTGCAGGTCTCCTGCAGGAGGGGTCTTTTCACGACAGGTCTTTATAAACCCTTTTGGCAGGTCGCTGGTAGGAGCAAAAAGCAGGTGTCTGGGGCCTGTGTGATGGACATCCTGGAGCCTGGGTCGGCTACCCAGGGGTGGTCTAGTAATGTGGGGTTGAGGGGGGTGGCAGCAACAGAAAGTGAAGCCAGAAAAAGCAATACAGGAAGAACTGCTATGGAGCCCCAGGGCTGCAGGAGCCGGGAGGTAGACACTGAGGAGCAATGCGGGGAAGGAAAGCCTGCTGCCGAGGACAAAGATGACAAAATGATGCTCGGCAAACCTGCATCAGCACATCCAAAAATAAAACTGCAGGGCTACACATAGGTGAGCATGTGTGTGTCTCTACGTTACTAGGGGTCGTTAATTTCTGAGGGTGGCTAGTTGAGTTTACCTTTGATGAAGGCTAGTGTATCAGAAAAGAAGATCTCAACATTCATGCATCCTGATGTCAAATTCTGAAGCCATGGTTGCCTTTTCTAGCTCTACAGAGCCTTCTAGTTTTAGCCAGCTGCACTCTTTAGACCAAGGCCTGCTAATGTAATCAGTCACTTTCATGAGTACCTAAAATTACAGCTGTTACGTATTTATAAAATAAATAACTTATTCATTTATTGTGTATAAGAATTTGTGGTTAATGCCTCTGTATCCATTGTTTAAGGCATGGCTCATCACCACACATAACTGCAGGCTGGGATTATGTTTTACACATGTGCTCTTTGACCCCTGGGGACATGAGAGAACAGATACTACAAATGAACGTTCATTTAAAGCCTATGTTTTAGGTAGGAAAGAGGGGACGCTACTCTTATCCAACTGTGACTAAACTCATGACATGGTGAAAGAGCTCACTATGAATGGAGTTGTGTCAGTAGCCTAGAAGTATGCTCTGGTTTTCCTCCTCCAGTGCATGAAATCATGTGACATTTAGATCACCTAAGACGAGGACTGAAGAGCATGCTCTAACCAATACAGCTATAACCATGCAAATTTATACATATTAAAGGTAATTATTATACTTAATATATATCTAACAAAAGTCAACCCAGATTGTGACAATACTGAATTTCTATCTTGTAAAAGCATCACACGTGAGATTTACTGTTTTTCACATACTAGGTCATAGTACTAAGTGTAAAAAGAAAAAGAAAGTGCTCCTTTGTTAACACTTGTCATTGTTCTGCACGTATGTAATTTCTAGAATCAAGGGCCTCCAAATCTATTAATAATCACAGACTTGCAAAAGCTATGCCTTATTTCAGACAACACCAAGCAAAAGTAGCACCACGATTCTAATTTCACTTAATGCTATTTTCAAGATGCCCACCAGTTTGAAAGCATGCAAGTCAAGAGTGTGCCACTACATAATTGAATCGATAGCTGTGGAAAAGTTAAATGATGTATCATTTTTACATTTCGAGGATAGTAATGTCCTGCAAAATAGGTCGTGCACACCATCTGCACCAGGTAAAATGCTATTACTGAATATCAGTTAACTTCAAAATAGGTCTCTGGACCCAGAGAGAAATCAGCAGTCGAACATTTCACAATGGTATGGCACCTGGCTGGTAGATATCTACAAACGAAACCAAGAACAAAAAAATGTGCATTGTCACAATTAGAAGTATGTATATGTACATGTGCGCAAACAATGCAGGGATTATATTAATTGATTATTTTTTGGTTTCTGCACATGGTAAAACACATTAAGATAAGTATTAAAGTGGTAAGGCAATAGATATAGATGTATTTAAATCTTATAAATAAAACAAACATGAATTTTATTATCTCAAACAAGGCTAACTCCCAGGGCCAACACACGATGTGATATCTAAATATGTTAAATTGGTGAGGCATAGAAAGACCAACCCGTGACAAAGAGGCAACACCGTCTTTATAAAATTCTGTCAACACACAGCTGCAACATAATTTTGCTAACTCATTCATGATAGTTTGAATTCTCTTCCAAAGACAGAGCTCCTTTAGACACCTTTATGTTCTGAGCATTTCCATAGTGCCTGACACCTAGTAGGTGCTCAAAATATGTCAGATTTTCAATAAACTCATTATTTTAATCAAGCAAAGTTTGGAAAATGTCTTAAAACATTCCATTTTATTTAAATTGTGTATTATCTTTCTAAAAAATTAAGAGTATTTAATGATGGAGTTGAAATTAAAAGAATTAGAGTACTTCAGTTTAAAGCCATGCCTGTCCCTCACCTGCCACCCCCCTCCTTTTTTTTTTTTTTTAGATGGAGTCTTGTTCTGTTGCCAGGGCTGGAGTGCAGTGGCACAACCTTGGCTCACTGCAACCTCTGCCTCCCTGGTTCAGGCATTCTTCTGCCTCAGCCTCCCAAGTAACTGAGATTACAGGCATGCACCACCACGCCTAACTAATCTTTTTGTATTTTAGTAGAGATGGAATTTCACCATGTTGGTTAGGCTGGTGACCAACTCCTGGCCTCCTGGCCTCAAGTGATCTGCCTGCCTCAGCCTCCCAAACTACAGAGATTACAGGTGCGAGCCACTGTGCCCGGCCCTTTCTTTCTTTCTTCAAATATTTACTGAGTGTCTACTACAGGCCAGGCCTTATGCTAGGTGCTGGAGACTTATAGTCCAAGAGAGGCATACATACTTCCTTAAATGCACACAACCGAGGACCATGACAAAAAGACATGGCAGCGATCCAAAGGAGGAAGTGAAGAATCCAGGCTGCCATCGGCAAAGAGGTGCGTGCTTTAGCTATGGAGAAGGCTGTTATTGAGGGAGTGTATGCAAAAGGAAATGAAACTTTGAAGAACATGAACATGTAAAAGGCAGGTAAAGGAAAAGGAGTGAATGAGAAGGATGCAGTAGGAATGTCAAGGTTAGCTTAGTTTTATCATATCGGGGAACTGAGTTAACCTAGCTCTCAATTGTATTATCTATTAAAGGGTCAAAATATATTTTAGCCAGTAGATGACATAATTAATGTTACCTATGTATTAGTTATGGCCCTAAATAATAAATGAGTCTTGTACCCTCTTATAAATAATAGTCAACATTTATTTACTGAGTTGGTAAACACTGTCCTTTGAGCTTTATATGTAATATAGTACATTTAATCCTCATGATAACCATTAAACAAGTATAATTAGCAACCCCCATTTTATAGATTAGGAACCAAAGGCACAGATATATAAAATAACTTGCTTGAGGTTACAGAGTTAATGTATAGTAACTGAAATATGAATATAAGCAGTCTGATTTATTGATCCCTACTCTATTCTTTCTCTATCTTCATTTTAAAGATTAAGATAAAACCATTTTTCAAGACATGTCACAGAATGGGTCTGAGAAATAAGTAAAATGATACCTATGAACTGTGTGAAACTGTGAAAGGCTTAAGAATGTAAAATATCATTGAAAAGTGGTTCTAACAAAGTACAATGTCCGTTTCTGGTGAAATCAGACTTCATTGTTTCCCCCAGAGAGAAGTGTTGAAAAAGATAAATTTGTGAAGAATCACTTTGGAGACTTGCTTCTATTACTAGAGGATGAATTATTTACCAGCAATATAACCAGGCATGGCTGGGAGCAAATTATTGATTTCAAGAGCCATTTCTAATCCCGTATCAGATTCCTTTGTCATACAGAAGACAAAGTTGTACTGAAGTGACGTTTAAGTTTTAAGGGAGCTGATAATCAGAAGTTGGCATTTTAATAAATAAAAATAATATTATATATGATCCTTCTCTGTCCAGACCTTTAACCTGAATCAACAGTTATGGACTGAATGTCTGTGTCCCCCAAAATTCACATGTTGAAGCCCTAATCCTCAATGTGATGGTATATGGAGATGGGGTCTTTGGGGATTAGTTTTAGATCAGGTCATGAGGGTGGGGCTCTTAGGACGGGATTAGTGTACTTTTATAAGAAGAGGAAGAAAGATCAGGGTTCCCTTCTCCTTCCACTTTTTGAGGACATAGAAAAAAGGTGCACTCTGCTAGCCAGGAAGAAAGCCTTCCCCAGGAAATGAATCAGCAAATGCCTTGCAGTTGGACTTCTCAGCCTCCAGAACTATGGGTAATAGTCTGGTGGTTTCAGCCACACAATCTACAGTATTTTGTTATGGCCGGCCAATCAATGACAAATACATTTAAATTTCAATATGTGGGGCTCTGGGATAGATATTTTTGTTGCATTTTATCACAGAGGAAATGACAGTGAAGAGTTTCATGATTTGCTTAATGCCAAAAGCCAATAGCAGACAGGATTTGAATCAGCATCCCTTGATTCCAAAGCTGTGCTCTTTCCATTGAGTTGTTTGGACACCTGTTCTTTATATTTATTCACCCCAGGTCAGTTTTAAAGGCTTTAGGAAAGTTATTGGAGGATAAAAGCCTAATACATTCAGTACTTCGGAGGGCCACATCTCCCTCTGTGGCCAATTAACACTAGAGTTACTTTGATGGTCATTTCCTATAGAGTACCTATGTTCAGTTTTTTATCATTAGAAGGCCCTTTTCAGTGTGTATTCTAAGACCATGGGCCCTCAGCTTGCTACAATCCTGGGGGAGGCCCAGCTTCTCAGTCCTCAGAAAGATAAATGACTTATCTCTTTATACCAACATGGATTGACACTTTGCACAGTGTCATTTAAAATTTAGTACCTGTTGATTCAGCTAAGAGATAAAAAAAGATATTTATTCTTTGTTCATGTGAAAATGTTGTACACATTAATCCTATTAAACCACAGAGCCTGGATTTAAATTTCATTCTAAATCCTATTTCCAGAGTTATAATGTTTGAGGGTGTTTGTGTCTTCAAAGGTGTGACAATAAAAACTATAAGGTTGATCTTCAAATTCATTAATATACACAAGAGACAAAAAGCCATTAAATTAGCGCAGCCAAAGGAAAAAGAATTTAAAAAATAGCCACACAAAGCCTATCCAGGGGGTGAGGCTTTTTTAGTGGACTAATTGCAAGGAAATATAAAAGGGTAAACTTTTATTAATCAAACTCTTTTCACTCAGCCATGAAGAACTGCTAGGCAGAGCAAGCAAAGAGACAGGGGTTAATGTAAGCCTGATAATTAAATTCAGGATCAAGTGGATCAGAGGGAAGGCCACAAAAGTAAAAGTCAGGTGGAGGTAAGAATTGGAATCCTAATCTTTTATAATACTATATGGTTTGTGGAAAGAAGAAGAGAAAGAAAAATTTTGAAAAGTTTTTTTTTTTCCTTTTTGAAGCATCAGTAAAGGTGGTTATATTTAAGAGAAAAGTGAACAGTGACAAATGATACACAGAGGTATTCTGCAGCATCCTGCCTTCTGTGACATAAAGTGTTTCCTACATATTAATCTCCATTTATTTTCACATAATCCCTATGGAAAAAAATAGGCAAGAGCAGGCATGAGGGACTCAATCTCACCCCTGATCACATAATTAGAGAGTGACAGAACAGACCTAAAATCTTAGCTTCTCAAATTGGGGTCAGTAGCCACCATTATTCTTCAAACACCTTGTCAGGCATAATAGTGATAAACAGAGAAAGGGCAGAAATGATGTAACCAATGTTTAAAGATACTTCCAATACGACATGCCTTGCTACCCTCTGAATTTGAATACTTCTACTTTTCTGAAAATGTTGAATAAGGAATGGGAAACACCCATCAACATGTGGAAAGGAAAGGACCAAAGTCAGGAGGCAGAAGTTCTAAGTTCTAATCCTAGCTCCGACTCGCTGTGCAAACCTGGTCAAAATTATCCAAACTCTGGGCTTCAGTTTTCCTACCAAAAGATGGGGATGGTGGAAGAGATGTCTTCAGTTCACTGATCCATATGCCTGGAGCCTGCTGCCCACATGCTGTGCTCAGAGCCAGGAAAGGAAAGCCCTCATACTAGAGGGCCTCAGGTGGAGAGAACATACAACAGACCAACAGATACAGTCAATCATGATGAGGATGATGATATGCTCCATACGGTGGCATCGGGTCAGAGAGGAAGATAAGGTTGATAGACTAGGGGACTGCAGGGAAGTCTTCACAGAAATGCATTTTAAAATTTCATTTAATTAAGTTCCAGGATACCTGTGCAGGACGTGCAGGTTTGTTACATAGGTAAATGTGTACCATGGTGATTTGCTGCACCTAACAACCCATCACCGAGGTATTAAGCCCAGCATACACTAGCTGTTTTTTCCTCATGCAGAAGAATATTTTTAAGCTGAGTTTTTGAGAATTAGTTTCCTTGGGGATCAAGGTATTTTGGGAAATGTAACAAGTTTGGTGTGGCTGGAATTTAGGGCTCATGGGAAGATGGAAACCATTTATGAGAAGTGAGATGGAAAAGAGTTATGTGATGCAAAGGGCCTCATATACAGTGTTGAGGGCTTTGGAATTCTAAATCATGGCACACCACCACAGAGTCGTAAAGATAGGAGGAATCCCATTTGCGTTTTACAATAATCATCGTAGGCATGGCAATGATTGGATTCGGGGGAGGAGTAGAAAGAACTGAATCTAGAATTCCATGGTGTATATATGCGACATTTTCTTCAGCCACTCATCCACTGATGGACCCTTAGGTTGATTCCATGACTTTACTATTGTGAATAGAGTTGTGATAAACAAGTGAGTACAGGCATCTTTTTGATATAATGATTTCTTTTCCCTTGGGGGGGAGATACCCAGTAATGAGATCACTGGATCAAACTGTACTTATAGTTTTAGCTCTTTGAGAAATGTTCCTACTGTTTTCCATAGAGACTGTACTAATTTACATTCCCACCAACAGGGTGCAAATGTGCCTTTTTCTCTGCATCCTTGACAACATCTGTTTTGGACTTTTTAATATAGCCATTCTGACTGGTGTAACATGGAATCTAAAGAGACTTGTGCCGGGCGCGGTGGCTCATGCCTGTAATCCCAGCACTTTGGGAGGCCGAGGCGGGCGGATCACGAGGTCAAGAGATCGAGATCATCCTGGCCATGGTGAAACCCCATCTCTAATAAAAATATAAAAATTAGCTGGGCGTGGTGGCACACGCCTGTGGTCCCAGCTACTTGGGAGGCTGAGGCTGGAGAATCTCTTGAACCCAGGAGGTGGAGGTTGCAGTGAGCAGAGATTGTGCCACTGCACTCCAGCCTGGCAACAGAGCAAGACTCCGCCTCAAACAAAACAAAAAAAAAGAGACTTGTTAGGAGCTTAGGGTAATGTTTCAGCTAAGAGATGATAAGGACAAGTGGGGTGAGGAAGAGCCAACATTGCCAAGAAATATTTAGGAGGAGGAATGCTAGACTCAGTTGGTCAAATAAATGTGGGTTATGATGGAGCTGGAGTTGCTATGAGGTTTCTAGCTTGGGTGATTTTGTAGATGAGGAATGAGAAGACTGAGCTTGGGGAGTATGAACAAATAGAATAGATGGCTCTTTCAATGCTAAAGTCTTCTTGTGGAAGAAAGACATCAGGGTACTTGGCATTTTGGGAAAAGAGGCCCTCACATATTAAGATCTATTTATTCAGTTGAAGTTGGATATCTCACTGAGCAGCCCAGGGCTGGACATCTACTGGGGGCGGGTGACATCATTTTACAATGGGCTGCTGACAGCATGTGCATGTAGGGCAAAGAAATTGGCTGAAACTTACAGGGTCCTTTGCATCCTGAGGTCACACATGCAGGCAACCTTAGTTATACTGATATAGCTTCTGCCCAGTTTACCTGTGGATTTACTGTATCTTTTATTTTTTGAGACACAGTGTCACTCTGTCGCCCGGTTGGAATGCAATGGTGCCATCTCAGCTCACTGCAAACTCCACCTACTGGGTTCAAGCGATTCTCATGTCTCGGCCTCCTAAGGAGCTGGGAGTACAGGCAAATGCCACGGCACCCAGCGAATTTTTGTCTTTTTTTTTTTTTTTTTTTTAATAGAGATGGGGTGTGGTCATGCTGGCCAGGCTGGTCTTGAACTCCTGAGCTCAAGTGATCTATTGCATTGGCCTCCCACAGTGCTGGGATTACAGGCATAAGCCATCATGCCTGGCCACCTATGGATATTTATGGCTTATTAACTGCACATTTTTATAGCCTCCATTAAATGCTTAATTGTTTGCAAGCATTTTTACCTTTAGATTTTCTTCATCTCAAGAACTGTTCTGCCCCTTAACATCAAATATAGACACGCCCCCAACACATACATACACACACACACACACACACACACACACACACACACCCCAGGGTAACTGTCATTTATATGCCAGTGGTACCTACATTTACATCTACAGTCTTCCCCTGTGCTCTAAGTTCCCAGCCACAACAACCAGTGGCTCACACTAAAACTAGGTGTCCCCGTTGATTCTTCTCTTCATTTCCTTCCGTAAGAAACTGCTTTTCAGAACACATCCTAGTTGCCTCCACTTCTCTCCCTCCGTGGATACCATTCTAGTCACAGCTAGCATGTTTTCTCCTCAGCCACAGCCTTGGCCTCCTCACTCGTCCCCCGGCTTCCTTCCACACTCTTACAGCCCCTTCTCTCCAGAGCTGCCAGACTGAGCCTGAAACACACAACTCCATCACTTCTCTCTCTGCTCAAAGCCGGCCTGTGGCTCCTGCTACACCCAGACTATGGACTGGGTGTTTCTGGTCCCCACAACCTCTCTGAGCCGAGGTTGATTCACGCTCCTCCTCATTCATTTTTTTGTTCCTTGAATGTCCATGTTTGCTCCCATCAGAAGGCCTTTGTAGAACTGTTTCCAGCACCTGGAATATTGTGTCCAGACCCTCACCCAGCTGGCTCCTTTCCGTCGTTCAGCTCCCAGATGCCAAGTCACCTCCTTTCAAGAGGGGTTTTCCGGCCAAGCCCCTTGGACTGCTTTCCAGTCATCTCCATCACATCCTCATTACATCTTCATCAGAGCACTTACCACTACCAGACGCTAGCCAGTTGTCACTCTTGCGCCACTACATGGTACCAAGTGGGGGCCACGTTTGTCTTATTAAATAATGTGCCCCAGAGTACAGGAAGTGGCTGCATCATTGCAGGCACACTAATTTTTCTGACGAAGGAACAAAGGAATGAACACAAGAATTCTGGAAAAGTGATGATGCTACTGAGTGTAAAAACAACAGTCAATCTCTGGCAATTTCAAAAGATGATCAGGTTTGTAAGTGACAGAAAATTTAAAAACTTAAATTGAAGATTAACATTTAATACAGAGTAGGAGAAAATAAAAGTGGCAAGCAAGTAAAGGCCCACATGGAAACCAGGCAGAGATGAGACTCGACTAATGCATTCTAAGGAAGCAGAAGGGTGTAAGATAAACAAGGACCACTCTGATTGCGATCCTCATTTTTTAAAAGGTGTTGCTGGGATCTTCTTGTATTTTTGAAGCCCTTTTCCCCTTGAAAACCATCAACAATAGCATTCAATCAAGCCTCCCATTCAGGAGAGAAGAGAGAGGCAGACATGGAAACTCACACACATATTCTCTTCACATGCCCTCACCTTGCTATGCCAATATGTTTTCCTTTAATGCTCCTAGAGGTACTCTTCACATAGAATAAGATGTGAATAGTGCCCCCGTGGTGTACAATATGGGTGTCCTGAAAAGAGAGAATAGCAAGCCAAATGTGGTGGCACCAAATTTCTGGCTACCTGGACTTCTTTATTTGGGAGAATTTTCCATTAAAAGAAATGTTCTGACAATTTTTTAAAATGTTAGGACTGTGTCTAATCAATTCCTAACACTCAAAATGCAAACAGGCCCAACTGCATATTACTCTGGAGACTGGTGCTACATTTGTTTCTAGGTGTTGACATAACTTAGGAGAGTCCAGGGTCCCTTCCTCTGAAGGGTGTGCCCGGGCCCCTTGCCTCTCATCACACAGGCTTCCCTGCTGCTTGTCCTCACCTGGGAGAAAGGAAAAGAGCATCAGCCACACAATATGATGAGATCTGTAGCTTAGTGGTGCTTCTGAGATTAGGTGTGGAAAAAGAGAGCCAAGACTGTGGAAAACACATTCTCCATGAGCCATGGTAATGATGACTTCCAAATAACTGAGATTTTATCGTACAGGATGAAGACCTCCAATGACATAAGGTCTTATGACCAGTAACAAGGCTACTGCTAGCAAAAAATGCAAACACCCACCCAAGTCACCAAAATCTCGTAAGGAATATGAAAACACTACTAATGGGGAGTGAAAGAAGATGAAATAAATCTCACCTCATTTGGAGGCAGAAAGAAGTCACCTGGCTGCATTTCACTTAGGATTACGTTACATCAATGTCTACTCAAGAACCTTTGCGTATTCACAGCACATTCTCAAAATTTACCAACTTTGACCTCTAGGTGGCAGCAACTTTCTTCTGTTCTTCACATGGTTGCCGTTAGCCTTTGTCTCCTACCTTTAATACAGTTCCACACTTCCTTGTCTTTCACAAATAAACGCCTGATGGACTGTGCAGTTTGGGGAAGATTACTGTAAGTCACTTTCACTGTAAGAAATCAGTCCATTCTTCAGTTAAGTTACAAGGTTCTTCAAAGAGTACAAAATAATTCAGATCTAAAGTGAAAAATAATAGAAAGGTATACCCTTTTCTTTTTCTATACCTGTAAACTGCAAACTCTCAGAAAAGCTGTATTTTTTTTTCTTTTCAAGCCTCCGAGGAAAAAAGGTAAAGAGTACAGGAATGGAAAAATAGATGGAATTGGAGAGATTTCTATTTTACCATAAAATCACTTTAATCCTATGATATCTCCATTTATGAGAGTGTTCCAGATACATTATAGAAAACATGGTAACATATGTGTACATATTTATGCAGTGTATTGACCTACAGTCCTACATAAATATACCCATCAACTCAGAATTCTAAATTGTTAGATTTAGGAAAGGCTCGAGAGACCTGAGGTAAGTTATAGCCTTGTTTACCCAATGCTGGGCATGTCAATGAATCACCTAGGTGTAAGGGATTCCTTTTACATAAAGTTGAAATTTGATTATGGGCTAATACTTAGGGTTGAGGAAGCACTTTCTCTATCTCTTTTTTTTTTTTTTTAATTTCAATAGGTTTTTGGAGAACAGGTAGCGTTTGGTTACATGAACAAGTTCTTTAGTGGTGATTTCTGGGATTTCGGTTCCCCCCTCACCTGAGCAGTGGACACTGTACCCAATGTGTTGTCTTATCCCTTGCCCCCTCCCACCCTTTGCCCCAAGTCCCCGAAGTCCACATTATGATTTTTATGCCTTTGAGTACTCATAGCTTAGCTGTCACTTACGAGTGAGAACATACGATGTTTGGTTTTCCATTCCTGAGTTACTTCACTTAGAACAATGGTCTCCTTTTATATCCAGGTTACTGCAAATGCTATTATTTTGTTAAGTAGCCTTCCATACTATCTATATATGGAATATATAGATAGTATGGAATATATGTAACTATATATATAAAATATGGTGTGTGTATATATATATACCATATTTTCTTTATCTGCTTATATATGTACTATATATAGTATATGTTCTACATATATAATATACAGTATATATTCTATACATTCTATAATTATATATTATATAATATATACTATATATATTCTATATATGGAATATGTATATAGTATGTGAAATATATATATATTATGGTATATATAACTATATATATATAATATGGTGTGTGTGTGTGTGTATATATATATATATATATACACACCATATTTTCTTTATCCACTAGTCGACTGATGGATATTTGGGCCGGTTGCATATTTTTGCAATTGCAAATTGTGAAGCACTTTCTTTCGTGGTGATACTATGAAGAGTCTTACCTCTTGGGGATTATCTCAAGACCTAATTTGAATAGTTTGCGTCAGATATCATTTATCTATTGATTTAAGATAAATATTATTTGGGCAGGTCATAGTGGCTCACACCTGTAATCCCAGCACTTTGGGAGGCTGAGGTATGTGGATCATGAGGTCAGGAGTTTGAGACCAGACTGGCCAACATAGTGAAACCCTGTCTCTACTAAAAATATAAAAAATTAGCTGGGCATGGTGCTGGGTGCCTGTAATCCCAGCTACTCAGGAGGCTGAGGCAGGAGAATTGCTTGAACCTGGGAGGCGGAGGCTGCAGTGAGCTGAGATCGCCCCACTGCACTCCAGCCCAGGCAACAGTGCGAGACTCTGTCTCAGTAAGAAAAAAAAAAAGGATAAATATTTATCTTAAAGAGTCATGAAGATTAATTTAGTGTATACCAGAACAGCTTGTAGACCAAAGCTTTACACATTTCATAGGCAGTTCTTCTGTTTTCTGCCTATTGTATATGTGATATCACAGTAACTATGTATGTTTGGTTTTAAAGGCTGCATTTTAAAAATATGTGATCCAAGTAGGGACTTAGAGAAACGAAGGTTCGAAGTGATTAAGATCAAACACTCTTACGTTTCAAGGAGAACGGAGTCTATTTTGACTAAACATCCTTCAAACATTTTGGTTACTCAATAACCAAGAGTAAGACCAAAGAGAAGGGATCTAGTAGCTAGAGTGCCTTCATTTTCTAAAATATAAGGCATTACGGCCTCAAAGGGAAAGCGTTAAAGCTCGTCATGGAAATGCTACTACCCTTATGAGAGCTTTCAGGTAATTTAACAGTATGGCAAATTGATGGTTCTAATTTATGAAGAGTAGTCTTTCCCATCATTTTTTGGTACTAACACTTTTCCTTTGGGCAACTGCTCTCACCTCATGTCATCTTTGTAGGATTTGAACCAAGAGCTGGACAGCTGACCCAGAACTAATCATACTCTGGCTTCCTCTATCGTGATTACTGAGGAGGTGACACAGAGGAGCCGGTACCTGCTGATTACATCTTGCTCCCGGGACCCTGTGTGCTGTCCTGGCTCCCGTGCTTCCTGCGGCCCAGCTCCTCTGCTGCTTTTCTTTTGTCTCCATATAACCTACCATATGTCCTGAAAAATCACCTTTTGCTTAAGACAGCCAGCCAGATTCAGTTAGTTTCCATCACTTCCAACTAAAGAACCCCATCTATAAAGCATACGTTATTTGAGTGATGGATACTCTAAAAGCCCTGACTTCACCTACACGATCTATGCATGTAACAAAATTACTCATATCTCATAAATTTAGACAAAAAAAAGAAAATATCTGACAAAAGAAACTAAACTAAATGAATATTTAGATAGAGATAACGGCTACAAGTAGACAGTGGATCCCAGTAGGGTCTTCAGCCCCCTAGCTGCTAGTTAGCTGAGGGCTTACCTATCAATAGCTGTGACAAAACCTGTGGGATACTGAGTTGGTTTGAATTTTTTTACAAATACGCTGCACACTATCTATTGCTCTCTTAAAACTGATTAAAAGAATATATTATTAAGATACTGGTCTTATTTGGCAAATCTAGTACTACACCAAAAATGTAATCAATAGCTAGTTTCAGGGAAATTACGAAGAAATTTTATGAAAATCTGGTGGTTGACTGAGAAAAATTATATTGAGGTGAGAATATGTTTGATTTTAAAATTGCTAGTTCACTGTCCATATGTATACAGAGAAATCTCTGTAGCTAGAAAGATGACATTGCAAATATGACCAGCAGATGAAAACCAGAACAAAACTGCTGGCACGCAGAGCATTCCGGCAGGGAACCCCTTAAGATTTATTATCCTGAGCAGCACTTCCAGCATATGCATGAACACATTCAGATTTTTGATTGGGTTCCAATTTTAGACATTATTCTTTCAAATGCATACTTAGAAGACAGCTATGATTTATAATTGATAGCCAATTTTTTTAGCCCAAATATATCCACTGAAAAATACTATGAAAGATGAAGAAAGGATGTACCTTCTCTCTTTCTATATAAAATAAAATCCCTCTTCAAGATGATATGTTAATTATAACATGACTGATTAAACTAGCATTATCATAGATACATATGTTTTTTCAATTATGACTCCCCACATTCCCTTCTTCATGTTTTATTATGACATGATCATTATTTTAAGTTTTAATAATTTTTTTTTTTTTTTTAAGAGCCAGCGGTTGGTCCTCTCTGTTGCCTGGGCTGGTCTTGAACTTCTGGGCTCAAGGGATCCTCTTGCCTCAGTCTCCGAGTTTCTGCGATTACAGGAACCAGCCTACTGCACCCAGCTATTTTACAGTTCTACATGTGAACAGCTTTAAAGGGGAGAGGTTTGGGATGGAGAATAACCTGTATCACACAATTTAAAACTCCGTAAGAAGCAGTAGTTTAAGCAGCTTTGCCAGAGTAAATTGTGATTTCAGACTGCGTGAATTTTAAATTTCCTCTGCTGTACAAAACCACCCTAAGAACAAAAATAGACAACAGACTACAAATCCCAGAATTACAAAGTTGTTTGGAATTGTGAACAATACTGCCTGCTCATGGGATAATCAGTTAATATGATGGAGATGTTTTATTACATGATAGCACCACACTTGGATACAGTGGTGGGAAGATTCCAGGAATCAACAGTACAATGACATGTCTTTATGGGTTCACATGTTAGGCTTTTAGTATGATATTAATATGGTTCTGAGCTGCAGGTTGATAAGATATTTCTGGATTTTTAATATAAAGATGTCTCAGAAGTGCGAACCTTTATGGCCTCAGCATGATTTTGTAGCCTTAATTCTCCTATAATAAATAATTATAGAAATTATCTACTTTATTATTTTTTTCCCTTAAATCATCTTTACTGTTACTAACGAAATACTAGAGACAAAATCAGCTGATACCAACAGGAATATAGAAAACACTTTTATCATGAGGCTCTCCTGCTGAAATTCTGGGTGATAGAGAAATTAAGAAAATTAGGCCAAGGTTCTTTCATAAGGTCACTTTGGAAGACAGAATATAAGTTTGAAGTATGTGTGTATGTGTGTGTGTGTGTGTGTGTGTGTGTGTGTGTCCTGAAGCTAAATTTGAGGAGGTGAAGTCATTAAAGAAATTAACAGGTAATACTACATTATAACAAAGAAAAGATGTGAATTTGGAGGGATGTAAAATGTAATGTCACCCTGCAGGTACTTCTTTTTATTGTAATTCACGACATACACAGAAAACGTGCCAGCAGGTTAGTGATTACACCAACTATGGCCCATATTCCAAATCTCTTATCAAACTTTGGAGAGAATGTGCTACCAAACCAAACGTAAAGACAACCTCTTGTAACTTATCTGCCAACACACATGGCTTAAAAAGACCATGAAGGCTCTGCATTCTGGGAACTGAAATTGCCACATATTAAAGTCCATGCATAATACAGTTTTTGCTCTGTAAGTCAAGAAGCGAGGCAGTGAAATACTCTGGTAATTAAAATAACAAAATCAATATTATCCTTAAATAAGGAGCATGCAACGATCTGCAAGATGATGAGTAAGCATTTTGGCAGGGAATGAGTGCCACATACTGGTGTGAGCAGCAATGTCTTCATTAAGCGTCTCCTGTTTCTCCTTGCTCTCCCACCCCATCAATCTAATGGGAATTCCCAGGCAAAAGCCTTCTGCTTAGCTTGTAATGAATTAAACATCCATCCTATTTCATCTTTAGCATTTCTCTTGCTCTCCGCACAGGTGGACAACTGTTGCATCGTGGAAAGACTGCTGGATAGACATGCAGAGGCCTGAATGAACAGGCACAGAGAGGCTTAGATTTATGCCCAGGTTCGGCATGTAACATTTTTGTCTTGGGGCCTCATTTGTAAGGTAAGGAGGTTGAAGTGCACTTGATGATGCCTGCATTTCCTTTATAGCCTTAATGTTCGTAATGTGGAAATGCTCTATCCTTCTTTGAAAGGCTGCTTTATGTTAGATTTCTGATAGGTTTCCAATATAAATAACTTCAGCGCCTTCCTCTATTAAGGAAAAAGGTTTAAGCAAGAAAGAATGTTCTTACTTTTATGACAAAACTCTCCCAGTTATATCCCTCAGAAAGGTTGCATGAAGTCATGTCTAACGTTTGCAACTGTATGAATATAAATATTTAAGTTCACTGTAGCGCTATATATCCACACGAAAACATTAAAGTGTGAAAAGATTCTTCCTGCCCTCCACAAAAATTTGTGACACAGAACTTTTTCACAGCCAAATGTGAAATATGATTCATACTCAGAATGCAACATGTTTTGCATAGAGACTCCATTAACACTGGAGCCTTTTCGCGTATACGGCCACATAAAATCTTAGGCACACTGGTAAGAAATAAATCATAACTGAGACTGGTAGTGGCAGCATCCAACTGGTTAAAGAAAACTACAAAATTACTTCTATTTTACTAATGACAATTCATACATAGTTTTTTCAGATACAGAATCTCACTCTGTGGCCCAGGCTGGAGTGCGGTGGCACCATCATACCTCACTGCAGCCTTGAATTCCTAGTCTCAAGACTCCTGCCTCAGCTTGCTGAGTAGCTACAACTATAGGTACATACCACCACGCCTGGCTAATTTAAAAAAGTAAATAAAAAATAGTGAGATGGAGTCTTACTATGTTGCCCAGCTGGTCTTAAACTCCTGGGCTCAGGTGATTCTTCAGCTTTGGCCTCCCAAAGTACTGGAATCACAGGTGTGAGCCACCACACCTGGCCAATGATCACTATTAATAATGCTTTATTTCCTATGTTATCAATAAATGCCCCCTAAAGTTTTTATTATGTGACTCCCACCACCACTGTTACATAACAGCCCTTGATACATGTTTTAGGTCAACAGCACAATCACCACCGCACCATTACCAAGCAACAACACATGCCCAGGTCCTTTAAACCCTTAGAAATGGAGCAGGATGGAGTGAAAAGTAAAGTGAAAATCTAAAGATGAGCATATATAAATGTGCATGTCTTTAGAATATGAACACAGCTTCTAGAAATTTCTGGAGCCTTAAGTCAACTTAAATATTTGGTTCACAGATATTTCCCACCAAACACCTCCCGGTGCTATGCCAGCTACACAGACACACCAAAAGGTAGCTTCCAGATTTCCGTTATGTATTTAGGAATAGAACAGCTGAATGTGACCTGGAAATAGCCACTCTCCTGTGGATTTAATATCAGAATATACTCGTTTCAATTAAAAAGATCTGCCAAGAAGAAAATTCTATCTTCACATTCAATTATCTAATAAGTTTTCCAAATTTGCTTCAAATGAAGAAAAAATTTCTTTTTTCTGGTATTATTGTATGCAAGAACGCGTGGCAAGTATTCTAAATATGGCTTATAATGTGAAGTGTCGTAGAATATGCCACTCCAAAATTTGCCACTTTGGCATAAGAATTATTTTGAGCTGTAGGCAATGAAAATGGAGGAGACAGAAGAAAAAGTCTCTCCCTCTTTCTACCAGGAAGGGAAAGACCATTCTTAATCACTGAAGACAGCTCTCCTTTATCAACTCAGATGGCATCAGAGGAATCTGCACAACAAATCTCACCAACTATCCCTTATTTCCCATTAGTTTCTCCCACGTATTTACCTCCCTATGATTGTACGATTGTACCTCCTAGAAGCTCAAAATCCTTCTCCTTTGTCTTCTTCACTTCTCTAAAAAACTGCTTTTTGTTAAGATGCTATAAAAGTCTAGGCTCTAACCACCCCTCTGAGTTACTCATTCCCATGTGTATGTAAATGCACGTTAATAACCTTCTGCTCATTTTTCTTTGTTATTCTTTTGTCGGTCTAATTTACAGGGCCCCAGCCAATCAACCTAAGATGGGTAGAAGAAAAAGAGTTTTTTACTTCCCCACCACAGTCACTGGAGAAAGGAAGGGATGGTCACCTCCATTTAGGGCCAAGGGTGAAGGAAAAAGGAGCAGTCGGATGAAACAGAGAATGAAATTCACATGGCTGAACCCCAAAGGCTTCATCAATCTTCAAATCAGTAAATATTCCTGGTGTGGGGTAATACTGAGGGGACAGACTTTCTGATAAACAGAGTTCATGTCTGGCCTGGTTTGCTACCTTTAATTAACTCTATAGTAAATGAGTCATACAATGATCTGGTATTTGTCATTGGGGTACTCATAGAGCCTGCAAGAAGTTCTTATTGCCATTCTTTAATCCCTTCGAGTTAGCAGACAGTTACAGCAAGCCTGGCTCCACTCTAACAAATGCCATGGGAACTCTTGGCCCTGGTGCTCTCATCTCCTCCCTGGGCATGTACAATGTTGCCACACTTTCAATTCCAGCAGATTTTGTTTGCCTTATACAGATATTCTTTTTCTTCAGCTTCAGAGGAAATGCTGCCACATGAATGAGGCCAGCGGATGCCACCTCTTATAACATTATGCAAAGAAAAATGCTACTTAAAAATTTAAACCACCTTAACTCAATAATGAACATTGGTTTGGGAGCTCAACAACAGCTACAGACTTTCCCAGCCTACTGATTTTCATACCTTACCTATACATACCTTAATAGTGTTAAGTTGGAGGCTTTTCTTCTTTCCCTGAACTTTAATTACTGATGTGATGAATGCTATTTTTTTTTAACTGATTGGGGTATTTGTTAAGCCACCTTCACAAAAATCAGTGTTCCTAATTCTCAAATACGGTGTTTGCGGGTTGAACCCAAGCCAGAGCCAAGCTAGCTGTTGAACTTGACATCTAATCCTACAAATGACTCAGTTGATAGATGGGGGAGAGCGACTGTCACTTTCCCCTCCTCTTCATTGCCAGCATGAGTGTTTAAACTTTCTGAATTTTCTGGGCCAATATTTCACAAAGAAATAACAAGTGTTTATCACTTTACTAGTAGAGGCTGGGTGATTCATGGGGCTTCTTCCTAGCCAGGTGATTTATTTCCATATACTAGACTTACAGTACTTACCTAAGGAAGATTCAAGGTGGTATATATTATAGAAATCTTAGCTAGCTCATGACCAAATAAAGTACACGTATTAAATCCATGTATGCTCCTACTAGAGTCAATTTAGAAATATCTCCAGGTCTTCCTATGTGTGTATCAATCTATAAAGCAAGCACTAGCTCAACCCTGCTTTCCTTACTAATTCTAGGTCTTTGCTCAAAAGCTTTCTTCTTTGGGATGGATTTTCTGACAGCCTTGTTTTCCTTTATATTCCCCCCATTCCCGAGTATAAACTCTCAAATTCATCTTAAATAAAGCTGCTAACTTCTCCTTCTAAACATTATATTATAAATATATCTCCTTAGAGCATTTCCCACATTGCATATTATGTGCTTGTATGATATCGTATATATGTGTATGTGTGTGTCTCACACACACACACACACACACACACACACACCCACACCCACACACACATCTGCCCGGTAAGACAGGTAGACCCTTTAGGATAGAAGCTATGCTTTATTTCTCTTTCTAATCTAGTGCTGTTTACAGTGCCTGGGACTGTAAATAAATGTTGCTGAATAAATAAAAGTTGAATTTTCTCAAGGCTGGTAGTAAACATCACTTTTGTTTTTCATGGATTACTTCTCTGGAGATACAAGTGGTTTACACTTGCTAAGCAAATAACATGCTATGAATTATGCAGGAACATCATTACTTCAATACTTCAGAGAGGAAAAGTCAAGAAAAGAAACTTTGTTATTTACTCCATGTTTCACATTTAGCCATTGAGAACCATGTTGCAGAAACTGGCTCTCATACTTGACAATTCTGTACTCTACCCATTAGCTTGTGGCATGAGATAAATCAAGAGTCAAGAACAGACCCGATTTTTCCTTTTCCTTTTATGTAGTGACCATTAGATTATTACCCCCTTAGCTTTCCAGGCTGAACAGGGGATAGGCTTTAGCTATGGTAAGAGACCAGGAAGGATGACCCAGCTCTGAGGCAGAGTGTAAGCAAATGACTGTATCCTCTGTGCCCCGTTTCCCGCTCTGTGAAAAAGAAAAGCACAATATTTAACAACATCGCCAAGCTATTGTGAGAGTTAATTAGATTTAATGGGGGAAGGGAGGTGAGCTGATTAGGCATGATTCAAATTCAAAATGTCATTATTTTGTATCTAAAAATAATCCTGATTTAGGAATAAAATTAATTTGGAAGCTCAATCTTTGGTAATCATCTTCCTATGCTTAAAAAAAAAAGCCATAGTTTTAATCAAAATCTCATTCTAAGTATAATTCAATGAAGTAAAACGGAATTTCCATTCATCTTTAAACTAATATAGCCACAGTTCATTTTTTTAATCTTTCCTTTTTTTTCCTTAACAATACATTATGTGTGAAAAGGTTAATTTTGTCAAATGGAGCAATATAAACAAATACAGATTTTGAACCTACTTTTTTTGTTGTTTCACATCAAATATTTGTGCAGCACTTTAAATTGCTTCTCTAAAGAATCAATAATCAATGTTTTGTGGTTGAAATAACTTTTCAGGTTGTTTCAACAAAATCCCATCTGTAGTTTTGTCTGAGAACTCATCAGTTAAGGAAGATCTTAGTAGTCCCCAGATTAAAAAAAAAAAAAAAAAAAAAAAAAAAAAAAAACCCTGGATATTTCAGGCTAAGGCAAGGAAAAAAAACAACATTGAGGCTGCAATCCCCAAAACTAATGTAACAGATTCATTGATTGTGAAAATCTTTGTCAGAAGTTGAAATTGGTATCTGAGAAATATGTGTCTATAAATCTTTGAAAAAAGGAAAATACTCTTTAATCGGAACTTAGATCATAGCTGTTAAAAAAAAAATGTTACACTCAGGGTTTTTGGTGAATGAAGAGTTTTGGCTGGAAAGGAACTCTATCAATTTTTATTTAGAGCTGTCCAGAGGAAAGGAAGACCACATAGTCCAGTTAGTAGAAATGTAGTCTATATAGAGAAATAGGAATAATTCTCTTAATTTTAACACAAGCCCTATTAAAATTTCCCATAAGACCTACAATCACTCAGACTATACTCACCAAGCAAACTTTTGATTATTCATTCGATTTCCCCGGACCCTTGATACTGGGGACGGATGTACCCTGTAGACAGATGAGAACAATTCAGTCATTGAAAAAGCACATTCCCAATTGCAAAGTTAGAAAATGGCATCTGTTTTATAAATAATCTCTTTTAGAAATGCTTAATATAAAATCCCCAGAACTTGATCCCCTCTTAGTAAATGATGCAATTAAATTCCTATGCCTGCAAATCTGTGGTCCTTTTTTCCTTCTTGACCACTCTCAAGACACTGAAGACTCCCAGAGGCAGGACTGATGCACTCATTCAGTCCAACTATCCCTCGCCAGGTACAAGAGTGGGTAAAGGTTACCTAAGGTATGGTGACTGCCTTCAGTGAGCCCTCTTTGTACTTGTTGCCATGAGGGTGGGCCCAAAGAGGCATCTAAGTGACCCCTTCTTCAGTCTACTACATTTAAAACTCTAGGAAGCAAGACAACTTGATTCGAATGTGCTGTAACAGAATCTGCGGGCACAGGAGAGGAGGGAAGAGTGAACAGGTACTCCTAGGAGAAGTACCTTCTGGAAGTGATGTGCTACCACTGGCCTTGGAGGAAGGTAAAGCCAATTCAAAACTTCAGCCGGATAAAGGAGAAGTGAAGAATATACTGCTTTACAAGCTTCCAGGGTTGGACTCACCCACCGGAAATAGCTTAAAGCTTCCGGAAACTGCTGTTATCTTCCAATCAAAGCCTCGCTAGTAAACCTCCACCTCTTAGTGGGTCACTAACTGGGAAAACAATATGCCCTACTTCCGGCTGCCAGCTTCCTGTTTTGGTCTATCTTTACCAGGATTTGTGAGATCTAAGCAGTATTAGCTTATATTACCTTCACCCTTTACATTTCATACATTGCTCTTATTTACAAGAAAAACAAACAGGTATATAAAACTGGTCTTACAGTCTAGTTAGCACCAACAGCTCCAAGATTTGTTAAGAAATCCAGTTCTCTGTAGTTGTTTAGCAAGTGAAAATCATTCCAGAACAGATAATACAGTTCCAGCCCCGCCTAAGGGCCAACTGCAGTCTTTCCCTAAACCCAGAGCCAGACTGCACTTTGCACTCGGAAGGCTTATTTCTTCCAACATCCCTTATTAACATTCTTTTCCTCACAGTGCTTCTCAATGACTGCTGCAGCTGAGCTGCTCAGCACAGATTTTCTGCTCCGCATGGGGGAGGGGGTGTTAATTATGCAGAAAGATGGAGAGAGGCCAGACAGCCCCTCTGGTGAACTGTCTCATTCAAGCACGGCCCACTTCCTGCTGTTTTGCAGCTACAAGGATCACCTGTTGGTCTTGGCATCCAGCCAAACTGGGGCCTAGTGGAAACGACAGACTCAGCTAGAAATTAAAGCCAGTTCATAATCCAGTATCCCAAATTGGACAAAGGGGGGTAAATGCAATAAAAGTACATAAAAATTATACGAAAGGTAGCAAGAGTAATTTTTTTCCTCCTTTATTCTTTTGTTTTTTATTTCTGTCTTCTTGAAATACAATCCTTAACATGGATATCTGAGCCAAAAAACTTCTCCCCAGTTAAAGCCCCCTGACCTAAGAGGAAATGCAGGAAATTCTCCTGAACTTTCCCTGTACCCTCACTGGTGTATCAGAGTCCTTTTTAATTAAAGTTTAATCAGCCCCAAATACTCACAGTTCTTTAATTTGTTCTCTATCCTTTAGACATTTACCTTTTTCACTGTCCCCTCCTTAACCCTTGGCGTACAAAGAAACTACTTCATCATGAAAATTCCACCGGGTGAAGTTTAATGATAGAAGTATTCTCTTATTGATGCTGTTGATTGCATACATTAGTGGAGAAAAATAGGGTCTGTTCAATCCATAATTACAACATTCTCTAGGTATTTGTATCTTTTAGGAAAATTTCACTGATCCATAGATCAAATACTATAAATGAAGAATTTTTATAATGGTTTAGCAGTCTGAGGAAAAGAATTCCTTCGGAAAGTCTTTGGAAAAGAAGTCCTGATTGTGAGTGTATGAACAAATAATTATAACGTTTCTTAAATTAAAAAGGTAAATCAAGAAAGCTTTATTTTGTAAGTACACTGATAACTTGGCATATATTCCATCTGATAAAGGAGGCCATAAGCCTTGCACTTCACCAACCCCCTAAATTGTATTTCTTCAAAAGGATATGGCATGTTTTGTGAGCCCAGTCTTTAAACTGTGACAGTTTTTGCCATCTTCTTCTGCTTCTTTCTACATATAGAAGCCAGGCAGGTAGCAAAGTCAAAACCTCAGTAGGAGAAACCACCACCTAATCTGCATGTCATGCATTATTCATGACCTCCTGATTCCTGCACCTGCATCTAGGCAGGAAGCTTGCAGGGAATGTTCATTATTCTTCCCTTAGCCTCACACAGGCTCGATTACTGCTAAGCCACTTTGTTCTGTAACTAAGGGTTTTAGGCCTTAGTACTAACTGCTGGATATGGAAAGAAAAAACACCATGCTCAAGAAAAGGGCAATCTTTGTTGTTGTGTAACATGTATTGAATATGCTCTTCTGAGACTGACAGTTTGTCAGGTGGAAATGCTCACATTTGGTGATTTACATTACACAGAAAACAGGGAAGCTATACCATTAAGGCCATGTGTACCAATTGTTCCATTTATATACACTTACTCATCTGGAGCAGAGAGCATGTTTATAATTTTACCCAGCGCAGAGCTTAATTTAGCTTTCTTGCTAAATATATGAAAACTTTTTAGATGACTTAATAAAAAAATGACTCTTTCTTCTTAGGGTATAAACACCAAGGAACCTGACTCTCAAAACCTTGCATCTTAATGACTAACATTTATAGTTAATCAAGAGAATACCATCACTCTGGTTTCCAGTGTTTTCATAAACCTACCTGAATGGCACCCCCTGGTGACTGGAGGTGGGATCTAACACCTTGACCCTCAACACAAATCATCAGCCACTCGTGAACTGCCGTGGGAGGATACTGGTCCCACTTTACTATCTGCACCACAGGAAAGCTGTGATAACTTAATGCAGTCTTATCATCCCAAGTGGAATTACGATGAAGAGGTTAAGAGTGAAAATTGTGTGACCAGCCTGGCTGATTGAATCCCAGCTTCACCGTTTACCAACTGTGTCATTTTTGGGCAAGTTATTTTAACCTCTCTATGCCTCAGTTTCCTCATCTGGGCAAATGGAGGTGATAATGGTGCCTATTACCTAGGGCTACGAGGTGTAAATCAGTTAACAGCTACAAAATGTTTAGAATGGTGCTCAGTACTTAGGAAGCAGTCAATACATGTTAGCTCTCATCACTAGCAATGCTGATTAGATGTGAAACAATAGGAAGATAGAGCTGGACGATCCAGGTCATTCCAGGGGATTAAGATTACAAATCTACAGGGCCACCAGGCTTACCTACTATGCTCATACAACTTTACTAAAGGCAAGGAAACAAACAAACAAACAAACATGTACAGAGTAATACAAATAAAAAACTATGGCTTATAAGGTATGGCTTACTCTCAGGCAGCTCATTAGAAGACCTATCTTCTGTTTACTAAATTGCATTGTATTTAAGTTATACCCCATTCAAGAACAAGACAATAATCACAGCAATGCAAATTTGCACCCATTTACAGAGTCCTTACTATTTGCCTAGCATCATGCTAAATAATTAAGACATATTATCTCAATTTATCCTCTTGTCATTACTGTCCACATTTTGTCTTTGAGAAAATAGGCTTAGAAAAGTAGGTAACTAGCTCGGGTCACATAGATAGTAAAGAGAAAAGTCAGGATTTAAACACAGGTATGTCTGACCTGTCCTACTCATGATGATGTAAGATTATCATCTGATATATATATATATATATATATACATACACACACATACATATCAGATGATAACAGATATATATATATATATATACATACAATAGGTATATATACATACATATATATGTATGTATGTGTGTGTGTGTATATATATGTATGTATTCCCTCCACCCAGCCCAGAGGATGTAATAAGATGAATTACCACCAGATTCTTAAATAAGAGATTTTCCATTTATTTAAGCCCAATAGAACATTTTGTAATATAACTAGATACAAAGTGGAATGGTTTTCTTGGACTAAATATGAAGCATGTGGGTACTTACAAGAAGTACAGTCATAATAATATACTTTAATACTCTTTAATACTTTAATACTCTTTAATTGTTTATGAGTGTTCCTTGTTATATTAGCATTGCTATTTGAATATATAATGTACAACACACTTAAATTTTAGGGGGCAGAAATTAATTCGACCTACATCCATGCTTTCTCACAGTCCATTTTCTCTAGAATCCAACGTAGTTGGTGTCCACACTCCTCTGATGAAACCACCCTCGTCACAGTCATCAATAGTCTCCATGTTTTCAAATCTAATGGTGAATTCTCAATCCTCAACTTTCTCAAATTCTCAGCAACAGCTGACATAACTTATCACTCCGTCATTGAACAGCTTCTTTACTCAGCAGCCAAGACATTCTTCTGGTTTTCCTCTCTTCTCTTTTGCTTGACTCTCCTCCTCTCATTCTTACACATCCTAAATGTTGGCATGGGCTAGCTATCGCTTTCCTAGGACCTTCTGCTCCACTATTTAAACATGCTCTGTAGCCGAAAGTGGCTCCAGTATAGCTACCCTCACGACCTTCCCAAAGGTCTACCTCCAGGCTTAGATCTCTGAATACTAGAGTTAGGTTTCTTCATATCAACTTTTCTCTGAAAAAAACAAAAACAAAAAAGGTGTTCCTTCTCGTATCTTCTCAATCTCAAAAATGGCAGAATTATTCACTCAGTTGCTTAGGCCGAACACAACAGAATAAAACGTGAGTCCACTTGTGCTCACTTGTGCTCTCTGTAACAGAGGCTGTTTCACACTGAGAAGAAAGAGAACAAATGACTATTTCACAGACCAATGAAATCTTTCTTGTAGGACATTACTCATCTAGCAAGATTAGATATTTTATGTCAATATTTTAAGAAATTATTATGTACAAATATGTTCTTTTTCTAAATCCATTTGTTACATAATCATTAACCTATATTTTAATTAGGTTAATGATTAAATGATTATCTACACATTGTGCAAAGCATTAAACATAATACATGCTTTAACAACTCAGTTTAGTACATTTGTTGAAGATTAACCTAGAAATAATTCCACGTTTATTAAATATCAGAATTTTCCTATGCAGAATCATATAAAAGATAATTTAAAAATAAATCTTGGTATTGCTTTCTTCTTATACTAGGTTGTATCGAATACAAGTTCTCATGATGATTCAGGTTACTCTAGATGTTATTTTAATATAAATGCACTACCCATGACCAAATAAAAATATGAATGTGGCCAGTGTTTAAATTCAGTGGGCCCTTTCTATTCTCAGGTTTTCCTCAGGCCCATGATTAAATGACTATTAGAAATGCCACATATTTTTAAAAGGTCCTCCACCTGCCTTTATACGAAAATTTCTCTCATGAAAAGCCATTTATGTTACTTTTAGAAAAGTGGGCTGAACTTAAATATGATATAGAATTAATATGTGATTTTTTTTTTTTTCTGAGATGGAGTCTTGTTCTGTCGGCCAGGCCATGCCATCTCGCCCCACAGCAACCTCCGCCTCTTAGGCTCAAGTGATTCTCCTGCCTCAGCCTCCTAAATAGCTGGGATTACAGGCACATGCCACCATGCCCAGCTAAATTTTGTAGTTTTAGTAGAGATGGGGTTTCACCATGTTGGTTAGGCTGGTCTCGAACTCCTGACTTCAAATGATCCTCCTGCCTTGGCCTCTCAAAGTGCTGGGATTACAGGTGTGAGCCACCATGCCCAGCCAATAGGTGAACATGTTTTTACTATTTACAGTAACTCTTATTCTAATGCCATAGACACTGAGGGAGAGAAGTTAAATTGTTAAAAAGAAAACATTTTGAAGGAAACATACACCAACAGAATGAAGAATTCTAAAAAGAGCATTTGGTATGCAATTATAATGTATTAATTAATCCTGGCCCTATCTCCCACCATCCCGACTTGCTCTCTCTGGGGTAGTGACACTAGATGTTCTCCTTTCTCCCTGCTAACCTGATTAGCTGATTCAACTGTAAGATGCCCTCCCTGACCTCCAGGTCTTGGTCAACTTGCTGTCAGTTCTCATGGCACAGGGTACTTAGCATGGGTTAACTGAAGACTGTATTTGTTAGTATGTTTGGTTTATTTACCTGTCTCTCCAACTGGACAGCATATGCCAATGGATAAGGGAACTTTGCTCTTTTGGCTCACTGTTGTATCTCCAGTACCTGGTACTAAAGTGAGCACTCAATAAATAGCTGTTGTATGATTAGCATGATTTTCCTACTGAACTACATTTTCCAGGCTGGATACAATGGTCATTTTTCTGAGGAGCCATCCTTAGAGCTTAGCATAATGCATATTGCCCACATATAATAAACATGTGGCATAGACACATAAGCATTTGTTAAACAATGAGGATAGAAAAATATAAAAATATTTTATGTTTAGAAATTTGAGGAATCTCACTGAATTACTTATTAAAAACCTCCAGGGCACCCAAAGCATCAATAATTGAACATTATTAATTCAATCCAACTAACTTCACTCAACTGTTACTATGTGTGAGGTCTTGCCTTGTAAGCAAAATAGGATCCCTGACCTCAAGCAGCTTACAGTCCAGTTGAGATAAGCAGGTAGCAACTATTATAAAATAGGAGAGGGAAATTAAGAGAGATTTCAAATTTTGTAAAAGTGAAAATGGGGTTAGAATGAATTCAAACTGTGAAATACCAGAGAAGGTTTCCAGGAGGAAGAGACTTTTAGGCTAGGACAAGAAGAATAGCTACGATTTTCAGAGGCAGAATTGGACGACGGTAGGAAAGCACTCTAAGAAGAGGAGCTAAGTTACTCATCTAAGTATGAAAGTGAATTCAAGGTGTGAAGTGAATAATATGGCATGGTCAGAGGGGAAAGTTTCTTGGAAGTATTTGGGGGAGATAAGCTTGATATTAAGATGGGATTAGGGGACAGATCAATACATAAATGTCCACGGAGTCGAGAACTGGGTCACAGGGCTGTGCAGCCATATCAGCCTTTCCTCTATTGCTCAGAGCCATATGTACACCCATCTATCTTTTACTTAACCAACATTTATTGTACACCTCTTGTTTACTCATTAATTCAAATATTAGTTGAATCTCTACTGTGCCAGGCACTGATCTAAGTTCTGAAGTGTGTTCCGGGCTCCTATGTGTTATGAGGCGTGTTAGGGGAGGGGATACTATGTGGATTCAAACACGGTTCCTGCCTTGAAGAGGCCAGCACTGCAAGGTGAGTTTAGACAAATAATTGACCATGATGGTGCCATGTGACGAGCAGCCACAGGGGCAGATAAACGGCCACGGGGCATCTGAATTAAGCTTTGGAATAAACATGGGAGTTTCCCTAGGACAATAAATGAGGTACACCTTAAAGGATACATTTCTCAGATAAGAAAAAGGAAAGGAGAATTCTGGAGCTATGAAAAGGCATCAAAGCGTGGAAATGTGTCCAACAGCAAGACCACAAATTGGTGTGGACACCTAGAGAAAGGGGTTAGCAGGCCTGGAGGGGTAGGAGATTACAGGTGTTGTAAGTTGTGCTAAATGGTTAATTCAAACAGAATGAAAGGACAACCACCAAAGGATTTTAAGATTGGAAAGGGCCCAAGCAGATTTGTATGCCAGAAAAATCACCTTGGCAGCGAGACAGAGGGTGGCCTGAGGAGAATGCAAGGCCCAGGAGGCCACGGGAAGACACCTGCAATAATGCCACAAAGAGGGATTTAGATGGACACAGCGGGAATGATGGTGGGTTGAGGGAGGAGTGAGAAGAAGATGGACACATAATGGATTAGACATTATCTGCAGGACCTGGTCTAAGTATATGTGAGGTGTGGGCAAGCGAGGCAGAAGTAAGGTAACAATTTTTGGATGACACCCATGGCTCAGATGTGGGTGATCAGAGAAGCCACATAAAATGAAGGGGGAGGATTATGTTTCTGGATTAAAAAAGAATTCAAGTTTCTAACTGTCAGATCCATCTACTGGGGTCTGGGGTTCAGCAGAGAATTCTGAGAAGAGCTAGAGACCTGAGTATCCTTAGCACATAAATCACAGATGAGCCCTGAGCTTCGTGGAGGCAGAATTGAAGTGAGAAGACCACCAGAGCAGGGCCAGGACCCGAGGGAACAGGACATCCTCTTGGTTGACTTTAAACCTCTCTTCCCACTCATTCAGAGAATACCAGGGATCTCACTGGTGACGGGAAGTTGGAGTTTCATGACTCAGTTCAGGCCCGTATGATCTCATGACCAACGTCCGGACAGAAAAGAGAGTCTCCATCCATTCTTTGATGTCAGAAAGGCGAAAAACAATCTGCTTTTCCCTCAGCGTTGCCTTGAGCAGTCATTAACACCAGTAACAATTCTGTCAAACAACCCAGAAACCCAGGGTTGCCCTGGTCTGAACCCTCTCCATATCCACAAACAGGCATGGTTATGACACTATCACTATTCTATCTGTGTTCCATTTCCACAGTTACCCACCTATTGTAACCCATTCCTCTTTTTTACCACCTCCTCTAATCCCTTGACTGCACTATAGCATAGTGATATTTTTCAGCAACACTGTCCCTTTAATGGCTTTCCTTTGCTCTTGAAATTGACCCAAATCTCAACACAGCCCAAATGCCCATCAGCCAACTACCCACCTCTCCAAGCTTCATGATGCTACAACATTCTCTTCTGCTTTCTGTTGCTTGATCTCAGCGCAGTGTCTGTGCACATGCTGGTCCTTTTCTTCACAGCCCCCCTTACCAGCCCCACCTAGTTTACGCCAGTCCTTCCTCAGCTCCTCAGCTCAAATGTCACTTCTCTCTCTCCAGCTCACCACACCAGATCATGTCTCCAACTTAGATTCTCATCATTCCCTGCATTTGCCCTTCATAGCACTTATCTGGCTTGTAATTATAGAGAGTGATTATTTGATAAAAAGTAAGAACTATTTCTTCTTAGCTCACCACTTTATGCCTGGCACCAGGCCATATGTCTAATACAAAGTAGGTACACATTACATACTGCTCTATAAATAAAAAGAGATGATGAGAACTCACAATAGTAGCCGTATTTTTCCTAAAGATGTGTTGCTGCAATAATCTGGAAAAATAAATAAGTCAATATAGGTTTGTGTGTGTATACATATACAAACAATACATATGTATATATGTATTACATCTATTTAATATATAGATTATATATTAAAATGATAAAGTACAAAATGTAAGAGAAGATCAGTGAAAAATGATGTACCCCAAAGGAACGCTTTGGGTGTACAGGAGATGGGTTCTTTGAACCTGCATCAGCCCACACCTGGAACCATCCCAAGCCAGAATGTCATGGCAGATGCATCCGTCACTTCTTCACCACCACAAAAATTAGTGGACACAGAGGAAAAACTGGTGAAATCCAAATGAGGTCAGTGGTTTTGTGAATTGTTGAATCAATGATAATTTCTTGGTGTGAATAATTATACCATGAGGATGTAAGATATTCACATTAGAAAAATTGGGTGAAAGGTGTATGTGAACTCTGGAATATTTTTGCAACTTTTACATTCTAAAGTTGTTTCAAAAATAAAATAATTTTAAGTGGCAGGGCTTTGCTGGGATAAGAGTATAAGCAGTACAGAGCTATTAGAAATTATTTTTTCTGTGTGTTAGTTTGTGATATATTTTTTCATTCAAGTTATTATCAATAACACTCATTCTATACCTGTTTATAAATATAAAGTGTGTGTGTGTGTGTGTGTGTGTGTGTGTGTGTGTGTGCGCACGTGCATATGTATGTACCTTCTCTGTCCTTTTTTTTTTCTGATATAGAGTTTTGCTCTGTAGTCCAGGCTGGAGTGCAGTGGCGCGATCTCGGCTCACTGCCACCTCTGCTTCCTGGGTTCAAGTGATTGTCCTGCCTCAGCCTCCCAAGTAGCTGGGATTACAGGTAAGTGCCACCATACCCAGCTAATTTTTGTATTTTTAGTAGAGACAGGGTTTTGTCATGTTGGTCAAGCTGTCCTTGAACTCCTGATCTCAGGTGATCCACCTGCCTCGGCCTCCCAAAGTGTCAGCATTACAGGTGTGAGCCACCGTGCCCAGCCTATCATTCTTTTTTGTAAAAGTAAAAACTCATTAATTCCACCTTTACTTTCATGATTTTTTTTGCATGAACTTAGCACAGAATTACTAATAAATGGCATGCTGAAGAGGGGTAGAAAGAAGGGAGTAAGAAAAAGAGATGAAGGCATTTTTAAAGATTGCTAAAATAGTGCCATGGTAAGTTTTGGGGAAATTTACATTATGTGTACAGAGAAATACAATCTGTCTCATGGAACTGACATTTATCTAGGTTATACAGATCCCAAAGAGATATCCTGATAATTGCTTTGATTTTCCACTTCACTTTGTATACATATAAATATGTTTTAGTGTTCAGTATGTGGTACATTAAGGTTCTAGTCCTTTATTACGTGAACTGAAATGCTTTATTTAGTTGTTAGTGTGGATAGAGTTGGAGACATTTCATGAACTGGCAGACAATCTGATTGGTAGTTGCTCTATTAGGCCCACTCGTAACACCATTTATTTGGTGAGCTCTGTCGAGAAAAAGTAATAAGTAGTTGAGGAATTACTTCAAATGCCTTTGCTATCTCTGGCTGCATTAATTTTGAGAAGCCTCATTTAGGCTATAAAAAGAGGCAAAGTTAAAGTTTGTAATATAGACATTTTGTCACCTCAATTGGATCTATTATAATTTAGCATTCTCTCAAGAAGGTGTTATAGCTCACTAAGCTATACCATTTTTCCTTGGAATAGGACAAAATTTTACATCATTTGGTTCACAGGCATAATGAAAATGGCATCGACTAGATTCTAAAGATAATAAGCCATCTCTAAGGAAAAAACATAGCTTACATTTCACTTCCAATAAAATTTCAAATGCTAGAAAACTTTCAGTCTGTTAATTGAAAGTGACTATTATTATTATTTTAAATAATGTGTTAAAAAGAAATGGATTTATGTAGGGGTGTGTGTGAGTGTGTATGTGTAAGTCCCAGTTTGTTTTTCTTTAAGTGGACACGAAATAAATCAAAAGGAATGGTATCCAGGAGATGGATTCAGTACTGAATCACAGAGCAGTCTGATCCGTAAACAGCTGTAGTAGCAGTTTCCTCATTGCCAATACTGACAGCCAAGACGCTTGGAGAACTTCAAGGCAAAGGAGCCAGGACCTGACCTACCAGCTTGTACAGAGACACTTTATTTCAGAACTTGGCATCCGAATCTAAGAACTGCCAAACACATAAATCAGTACCCACAGGTCTAAAGGTACTTGTGGAGATTGGCAAGGAGTTTATGAAGTATCACGTGCCAGCCCACCACTAGGATTGGACAAATAGCAATGAACCCACCATACAAGCACTTCCAAAATGCACCGGAGTCTCACATTTGATCAACATCATTTATACTAGTCACATTCAAATTCCCCATTGTCTCCTCTGCCTCACTTCCAGCCACTGGCATTTGGTTTCCACTGCTTCATGTAGCACAAGTCGAAGAGGATACAGAGTTTACTCTGCAGAAACACATATCGGCTATTATAATATTAACAGAAAAGCCAAATTCAAGCACATCTCATTTTTCTTTGGGTTATTTTTGATATAAATCACTATATCATTGTTCTGGTTGCTTATGAAGCACTCTACCATTGTGATTGAAAAAAGATACATGAAAAGGAAGAAATTGATTAAAATGTGTTAGGCACTCCTACATTCAATGCACCTGCCAATCAATTTAGGTAGTATTAAAGATATCTAAGATATAGCCTCTGATCTTAAAAAAAGACAACAGTCCAATTGGGGGAGTATACAATAGTCTCAGAAAGGCTAAAAAACAATAATATAGGATTAAGAACACCCAGTTCTGCAAATAGAAGAATAGTTGTAAGGCAGCAGATGACTGAACAGTAAAGAAATCATGGAAATATAATTACTTCAAGAGGTAGGAGGAGAAAAGCTCCTTTGGTGTGAGATTTGGGCTGGGTCTCCTAAGATCTAACTTTTCTACAGGCATGAAGAGGCAGCCAGGTATGTGAGTGAAGAAAGACCTACGTGCAAAAAGGAAGAGGGGACAATCAGTTGAGCACATGACTACCCTAGTGGGAAGAAGGAGTTCATGCCGAGGGGGTACATCCCAGAGGGCAGAATGTCCTTGATGACGTATTTTATACTTTGAGATGTTTTTCTTCTTGAAAGTGAAAGTGGAAGATCTCGCTTCAGATGAATAATGTACAAGGTAGTGTCATATAAGAATTCAATGGCAAAGACTCTACAGAAGGACTACAAATGAAAAAGACCAATATCTAGGTAATCTTTCCCTTCCTGCTCCTTCT
>NW_016107344.1:9222041-9260017 GCF_001604975.1 Cebus imitator
GAAGCCACAATTTTGTATGGTAGGCCCTGTGTTGCCTACACTAGGCTTGAACTCCTGGGCTCAAGTGGTCTGCCTGCCTCGGCCTCCCAGAGTGCTGGGATTATAAGCGTGAGCCACTGTGCCTGGCCTCTGCTGAATTTCACCAGAGTCTCACCCAACCACAGCCTGTCATGCAGGTTTTATCATTCTCACTTTGCAAATGAGAAAGGCAAGCTTAGAGAGGTTATGTCCCTAACCCAAGGTCACACACCAGGGCTGAAACTCAAGTCCAGGCCTGACAGACTCCCATGCCACTCTCTTAAAATACACTTATTTTATGAGCAAAGAAGCAGCTCGTTTAAAAAATGTTAAGTAGACATAAGCTAGAATGGTATAATGTGTGGCAAATATTAATTACTTATAGTTTCATATTTACCAAACAGTGATGTTGCTTGCAGTTGAGAATTACGTCTATAAGTCATAGATTAGTCTGGGCTATTTAAATGATCATCTGATTTATTTATCAATACATAGCTTATAATGTACGTATTAGTCTGCCTATATGTTGTATTATCTGATCGTTGCCCTGCTTCCTGACACACAGCTCCTAATACCTTCAGAATTTCTTAAGTGACTGGAGTGTCTTTTGTTATTTATAATAAGCCTCCTTTGACCATGCCTTGGTTTACGTTAATGAGATGACACATGGCAGACCCCCTACACAGTTTCAGGTTTTCAGCTCCTCACCAGAAACAAGGTTAGCAATTTCAGCCCCACCTTCCAACTTCCGGAAAGGGGAGAAGGCCTGGAGAGTGAGCACAATCGTCAGTGGCCAATGATTTGACCCCTCATGCCTATAGACTGAAACCTCAATAAAACCCCCTACAGGGTAGGGTTCGGAGAGCTGTCAGGCTGGTGAATACATACATGTGCTGGGAGGATGGGGCACCCGGAGAGGACATGGAAACTCAGGGTTCCCCCTCACACCTTATCCTATGCATTGCTTCCATCTGGCTGCCCCTGAGTTGCATCCTTTATCATAAACTAGTAATCATAAGTAAATTGCCTTCCTAACTTCTGCAAGGCGTTCTTACCAATTAATGAACTAGAGACAGGATTATGGGAATTTCCCAAATTCTAGTTAGACAGAAAAAAGGGTAGGTAGCTTGGGGACCCCATTTGCAGCTGGCATTTGAAGTGCTAGCAGTCTTAAGGGACAGAGTCCTTGAGCTGTGGCATCTGTGCTAACTGCCTAGCTAGCATTAGAATTTAATTGAATAGCTGGACATCTCCTTGGCATCAGGGAATTGGAGAATACATTTCATAAGGTGATGGCTACCACAGATAGCTTCTGATGGCTCTGAGCAAAGTTAATTGAAAACCTTCCGAGAAGGATTCACCATTCTAGATGCCATTAAGAACATACATGATTCATGAGAGAAGATCAAAACATCAACACTAACTGGAGTTTGGAAGTTGGTTCCAGCCCTCATGGATGACTCAAGAGTTCAGTGGAGGAAGTAATTGCAGATGTGGTAGAAACAGCAAGAGAACTAGACATAAAAGTGAATGGCTACAATTTCAGATTCCATGACACACTCTTCAACTATATCCTACTTTATTTTATAAGCAAAGGAGCAACTTTAAAAAAAAATGTTACTGTGGACAGATGAAGAGTCGTTTCTTTCTTTTCCTTTAAAATTTCAGTAGATTTTGAGAAACAGGTGGTGTTTGATTGTACAGAAAAGTTCCTTAGTGGTGATTTCTGAGAGTTTGTGTACCGGTCACCCAAGCAGTGTACACTGTACCCAGTGTGTGGCCTTTTATCCCTTGTCCCCCTATCAACCTTCCCCTGAGTCCCCAGGTCCGTTATATCATTCTTATGCATTTGTGACCTCATGGCTTACCACCAAGGAATGGCTTCTTATGGGTGAACAAAAAAAGCAGTGTGAGATAGAACGTACTCCTAGTGAAGCTGCTGTTTACATTGCTGAAATGACAACACAGGATTTAGAAGATTACATAAACTTAGTGGATAAAGCTGTATCAGAGGATTGACTCCAATTTCAAAAGAAATTCTATTGTGGGCAAAATGCTGTCAAACAACCCCGCATGCTACAGAGAAATCTTTCATGAAAGGAAGTCTCCACGGATGCAGCAAGCCTCGCTGTTGTCTTATTTCGAGAAATTGCCACCGCCACCCCAGCATTCAGCAACCACCACACTGATCAGTTGGCCTTCAGAGGGTCATAATGTTCTTGCTGGTGGAGGGTCTTGCCTCCAGCAAAAAAAAAAAAAATAGATGACTTACTGAAAGCTCAGATGATCATTAGCATATTTTGACAATAATGTATTTTTTTTAAAGTACATATCCTGTTTAAGATACAATGTTATTGCATGCTTCCTATAACATAGTTTAAACACAACTTTTATATGCACTGAGAAACCAAAAATTTGTGTGGCTTGCCTTATGATAGTCACTTTAATGCAATGTTTGCTTTACTGCAGTGGTCTAGAACTGAACCCACAATATCTCTGAGGTACACCACTACTTAGTTTTTTGTAAACTTTTTGTTAGAACTAATGTTTCTCCATCATTGTTATTTGAAAATGTAGATGGATGAATGGCCATAAAATAGATTTAACCTATATTTAAATCTACCAATCTTGATATCCTCTTAAATAATCATGACAAACTGAATTTACAAAATATGATTAGAGCATTTTGCTTAAATTTGTAGGCCCTGATTAAATACAGATGTTATGCAAAATAGACTGGGTCTAGAAATCACCCACAAATGCATCCTTATTATTTAGCTTCATTTTTGCTTTGACAAAAAAGAAAACAAGCGTCTTTACAGAGTTCCTGAGATAGTTGTAGAAATAAGAATAAACCTAGTCAAATAAAATAAAATAATTTCATATGTGCAATCAACAACACATAAAGCAGAGGCCTAAAAAACTGCTTATTACTTAGCAGTAATATAGAAATGCCAGAATTAACAAAAAGAAATGATAAAATTAAACTATTCATAGAATCAATTGATGTTTTCACTCTTTCACTGGTGCCCTGGGAGTTTAAGAAAAGAAGCAATACAATTTAACTAATGATACAAAGGATTAACATTTCAATATTTAAAAACAGTAATTAATGAATCAGAACATGTTCTTAGTTTCCACTGTTTTCTATGCAGGGTAACAGACAGTAGGGAGGTATAAATGTATGAACTAGCCGGGCGTGGTGGCTCACATCTATAATCCCAGCACTTTGGGAGGCCATGCTGGGCAGATCACAAGGTCAGGAGATTAAGATCACCCTGGCCAACATGGTGAAGCCCCGTGTCTAGTAAAATACAAAAAACTAGCTGGGCATGGTAGCACGCGCCTGTAGTTCCAGCTACTCAGGAGGCTGAGGCAGGGGAATTGCTTGAACCCGGGAGGTGAAGGTTGCAGTAAGCCGAGATCGAGCCACTGCACTCTAGCCTGGTGACAGAGCGAGACTCCATCCCATTAAAAAAAAAAAAAGCATAAGATATTGCTCCCTCCATCAAGGACTTTCCAGGCTAGAGAGTCAGAAGAGCACAGAAACTTTATGGAAGGGCTACGTAGTAACATGGTGAAGAGTCTAGACTCTATCCCAGACTGCCAGAGTTCAAATCCAGCTTCTGCACTTGCTGACTGTGTGGTCTACAAGTGAGAAATCTAATCTTCTCTGCCTCAGGTTTCCTATCTTCATAATGGGGATAGTTCAGAACAATGCCTGGAGCACAGCGTGTCCTACCCAAGTCTCAGCTTGATGATCTTGTCCTTATCTACTGGAGTCTCAAGTTGCAGTGTTGCCATGTGTCCCTGGTTCTTCCGTGTCTTTTGCCTAACTTTCTCCTAAAGTAAGAACAATAGCTAATAGACTCTGTTTCCCTGGGTGCTGGCATTGACAGGCTAAATGCTAAGTGACTACAATGAAGACTTGAAATAGTCTTCTTTTGAAATAAATAGCCAGCTCCCAAACTGTACGTAACTAGGGGAGTTTATCACGAATAAATGTTTAAATGCTTAAGCCTAGAATAAAAAATAACCATTGTATCGCTACATGCTATTAAATAACTCAACAAACTTAAATGACTGTAGCTGTAGCAGAGTGCATTCTATAAGAATACCAGAGTAATCAGTATTTTGGAAATGCAATGTTGAACCGACCATACTAATTATCTGCTGATTAGGAAGTATGACCCAGTGGTTGCTAAGTGACTTTAGTTTCTTTTTAGTTTTGAGTCTGTGCATTTTCAAATTTGGTGTTGATTGTGTATCAGATGAGTGGCTGCTTTGGAAGTCAAAAGAGTTCTCTCTACTGTGTCTGGGGCTCTAATTTGTCAAGCTGTGTCCTAATTGTAGCTTGTGTTTACAAAGTGTCACCAATCTGAATGGGGCAAAACAGGACAGGCAGATGGACTGATTTACCATATTCTGTATGCAGAACAGTGTTAAAGGGCAGAGACCCTGAAATTCCCAACCTCTTACAGATGTATCATCAGGTTACACACAGGCCTGCTCCCCTGCTGGAATCATTCTGCACCATGCCAAACAAATCATGGATGAATTATCTTACGGCTTTTTCAGGTAATGATCAATAGGAGGGTTAAAGCGCTTAAAAAAATAGAATTTATATTCAGGCTTTAAAAAAGTATGAAATCCTGTCATTTGCAGCAAAATGCATGGAATTAAGGTCATTATGTTAAGTGAAATAAGCTAGGCAGAGAATGACAAATATCACATGTTCTCACTCATATGTGGGAGCTAAAAAGGTTTATCTAGGCCAGGCGCAGTGGCTCATGCCTGTAATCCCAGCATTCTGGGAGGCCGAGTTGGGCGGATCACGAGGTCAAGAGATCAAGACCATTCTGGCCGATATGGTGAAACCCCGTCTCTACTAAAAATACAAAAATTAGCCGGGCATGGTGGTGCGCACCTGTAGTCCCAGCTTACTTGGGAGGCCGAGGCAGGAGAATTACTTGAACCTGGGAGGTGGAGGTTGCAGTGAGCTGCACTCCAGCCTGGCGACAGAGCGAGACCCTGTCTCAAAAAAAAAAAAAAGAAAAGGTTGCTCTCATGGAGGTCAAGAGTAGAATGATGGTTACCAGAGGCTAGGAATGGTGTGGGGGTGTGGGTAGAGGGGAGGATGCAGAGATATTCTTTAATGGGTACAAACAAACATAAATTAAATAGAGTACATTCTATTGTTTGATATAGCAAAATAGGGTGACTAGAATAAAGAATAATTAATTGTATCTTTCAGAATAACTAAAAGAAAAGATTTAGAATGTTCCTGACACCAAGTAATGATAAATGTTTGGGATGATGGGTATCCTAAATACCCTGATTTGATCATTACACTTTGCATGAATGTATCAAAATATCCCATGTACCCCATACATATTTACAAGTATTATGCATCAATTTAAAGAATTCAAAAAGGAATTTTCTATTTTACTAATATGAATTGCTGTGAAATGCCAGTGTAGTCTCATGATGGCCCGCATAACCTCCTTCTTCCTTGACCATGAATGGCCCCAAGAGTATGCAAATATATTTGCACAATATTAAATTCAAATTATGCCATCCTGTTCTTCCTAGTACCTTTTATAAAATCGTACCATCTTCGTGAACTTTAACATGACTAAAAGGCTTGGCAAACCAGACACAGGTCTGACACAAACACATTCTTAAAATGGGCTGTCGTGTTATATTTCTACAGGTACACACCTGCTCGTGCCAAAATGCCTCCAATGTCACGAGTCCACAGAACACTGCCGAATGCACTTAGACTCCCAAGAGCATTTTAAAAATGCAAATTGTGTTTATTTCTGTTAACAAACGCCTGACTTATATCACCTCTGTTTATTAAGTCCCTTTCCCTGGCCCTCAGTAATATACAGAATAGACTCCCTTTAAATTAAAAGAAGGAAAAGAAGTCACAATCTCTGTTGCTTCTTTTAGAGTTTAACATCCGCAGTGAGTGGCCTACATCTGACTCTAATTCTTATGCATCTCTTTCTTTTCATTCTATCAACCATTATATCTCTCAGATCAACCCTAGTTCAAAAACCATCAAAGGGGCTCTCAGTGTCTACAGAATGAACCTTAACTCCTTAACATGACACTGAAGACCCTCTTATTCTTTCCTAACCCACTAATTCACACCACTTCTCTATAAACCTCTCTCTAGGCTTGTATTTTTGTTGTTGTTGCTTTATCTCTCTGATCTGGCTTCTACTTCCCTAACTCTAATACTGCTTTTAGTTCAGTAGAAACTTACTTCAGTAACCAGCCTTGCTGACGCCCCACCCCCCCACACCAGACCTGCAACCCCCACTTCTCTTGGCCTCCGTGTCACTGTGCTATCCCATCTCCTCCTCCACTCGAGTCTCTGACACTCTTCCTCATCTTCTTTAGCTCTTTCTTCACCTCCTCTCCCCTGTCTCCACAGGCATTCATGACGGTACAACATGCTAGTGTCTCCCAAAGTTACATTTTCATAGTAGGGGTTGCTCTCCAGAGAAATTAAGTCTTTTTTCCTCCTGTGGTTATCTTTATTTCCCTTCAATAGATCAGGTAATTATCTATACATATATATATTTTTTAAGAGAGGGTCTTGCTTTGTCACCCAGGCTGGAATATAGTGGAACGAACACAGCTCACTGTAGCCTCAACCTCCCAGGCTCAAGTGATCCTCCAGCCCCAGCCCTCCAAGTAGCTGGGACTACAGGTGGCGCCACCACACCCAGCTAATTTTTGTGGTTTTTTTTTTTGTAGAGACAGGTTCTCTCTATCCAGGCTGGTCTTGAACTGCTGGACTCAAGCAATCCACACACCTTGGTTTCCCAAAGTGCTGGGATTATAGGAATGGGCCAGCAAGCCTGGCCCATATTTTATTTTCTAATGAAATGTCTTTTCACCTCACTGCAGGTAGCCTTCTACCCAAAGTCACATCTTCAGCTTTAATCTTGCCTAAATTCTAATAGTGCATTTCCAAGTCCTTATTGGCTATGTTCATTTGGATATCCCACTATTAATACACACCCAACATATCTAAATCCAAACTTGTCTTACACTACCAATTCTCTGCCCATGTTTTTTTTTTTTTTAGCAAAATGAGAATTTTCAAGATAGATTTCAGAGCCATGCAATCATTGTTGACTTCTCACTCATCCTTTATAGTCAATAACATTTAGACAGTTGTACTCTGAGATGTCTTAACTATCCCTTATTTTCAACTGCTATTGCGATCCCTCTGTTAAAGGTGTTAGCATCTCACATACAGCACACTAGTATCTGCTAGATACCATGCATCCATCTCTGTTCTTGCCTATTCATTTATCACCCTAGTAACAGATGAGCCATCTGGGCAGATAGCAGAAGCCAGCTCACTTAGCATCCATTCCGGCCCCTTGTCTCTTGACATCTTAAAGAAAACGGCCTAGGAAGCTAAAATCTACATTTCCCAGAGGCCTTTGCAACTAAGCTTCTGAGGGCAAACTAGCTTCCACCAAACCAAAGCAAGGCAGAGGTGAGCAGTGTCAGGGAGCTGCCCTGTGCAAAGGGGATGGGTCTTCTGGCAAGCATGACAGCCGAGACATAAGTCATTCCGGGGCAGTTGGGGAGAGATTCTAGCATTCAGCTCCAATTAGAGGTGCAACTGGTGAGCAGTGGGTGGCAGAGGTGTTTTGCTAGAAGTGTCCTCTGGCTGCTCTGCTGGCATGACATTTAACTCCCTTTCATCATAAATTGTTAACCTGGTGGATTCTATTATCCGCGACCAAGAACCCTAAAAACACTTATCTACACTCCTTCTTTCATTATAACAACCTCAGTTCAATAACCATCAAGGGGGTTCTCTGTCTGCAGAATTAACCTTTAACTCCTTAACATGACATTAAAGACTCTCATGTTCTGTCCCTAACCCACTAGTACTATTCCACATCACTTCTCTGTAAACCTTTGTCCCTCGGCTTGTATTTTGTCGTTGTTGTTATAGGGCTTCAGCTTACACTATCCCACTCGTCAGAAATGCCTTTCTCTGTCTCTGACATATAAATCCGGCCTATCTTTCAAAGCACAGAACAAGGCCGAGTGTAGTGACTCATGCCTGTAATCCCAACACTTTGGGATGCCAAGGTGGGAGGATTGCCTGAGCCCAAAAGTTCAAGACCAGCCTGTGCAACATGGTGAAACCCTGTCTCCACTATGCAAAAAGCACACAAAAAATTACAAAAATACAAATATAGAAAAAAAAATTTAGCTGGGCATGGTGCCATGCACCTGTAATCTCAGTGAGTTGGGAAGCTGAGGTGCAAGGACTGCTTGAGCGCAGGAGGTCAAGGCTGAAGTAAGCTCTGATCACAGCACTGCACTCTAGCTTGGGTGAAGGAGTGAGGTCCCATCTCAAAACAAATAAACAAAAACAAAAAAAAGCAAGAAGAAGCCCCATCTCTGCCATGAAGCCCGCCTGGACCACCTCAGGTAGAAATGATTTTTCTCTCGCCTCCTCAAAACAGATAGGATACATGATATTGTTAGAGTACATGTTTTTCACTTCCAGCTTTGTGTTATTATAAGTTTACCAACTTATGTTGCTAAGTTTTATCTCGACTTTTTATTCTTGAAGAACCTAAATTATAACATCTGTAACAACTATATACAGTTAATTTATGGAGCACCTACTTTTTACCAGGCACTGTTCCAGACACTCTTCAAGTCTCTCCCTGAAAACAACCATGTGACAATATTGAAAACAACCTATCTTATGAATGATGGAACAAGTTCTAAGATGTCATACAGCTTCTCCTAGGTCATGCAGTTAGTCAGAGAAGCCAATTTGTACCCAAACCTAGCCAGGCTGTAGTCTCTCCAGAGTAACAAAATATAGTCCCTTTCACAAAACAGGTCCTCAATACTTTATCTAGTTATTGATTAAACAATCAGTAAATTAATTTCTCAAATGACAATTTCTTGAGTTCTTCCTCTGTCATTTTCTCTGCTAAGCACATTACAAATGTTTCATTTAATCTTTATATGATGTACATAGGTAAGCTACTTGTGGAAACCAAGCAAATAAACTGCAATTTAGAGAAAGTAAGTAACTTGAAAGATCACAAAGCCTGTACATGGCAGTTTTCGGATTGGAGCCCAAGCATTTGGCTCCATAGTGCAGTGTAGTGGGAAGTGGAACAACCACTTTTGTTCTCAAAGATACAATGATTTGACTTGGAGACTATTTAACAAAATGATTCATGGAAAATATTTTATTTTTAAGCAAAAAAAGTACATAGTGCATTTTTTTTTGTATTATAAGAGCCATTATGACTACTGTGACAACTTTAAAATTTCTAGTTTGCAGAAGGTAGGAATAACCAAATCTAAAAGGAAGTCAGGGAAAAGAGAGGGAAAGGAAGGTAAGAGGAACCTGGGAAAAATTATCTCAATAGATTGTTAATAAAAATATTTTAGGTAATAAAAACACATTTTAATAAAAATAATTACTGACGAAATCTCTCAGCGTTCTCTTACATAAAGTCTCCTTGCTCAATAAGACACTTTGACTAATTCTTTCCCTATTTGACTTACTTTTAATATCCAAATTTATAGTTTGTTCATTATGTATTGGGTTTTGTTATATATTTTCCCCGGTAAAATTATCATTATGGAAACTCTGGCAAATGCAGACAATTATATTTCTTTTTGAAATTCATATTAAGGTGATTTTAAATCAGTTTCAAAGAAACTGATCTGGAAGTTACAGTAGGGAATTTGAGGAGTTTGCTATAGCTCAACCCAAATGCATCATTCTTTTATAAGGATCTTTTTTGTTTCTTTCTTGATATTATTTTTGTCATTCAGAAAATCAATGAAGATACAAAATGATGGCCCATAGAAAATTATAAATATGCCTACATTTCAAATGCATGGAGGCAGCTATATTTCAAGACCAAACATTCAGTTTAATAATACAGGGTGGTTCATGGTGGTTGCCAAGGGCTATTCTGTAAAGGATGGGTCTACCCTGGGCATGTAGAACACCTTTGTGCTCTTATATGAAACACACGTCATGTTCCTTTTGTCTAAATGCCTTTCTAATTCTTTTTAAAATTTTTTTATTTTTAGAGATTTTGTTCCCTCCATTAAACTGCTTTTATCTCATGTTGCATTTTTGTTTCAGAACATTTCAATTTTATATGTTAAATTTCAAATTAAGTAAGTAGTCAGACAAAGTATGAAACTTGCACCTACCCATTCTGCTAATTATGATACAAATAAAAATTATACTCTAGTGAAAACCAGTGAGTTTTAATGCCTTTCCAGTCCACAGTATACTAAGTCTCAGCAAATTCTGCTGAGTTCATTCTAAAGAAAATCTCACACTTTGTGTACATTTCAAAATAGTTTGCTGCTATTTTTGAAAGCTATTACGACTACATTTTCTGCAAGTTGTAACAGTTTTGAGTCATTAATAAAACAACTGAGAATGATTTTTTTTCATTTTCCTATGATGAGTTAAGAGCAAAAATGCTCTTGATAATACAGAACAGTTTCATCAATCATATCTCCTACATGGCAAGTTGGCAGACCTATGTTTTTCTACAAAGACTTCAATTGTTGGTCTTGAAGTGAGGCCATGACTGCTGAATCATGGTGATGCTCTATGTTTCTGAAGTACTTTAGAGTCACAAAATACCTTCTCCCATGTTATCTGGACTTCACAAAAGTCCTGCAGCAGGAACACAGGCATTAATTACTAGATCTTCTTTCTGTAAATGAGCACCTTAAGGATTTCTGGGACTTGTTAGGTGTCACAGCAGTGCTAGTCAGACAGAAATAAGCACCAATTCTACATATATTTATTTTTCCACTACCCTGGGAGAACTGGGAGCCCGAAACCATTTTGGACATCATTTAGTCTCTTCCCACCAGAGCCCTAACCTGACCTAGGTAAGACTACACACAAAGTACTCCAGGTCACAGAGTGAGATCCTCGCCATGCAGGGCCTAAGAACTTCTGTGTTCTTCCCAAGTGTAATGAAAATAAAAATGTTTCAGAGTTAGGCTAGGTTTGAACTCTATTCCCGAATGCCCTATCTCTAATCTTGTGCAAGGTACCTGCACTTATACAATTCTAGGTTCCTCATTTCTGAAGTGGGACTATTAATACCTACTTCGTGCAGTTGTAGGGATAAAAAAACAGGTAAGAAACGTGGTGTGCCTGGCCATCATCACCACCGAGCACACAATATTTTATTTCCCTTTCCAATTCACTGTTGACGTAACAGTACCTAGCTTTCAAATTTTGGGCCGTAAACGAAAAACAATTCAGCAATTCATGGTAGCTTACAAAAATGGCTTGCAAATGTCTATGTCTGACTTTTATAGGTAATCCTTAACTTACAAATGATGTTTGATTGGTCAAACTTTTCATTATATAGATAGTCCTTTTTATTAAAATACTAAACCAAAAGTAAAACTTATTATTCTTACTATAATTTAAGGTTTTAAAATATAAGTCCAAGTCCACATCAGTCTGCTTTGGCCAATATATTTGTTATAACTTTATTTTTGTACTTCCTTAAAAAAAATTGTACTGTTTATGCAAGTAATCCTTCATTATCAAGTATTTTGGGAAGTGACTCCTAGTAACATGATTTTGCAGCAATAAAAAGCCAACACTCTCTAGGGTGGTACTCAAAATCGAGTTATGCATATAATTTTATATTGCATTCTGTCTGCTGCATGCAGTGTAAAGCATGGTCCTCGGAGCTAATACTGCATAGAAGCCATATTCATAGAAAGCCACAGTGCATTTAGTACCAATTTTGCTAAGAAACCAAAGAACTCTCCAGCTAATACTGATGTTTCCCTACTTATGGTCTAATGGGCAAGGAAGGAGCAGATGTCCTTAGCTCCATTTTGCAGTTGTAGATACTGAGCCTGGCTGACTCGCAAACAGAGCCAGCCCAACAAAAAGGTGGGATTCAAATTCAGGAGTAAGGACTCTCAGCCTCGGCTTTCACTAAATCATGCTCTCTCTTCCATGAAAGTCTCCCCTGTTCCTTCAGGCAATGAAAATAACACATTGACTTGGATAAAAAAATTTTCTAGTCTGATCTTGACGTTTTTGACAAAAAGCGGGAGTTGTCTCTTGGAAGACATGTTCTGCATTTCGAATTTATTAGAAATAAGTTTTAAAATAATTCATTTTTATCATTTCCATGATTCTGGAACAGTGCTTTTCACTTTGTGTTTCAGTTATGTGAAAATCAAATGGATACAAACAAAATATGATAGAAATTAAAGTATATGTAATTCATAATTTTTATAGTCAGAGAGTGAAAATCTTTACCAGTATTTACTAATTCAAGTGCATATTCATGTGCCTATTCATATGTAGTGAAAGCTACAATTTATTGCTACATTATCTAATGATGTGTTTGAAATTGGAGCATTTTTATAAAAATAAGTGATACTGCAGCAGAATTTCAATGCAATTTGTCACATTTCCTCTTTAAAGTGTCATTTTGTTTCCTGCCACATGAACTGTTTGTCATTTGAAATAAGCTGTCAGGTTAAAAAAAAAATATTGTCTTCTTTAGGGTTATATTTTGTGGCTGTTCTCCTAGGGTAAAACCTTAGAAATGTGACTTTTAGGCACGTGTGAATGGCAGTGGGATCCGGGCTCTATTACACAGAACCTTATGCTCTGCATATCTAGGTGGTAACATTTCCTTAGCTTTATCCAACTGTTCCTGCATTATTTTTTCCTGTAGTATGATTTGCTTGGTTGTTATTTCTTCAATTATATTATGGCAGATCCCATTTATAGAAATTACCCCCAAATTTCTTCTGAAATGGAAAAGGAATAAGGAAAGAAATACAATATTCAGTCCTATTGTCAGATCAAATGTCATGGTTATTGGTGTGGAATTATGAGCGTTGTGGACCAGAGAATACAATCATCAAAACAGGAATCTAGTTCATCGGCATCATGCTGCGGTATTCTCAAAAACAATTCCTCACAACGTGCTATCTTGGTTGGCAGAATGTACTAACCATGGCCAAACCACTGACCGACACCAGCTATTTTCAACTGCTTTCACCTCCATGTTTATAGACATGTAGTTCCTATGTTTATATACATAGCCATATAGACACAGACCAAGGGAAACAATCTCAGATTAATGAAGGTCACTCACCATGGTCTATGGCACAGACAGTAGGTTAAGTGACATCTTCAGTAACTTAACTGCAACTCTCCTCTCCTCTCATCCAACCCAACATACCAGTAAGTCCTAAACCACCAATGTATACTCATGTCTTAGAGGAAAGCTGCTAGTTCTAGAAGGAGAAGCGTTTTTACAATGAAATTATGCACAGAATCTCAAAGTGTAAAAAAGTTAATGTTGACATCTAGTTATAATAAATGTATTTTATAAATTAAAATCCTTAACAATTATGAAGCCAACATAAAAAATATGCTTGATAAATCCTGAAATCTTAGTTTTTGTGATATCAACAGCAGCATCCAATTTATCTTGCATTTTGTTTCATTTAGAGAGTATAAAAGGATCAAGATTTACTGAAATTCACAGTTAAAAATAATAAGAATCTTTAACAGGCCATTTTGCAATCTCAGAATCCTCTTCATTAGAATAATCTGGATTATCACAGGGTGGAAAAGTATTAAAATAATCTAAATTATTACTAGGTGGAAGGGAATAAGAGAATGTTATGATGCTCAAAACAGTCTATATCATAATCTGTATGAAGGTCACGTGGGTGTAAACATATGTAAAAATTCACTAGGCTATATGCTTAAGATGTGTAAAGTGAACAATGTACATGTCATGCCTTAATAATAACAACACAATTACCCGGAAGCTTAAAAAAGTAATAAAATTTTTTTGCTTCAAAGTTAATAAAAATATCTAATGAAAATTTATACAGTTTATCATTATTAACATTAAAAATCAGAACCAAAATGATTTGCTCTACATTATTGTGGCTGTACATGCAAAACACTCACTTATTATACAAGTGACTGCCCAGCGGCGGAGAGGGCACATGCTGAACACGCGTCTCACTCTGCCTGATGTTTAATTGAGTTTGGCACATATGTGCTCTAGTAATGTACTCAACTGTGCAATTTTATGTAAGTGGACATCTGCAGACATGAATTTGAAAACAGCTAGTACAAAGTGACAACCTTTCTACCCAATAGTATGTAATAAAAAGAGTGATAACAGGAAGCTGCAGCAACTACCATCTCTTGAGGTTTTATTACATTACAGGCATTGTGCTAAGTTCTGGCATTCGCCACCTCAAGGATCGCATTTATGGGAATTTTAAACACACCAGCAGAGATGGTAAAAGACATGTGTGCTATCTGCCCCCAAATAAGATCATCAGACAGTACAAGTTAACACAGTTATAGGCTCCAGGTTTGTAAAAATATTAGTAGGAAACTCATTTATATGTGATTTTGATATAACTACTATTTTAAAAATAATTAAAATTCATTAAAATGACTCCCAAACACTTCTATAAGACCTAGACATCTATAGGTACAATTTTAAAAGCACATTGAAGCCAATTTTCTGACACCAACTCGAGTTCTCATTCTGAGAGTTTATAGTTGACAAACTCCTTTGTTAGCCCACAATATCAGTTAATAAGCTTGGAGATGTGAATGAATTTCCTGGATTAAGATTCCTTTCCATTACAACTATTGGCTTCATGATTAATATTTTCACATGTAAATTTCTTGGTCTTTTTATTGTACCTTTTATAAATCCTATTATATTAAATCTTAATTAATAGGTTGATTACTGAAACTCTAAATTCCAAATTCTTACTTATTTAAATTGAAATAACTGATTATTAAAGAACAAACAGGTATATGTGAATCAAACTGTGCTAAATCGCAATATCCATATTCTCCTACTTAAGGTGAATGTGTCATTTCAGACACAGTCATGGTGCAACCTGATAGTGAGTGAAAACACAAACCACACGACTAAATGACATAGGACAACTGGTGGTCCCAAGAAGTCATATTTACACAGGAAAGCTCAGGTCTTTCAAGCATGTTGATAAATCGCTAACTCATTATATAATAGATGGAATAGAACCTAAGATATAATTTAGTCCAAACTCCTTGTTTTCTGGTTGGGGGAAAGAAAAGGTCCACAAAGGTGAGGCAACACTTCAAGGTCCACTGCTTGGCAGTGAAGGGATGATCGGCTCCTCCAGCCACCCTTGGAAATCTGATTCTTCGATACATATTGGGATAGCCTTTTAAAAAGATTACAGGCCAGGTGTGGTGGTTGACTCCTGTAATTCCAGCACTTTGAGAGGCCGAAGCAGGTGGATCACCTGTCAAAAGTTTGAGACCAGCCTGGCCAACATGGTGAAACCCCATCTCTACTAAAAATACAAAAATTAGCCGGGCTTGGTGGCACATGCCAATAGTCCCAACTATGTGGAAGGCTGAGACAGGAGAATTGATTGAACCTGGAAGGCGGAGGTTGCAGTGAGCCAAGATAGCACCACTGCACTCCAAGCCTGGGCAACAGAGTGAGATTTTGTCTCAAAAGATAAAAATAAAAATAATAAGGTTACGAATACATAATTATACATACCTATGGCTATATTTTAGTACAGAAAACATTTAACTTTTCTATATGGAATCCTGACTTTACATATATTCCAGCTGAAACACAGTTCAACCCTGCCTGTTATCTGACAATATTCAATATATTTAAAAGACAACTTTGAAAGTATCCTTAAGTTCTCCTTCTCCTGATGAAGTAATTTCAAAAACTTAACCCTTCCCAGCTGTCAGTGTATCATTCTGATCTTTGCACTGTCTTCAATTCCCCATATTCTTTCTTTAAAGAATATTTTTTGGAGTGCAAAGATCATGAAGGGATGTTTAAATTAACCTGTTCCTGTGCAAGGTTCAACTTCCTTATAAACAGTCTGCAAAATAAAGAAGTCATTACATTAACAAACGGATCAGATTGCTTATGTTCTCTGTGTTCTGCACCACATGGGATATCTGATCCTAGTCTTAAAATGAAACAAGTACAGGCCAGTCTTCGTGCTTTCTGCCTCCCAGTTAGAGGGGAGTTACTGCTGTTGAGCTCTATCTCTTTATGAACGGTTTCAAAATCAACAAAGTCTGGATTTTACAAGCACGAGATTTGCCAAAAAGAAAGTTTTCATGATTTTTTTTTTGGTCAGAACTGGGGAGTCATATGAGACAATCTTAAATCTTATTTTTCCCCATGATAAAGATGGCTCTGCCTGATTCACACAGACCTTCCACACTGACTGCTGATTTTTGGCATATGTTGAATGCTCAATACATGTAAACTTCCCCTGTGAAAGACAGCAGAAATTACTGTAATGCACACAACATTTAAATTCACTGGAAATTCCCTTTGAATACAAACACCCTAGGTATAATGGACAACAAAGGAAATCACTCTTGGCATGTTAAGGATGATATTCTCTACCTGTCTCTTCCACAAACCTAGCCTGGTATCTTACATATGGCAAATGTTCAATATACACTGAATGAATGAAGTACAAGAATGAAGTATGAGAATTTCCTTCTGGTGCCAGTAATGCCATTTTGTAGAACAATACACTCATTGGAAGTTATATGGTAGGAATCTCTGGATACATCAGTAATGTTTATCTGCAATTTTGATTTTACGATCCTAGTTTTATGCAATATAAACAAGTAACTAAATAATACCTGGGCACTTTACAAGTGCAGAAATCTGAAAAGCACTTAAGAAGCTCTTGTTTTTCCAAATGATAAGAGATGGAAGGTTAGAGATCTATAAAATATTATGGAGATAGTGAATGAAAGGACTGTTGCTCCTTATTTTCTGATCAGGATAAACCAAGACTTAACACATACTTTGGGTTTACAATTTACAAATATTTATTCATAAAGTTGACAAATCAAATGAAAGAAGGAGAATTTTAAAGTTCATATGGATAAGAAGACAAAGATGATGTACCTAGAATAAGAAGTAAACAGAAGGGAGGGGATAAAAATAACTCTGGCATATACTAGGCTTTTAATAAGTATATTTTAAATGGGTCAGACTTCACAATTGATGCCTACACCAATCTATCCAGATAATTATCAGATAAGCAAGCTTATTTTACAGACATACACAAAAACATGTTGTAATTAAGGAGTCTTTTCATACACAATTACTTGAGGAACTGTCCAAAATTTTCTCTTCACTCCAGATCGATCTCTCGTCTACATAAATGACCTTCACTTCTTTGGCTGTCATTCTCATTTTTCTCATCTCCCTTACACATTTCTACATTTGCTTCCCCACGAATCTTATGTTCCTATTCCATTAGCAATGACAATTCCTTTTTCTTAACCTGCTATATATCCTGGCTTATCTGTCCTTTTCATCACTCAACTAGATCTGTACTATCTCTAGTTCATTTTTTTCCCCCTCAACTAAACAGGCTTCTCACTTTTTATTCTTCTTGAACCTCAGAAGAATGGAACCCATTTTCTTGGTGCTTCTCTAAACCTCCTCTCTCTCTGTCTCGCTCTTTCTCTCTCTCTCTCTCTCTCTCTGTCACTGTCTCTCTCTCTCCCCACCTGTGTGTGTGTATGTGATTAAATTCTTCTTCATTCCTCTGTCTCCTTACTGCAGGCCTTCCTCCCAAACTGGGTCCCTGACATCTTGTTCCTGTGAATCAAACAAATCTTATAAAAAAACTCTTTTGTAGTTTCTTATTTACCTTTAATCTAGCAATCCCCCTCTTCCGTATTTACCTATGAGAAATAAAAACATATGTCCACAGAAGAGTTGCATGCTCAGACGTTAATCTAGCCTTATAATAGTCTCAAACAAAAAACCATCCAAATGTTCATCAATAAGCGAATAAGTAAATTATGTTATATCTGCACAATGGAATAACACTATTTAGCAATGCAACAACATGCAAGAATCTCAAAACTGTTATTCAATGAAAGAAGGCTCAAACAAAAGAACACATAGCCTATGATTCCACACATGAAGATCTAAAGTAACTAGCTGGTGGTCACAGGCATCAGAAAGTGGCTGTCGGTGGGGGGTTGGAGGAAGCAGCAATTTTATTGGGATGGGACACAAGGCTGTTCTGGGCATTGGAAATGTTCAGATTTTATATGAGGGTATATGATTGTCAAATCTTTTGAACTGTACCTTTAAAATAAGCGTTTTATTATAAGTAAAAAATATCTCAAAAATAAAAAGAAAATAACCTCAGTGATCATCCTTCTGCCAATGACTTCCCTTCTGTACTTCCCACCCTTCCTAATCAGTTCCAGTTCTAGATCTCCACATACCAACAGAGGAGCTCCAACTGGATGTTTCATTATCATATCAAACTCCTTCACCCACCACTCTTAGCTACACTATTCAGTTCAAACGCATAGCCCTTCTTTTTTCCTTCATCTTATTCTTTAGAGTTTAGTTATCACCCAAACTATCAATTCTTCCTTTAAATACAAATCATGTATCTTTTCCCTTCAAGACAGAATGCAGGAAAGAACAATCTTAACATGTAGTGGAGGCCGGGTGCAGTGGCTCACTCCTCTAATCCCAGCACTTTGGAAGGCTGAGACAGGAGGATCAGTTGAGGCCAGGAGTTCGAGACCAGCCTGAGCAGCATAAGAAAATCCCATTTCTACAAAAATTCTAATAACTGTCTGGGCATGGTGACACATGCCTGTAATTCTAGCTACTAGGGAGGCTCAGGCAGGAGAATCCCTCAAGCCCAGGAGTTAGAGACTTTAATGAGTTCTAATTGTGCCACTGCACTCCAACCTGGGCAACAGAGCAAGTCCTTGTCTCCAAAAGAAAAAAAAAATTACATTTTTAATCCTACCCTTAGGGTTACTGTTACTGTTACTTGCTCAAAAGCCCCCATTAGAAGCCTGGGACAGGCCCAGAGTCAATCATGTTGGAACTACTTCAATAACTTCCGATATATTCTTCTTCCTGATTTTTTTTGGCATGTAACTAATCTATTACTCATTTTTGTGACTAATAATTTACCATATAACCCCTTTAAAAACATTAATATAGATTTTTAATATGCAGTAAGATTTATGAAACTCCATATTTGTTTCAAAGCAGAAGCCAACCAGAAAGCTTGGGTAAAAATGTGGGGGTAAAACAACGAAAGCTAAATCTCTTACCAAAGAAATATATTTTTAAGCTGACAAAAAGAAGCAATGGGGAAAAAGACTCCCTATTCAGTAAATGGTGCTGTGATAACTGGCTAGCCATATTCAGAAGAGTGAAGTGTGACCCCTTCCTTACACCATACACAAAAATTAACTGAAGACGGATTAAAGACCTAAATGTAAAGCCCAAAACTATAAAAACCCTTAAATACAACCTAGGAAATAGCATCCTGGACATAGGAATGAGCAAAGATTTCATGACAAAGACACCAAAAGCAATTGCACAAAAAGCAAAAATTGCCAAGTGGGATTTAATTAAACCTAAGAGCTTCTGCACAGCAGAAGATTATCAACAGAGTAAACCAACAACCTACAGGATGGGAGAACATATTTACAAAGCATGCATCTGACAAAAGTCTAATGTCCATGATCTATAAGGAATTTAAATTTACAAGAGAAAACCAAACGATACCATTAAAACAATCCCATTAAAATGTGGGCAAAGGACATGAACAGATACTTCTCAAAAGAAGATATAATATGGCCACCAAGCATATGGAAAAACAGCTCAGTATCACCGATCATTAGAGAAATGCAAATCAAAACCACGAGGAGCATCTCCCACCAGTCAGAATGGAGATCATTAAAAAGTCAAAAATCAACAGATGCTGGTGAATTTGTGGAGAAAAGGAATGCTTTTACACTGTTGGTGGGAGTATAAATTAGTTCAACCATTGTGGAAAGCAATGTGGCCATTCCTCAAAGAGCTAAAGGCAGAGCTACCATTCAATCCAGCAATCCCATTACTAGGTGTATACCCAGAGGAATATAAATCATTCTACCATAAAGACACCTGCATGTGAATGTTCACTGTAGCACTATTCACAACAGCAAAGACATGGATTCAACCCAAATGCCCATCAGTGACAGACTGGATAAAGAAATTGTGGCACATATACACCACGGAATACTATGCAGCCATAAAAAAAAGCAAGATCCTGTCTTTTGCAGGAACATGAATGGAGCTGGAGGTCAGCAAACTAACACAAGAACAGAAAACCATATAACTCATGTTCTCATTTAAGTAGGAGTGAAATGAAGAGAACTTATGAACACAAAAAAGGAAACATCAGACACTGGGGTCTACTTGAAGGTGAGAAGGGGAGGAGGGAAAGGAGGAAAAAAGATAACTATTGAATACTGGGCTTACTTCCTAAGTGATGAAATAATCCGTACAACAAACCCAGCGGCATGTTTACCTATGTGACAAACCTTTACATGTATCCCTGAACCTAAAATAAATGTAAATAAAAAATACATATTTTTAAAAATCAGACTAATTTTTGTATATAAAGGGACTACATATAATATTTTTAATCCAATAACGATGTGGGCTTTCATGAACAATTTCCAATTTTACTGGCTACTCTCTCATTATAAAATCTTTACTGGTTTGCTGACTTAACTTGGATAATAAGTCTCATAAGAAATTTAGTAAAAAATTAGCATTTTCACCCTACAATGTAATGTGCCCAATGCAAGATGACAAGAAGATATTTTAACCTTTTGATTAAAAAAGAAGCCATTTGTTTTTCCCAATTTTCTGATTTGCATTTTCCTATTATATATTAGAAAAAGTGTCTCTTAATGTGCAATGTAAAATTAATTTTATATTTGCCTTAGAAAACGGATACTTCAACTACAAGATCAATTTCATGTTCTACGTCATTGTAATAGTGCTTAAAGACACAAAACACAATAGAGAATGAATGCAGAATTGAAGACTGAAATACTTTCTGTTGAAAGGTCATGAAATTTTGGCTCAAAGGTTTTATTTTCAATTATCTAGATAATAGTTTCAATTTTATATTTTATTTGTGTTTTGTTACTATTGTAGCCCATAGCTACATAAGTCCAGAAATCAGGGTAAAAGACACAATAGCTGATGATATTTTTTGTCATTTTCTACAACATAAGAGGTTAATCAATGTTAATTTGAATTTATAGATTGAACATAAGTATGTTTCACAGATTTTATTTATTCTCCTAGAATAAGCCTTTGGTCAAGCTCCGTATTTTAGAAATATTACTCCATTATACTTGGCAAAACAAAACAGCATTTCTAAGAGTGAAACCCTAGAGATAAAAATTTACATTATGAAATTAAGACAAAACAAATATAGCTGTTATTACAGATTTTAAAGTTAGATCATTACATGAGTCTAGTGAGAAAAATTTATGGGAACCACCAGAATCATCTAGAAACTTTTATAAGAGAACATGACTAAAATTAACTAAAACTGAGGAAATTAGATTAGAAAAATGGATACATTAGTTCATTGGAATTGCTCCTATAAGCAACAGTGTTTCTTTTCTGAAATATTAACACAGTAATCACTGCTCTCCTAAAGCCCTCCTTCCCCACCCTACTGATGTTGGGTTTAGCCAAGTGATTTCATTCATGTTAATGAAGATGTAGAATTTTATCTAGAAATATTATATGACTTAGTCTAAGATTAAAAATTAGGTGACAAAATAATTATTTTAGCTAAGAATATCAAGTTACTTTTAAATTAGAGTTAAACCATTATATTAATGCATCCAGTTTTCTATATTAGATTTGTTCTTCCATAAGTAGGGATAAAATAATATTAATGATATATCAGATAGTTTTAAAATTAAACACTGGCAGATTTCTATTTTATTATCTAAGTAAAAGCTTAGAATTCCTTCCCCCACACCAGTAATTTTGCAGAATAGTAATCAGGAATATTCTGAAAATGTGTTGGCACTCTTATTTACATTAACTGCATATGGTTTGGGATTTAACTTTTAGAATAAACCATGATGCATGATGTATTAGATTTTAACAAGCTGATGACCCTTGGCTATGTGATGGTAAAGGAGATGGGAAAATATTCTTGAAGATGACCATGTAAAAAAAAAACATCAATCAGGTAAGATTCACTCTTATCCAAGCTTTTTCTATCTATATCAGATTTATGTATACAGCAGCAGGCTACCCTGAGAATGTATTCTTCACTTTTTTACTTTCATTTGATGGAGGTAAGTAAATGTATTCAACGAGTTTCAAGTGTGTAAGAAAGTGATACAAAGTAAGGGAAAATTATGGTACAATGGCTATAACTCCTGGAAAGTAATAAAAAGAGAGAATGGCTCGAGCATTTGACTGGAAATAGAAGAGACTGTATCCTGATGAATTGGGTTAATTTCAAATATATTATTGCATGGTTTTCTATCATGTGTACTCTCACTGGCTATATTAATAAATGAAATAGTGATGAATGGTTCTGGGAACTTGTAGTGAAACTTATTAATATTTCAGCATCATCACTGAGTATCTATGTCAACACACATCAAAAATGCATGAGAGATGACTACCTACGCTCACTAGTTACACCCATTAGAAAAATATCTATGAGAAGTATAAATGACACACATAAATTTGCAATGTGATTATAGGTAGAACATACAGGAAGAAAAAAGCCACAGGAAGATCTCACGTGGCAAAGTATGTCAAACAAATAAAAGCAAATTACTCCTTGCAATCATTTTTGAATACATGGTATGTCCACATTAAATACCATTACATTTTAAATTATGAGTTACTAGAAATTACTAACACTAAAAAAATTTAAACATAATTTTTAAGTAGGAAAAATAAATAGCCACTACCAAAGTGCAAGTGGCTCATCAATTCTACACATGCTGTAATTTTGGAATCCCTTACTTATAAAACAAAAATAAAAACAAAACCTTTAGTTCTCAAAAGTTTGTTCTATTTTTTAAACTGATGACCAAAAAGTAATAAATTCACATTTGAATGAGGCATGGAGGTTTAAACAATAAATCAACACTCAAACCAATAGTTTCCAAGTGGTTAGGTAGGCTTAAAAAAAAGTCTGTTTGTACCTGTATCAGAAGACATTTGATTTGTTTGGGGGTGTGTTTCGCATTAGGTGTACAATATAAAATGCCAACCACAGAAATAAGAGACATAAATCACTCTCAAAACAGCAACATCTGGGTAGTATTTTTCATACACGTCTTTTAATGATTAAGAAGATTGATGCACAAAAAAATTCTCAGGATAAATTCTCATTTGGAACTAAAGTTGCATCAATTTTTAGGGAAAAAAGCACCTAATGGCTGCTAGAAGATATCATAGTTATATATTAAAACTTTCCAGTGTAATAGTTATTTTTGATTCATCAGGAGATATTTAACATAATACTGAAGAAAAAAATAAGATGTGCTTGAAAAAAAAATCACCTATTTATCTATTTATTTGAGACAGAGTTTTGCTCTTGTTGCCCAGGCTGGAGCGCAATGGCACGATCTTGGCTCACTGCAACCGCCACCTCCTGCAAGCAATTCTCCTGCCTCAGCCTCCTGAGTAGCTGGGATTACAGGTATGCACAACCACGTCCGGCTAATTTTTGTATTTTTAATACAGATAAGGTTTCTACATGTTGGTCAGGCTGGTCCCGAACTCCTGACCTCAGGTGAGCCGCCTGCCTTGGCCTCCCAAAGTGCTGGGGTTATAGGTGTGAGCCACCACACCTGGCCTATTATTTAATTTTTATAGCCAGCCCTTATATCAGATTTAGGGGTGACAATGTGCAGGTCTGTTACGTGGGTATATTGTGTGATGCTACGGTTTGGGGTACAATTGATCCTATCACCCAAGTACTAAGCATAGTGCTCAATAGTTAGTTATCCAACCCTTGCCCTCCCTCCCCTCCAGTAGTTCCCAGTGTCTAGTGTTGCCATCTTTACATCCATGAGTACCCACTATTTAGTTCCCACTTACAAGTGAGAGCATGTGGTATTGGGTTTTCTGTTCCTGTGTTAATTGGCTTAGGATAAGGGCCTCTAGCTGCATCCATGTTGCTGCAGTGGACAAAATTTCAGTCTTTTTTATGGCTGCATAATATTCCATGGGATATATGTACCAGGATAAAATCATTTTGAAAGAATAAACTGATACAAACACAAACTGGCATTATAACCAATAGCAACATGCACAATAATATGGACATCTTAGAATTTTTGGCAAACAATTAAAATATTTCTCAGAGCAAATACCCGTATGTGTATATAACTAGATTTCAAGAAACTATGCTGAAACAAGTACAAAGCAGACAAAGGTTTTGAAAGAAAAGCTTTTTTTTTTTTTTTGATTAAACAAGTATTTACAGATTCCCTTAGAAAAAGAGAATTTTTATAACAGCAAGAGGAAAAAGCATGAGTAGATAAAGAGACTCAGTTCTGACTTCTCCCTAGGAATTTGATGCTAGACTATCCAGTTGTCCTCTATGAAGTTCAGTGTCTTCTTTAAGTTTAAGGAATTATAATCAATGTTCTTCAGTTGGTCAGTGAAATTGATCATTTACTCATAGCAGAAATCTCCCGCCTCAGGCCCCTGCACTTGTTCTTCCTTCTGCCTGGAATGCTCTTCCTTTAGCTGTCCATGTGGTTTGACCTCCCACCCTTTCAAGTCTCTCCTAAAATGTAATTTTATCAGAGTTCTTCCCCAAACACCTTACATGACATAGCAAACCCTGCCTGCCACTTCCACCCTGCCTAGTCCCCACATCCTGCTTGCTTCACCACCACAGCACTTACCTTCTCCAGGGACAGAAGAATCAAATGCTTATTATAGAATCTTATGCTTATTATATAGAATCATCTGCTTATTGTCTGTCTCCTCCCACCCCCTCCTAGAATATTAAACACCACAAGATCAGTGATTTTTGTCTATTTTATCCAATGCTTTTTTAGTGTTTAAAAGTAGTGTCTGATGGATACAGTGCTAGCTCTGGAGATACAAAGGCTAGAACATATTATCTGCCCTCTGAGCAGCCCAACATACTGGAGAGTCTCTCACACACACACACACACACACACACACACACACACACACACACACGCTTCGTACCATAAATGCCTGTGTCCAATCGTGGAGGCTGTGGACACCTAAATAACACAAGTCATATCCATGAGGATGTCAATGGCACACTCTAGGCAGTACAATCTGTATAACCATACCCAGTTTCCTTGACACAGAGTTGATCATGCCATTTCCACTTAAAACCCACCAGTGGGCCGGGTTCGTATCGTCTACAGAATAAACTCATCCTTCCTGGTCCCATCCTGACCTAGCTCTCCAAACAGCTGTATCTCCTGCCTTACCTCCTCACTACTGTGCACCAGTCATTTATGACCTGATACACTCTTCCACATGCCAACGCTCCTCCTGTTCCAATCAGAGTTACACGTTACCACCTCTGTTCTCATGGTGGCACTTAATATTTTTAACCCGTGAGACTTTAGTCCATCCCACAAAGCTTGACTCTGAGCTCCTCACAGTCAGAACCCTGAGTCATTTCATTCTCTATCTCCAGCATGTAACCAAGAGTTGAATAAATGAATTAATGACTCTTTGAAAGAATATATGACTTAATGTTGACAATTCATGAAACAATTCATGTATTAAGTGATTAGCCAAATTCCACTATACTTTTTTTTTTTTTAATTGAAGAGGGATCAACGCTGTCCCACTGCAGCAGATAAAAAGGACTATGTATGGCCGTATGGTCTCTTACTAAGTGATCACTATTTTTAATTTTTTAAAGCTTAGAAGACTGGTGGGGTGATAATGGCAAAGCATATACTTTAGGTTTTATCTACAGTCATTCACAGTCAATCAAAGCTTTTTCTGACTTCCTTCGATAAAGAGCAATCTAACAGCATTTATCTCCCCTGGCAAGAATGAATGCCTCCCTGATTTGCCCATCAACAGCATCACAACAGGCCTGACATTTAGTCACTAACAGACAGCTGACTTCCACCTAAATATCTGAGTCAAAGAGTATTTCTTTGGAATTCTCTGAAGTGAGGATGTAAAGGTGTCCCAAAGCTACTGGGCTTGCTAAATAAAAATGTAGCATCCTTTAATGTGCCAGGATTATCGGAGGCATCTAAGAGCAAAATTGAAATAATTTAACACTAAAATTCGAGACCAAATACATGAGCTTTCTTAGGCTTTTTCTCAGAACACAATCAATGCAGCTGACTTAATTCTTGTCAACAGAGAAGAGACGTGGCCCAAACATTCTCAAATCTTTCCATCAAGAGGTGCAAAGTAAGTTGACTCAGTGCCCTTTTAACTCTCAGACAACTTTTTCTTTTATAGATTAGCAGAAAGCAATTCTAAAGGGATGTTCATTTGGGGGGCTTGGGAATGTCGGCATATACGCTGATACTAAAACCTGAAACCACAATTTTCCCCAAGATTTTCTTTGAATAATAGTAACAGTAAAGATTATCTTAAAACATGCTAATATTTTGCATTTTATTTCTTTACCTTTCAATATAATGTTGAGATTGATAGCTGAATTCTTTTTTATATATATCAAAGAATGTATTTGATATAATCATTTCTCCCTAAACCAAATTATATTAAAGTCACAATGGCTTTGAAGATTAGAAGTTTTAAAATTGATGCTGGGCATAGTGGGTCATGCCTACAATCCCAACACTTGGGATTGGGAGGCTGACGCAGGAGGATCACTTGAGCCCAGGAGTTCAAGACCAGCCTGAGCAACATGGCAAAAATTAGCTGTGCGTCATGGCACACACTTGTGGTCTCAGCTGCTAGAAGTCTGAGTTGGGAGAACTGCTTGAGCCCAGGAGGTAGCAGTGATCCGAGACCATGCCACTGCACTCTAACCTGGGCAACATAGGCCCTGTCTGGAAGGAAGGGAGGGAGGGAAGGAGGGTGGAAGGAAACTGCTCTGTTGCCCAGGGTGGAGTGCAGTGGCGTGATCTCGGATTACTGCAACCTCCACCTCCTGGGTTCAAGTGATTCTTGTGCCTTAACCTCCTAGGCAGCTGGGATTACAGGTACCCACCACCACACCAGGCTAATTTTTGTATATTTGTAGACATGGGGTTTCGCCAAGGGAAGGCTGGTCTCCAGCTCCTGATCCCCCCACCTTGGCCTCCCAAAGTGTTGAGATTACAGACGTGAGCCACTGCACCCTGCCAGTTTTTTGTCTTTTTTTTCCTTAGAGATGGAGTCTTGCTCTTGTTGCCCAGGCTGGAGTGCAGTGGTGCGATCTCGGATCACTGAAACTTCTGCCTCCAGGGTCCAGGCAATTTTCCTGTCTCAGTCTCCTGAGTGGCTGGGATTACAGGCACCCACCACCATGCCCAGCTAATTTTTGTATTTTTAGTAGAGATGGAGTTTTACCACGTTGACCAGGCTGGTCTCAAACTCCTCACCTCAGGTGATCCACCCGCCTTGGCCTCCCAAAGTGCTGGGATTACCGGCTAAACCACCGTGCCCGGCCTTTCTTCTTTTTTTGAGGGGGGTCCTACTATGTTGCCTAGGCTGGTCTTAAACTTCTGGGCTCAACTGACACTCCTGCCTCAGCCTCAAGTAGCTGGAAATACAGGTGTGCACCACAGCACCCACCTGCTTTAGAGATTTTAAAGCCACAACATAAAAACAAAGGAAGGAAGCTTCCCCCTCATAAAGAAATGTAGGTTTGCAGTCAGACAACCTTGGGATTGAATATGAACTTGCAAAAAAAAAAAAAAAGAAAACCTATGAGACCTCTGGGGAGGGAATAAACCTCTTCAGCCCTCTGTTTCTTTATCTGTAGGATACAGACAGTATCATGGGGCAAATTAAATGAAAACTAAGTGAGTTTTCATAGAATCTGCCGAAAAGTCACCTCTCAGTAACAATTCTTGTTTTCCCTTTCTTTTTCATCTCTTCTACTCTTCTCTACTGTGATTTAAAAGACATTATCACCATCATACATGAGGAGATTAAGAAAAATAGAAGGGGCGTGAACTAACCGTGCAAGCTTAAAACAAGAAAAATGAAAACAAACAAAAACCAACCCCCACCCTAGATTCTAACTTTCTTTGACTGTTAAATACAATTTTCTACATTGAGAATTATAATGTTCAAACTAACAATAAGAGAAGTCTAAGGAAGCAACAGGATATCTAACTTGCTACATATTTGTTCTTTCAAAGAGCGCTTATGTGAAAAGTTACCAAAGGTATGATTACACATTTCCAGAAATTCACTAGCTGTTTTTCTTTAAGATGATGGGAGCTTCATATAAGTCATATAATAATAAAAACAGGGAGAGAATGACAGTGGAGTGTTTTAATTAGCTTAAATATAATTGACAATGAACCATTTTAAAAGAATATCATTTTCACAGGGGCAGATATCAGGGATGCTAACATCCCTGAGTACTAACACTATCAACTGAGCATTATAATCAAAACCAGAGACAGTAGACTACTACTCAGATATGGAGTAAGTTAAACAGTAACACGTAATTCATCAATTCTGCAAGCACTAATTCTGGGAAATTGGCATAACTCCTTAGCATCTTATGTCTTTTCCTCCACCTTTCACCCTACCCTTCCCCTCTTCAGTCTTACTGAAATTATATCCATGTCCTTAGTAAAACAGAAACTCCTCCAGGGAATGCTCTCTTTCAGATGTTACTAGCTTGAGTTTGGTGGAACTTGATTCTTTTACTTGCATTAATAAATGAGCATTATGAATGTTTGGAATTAGAAAGAGGAAAAAGGGGTACAAAAATTAGAGGCTCTGGTAAACTTTACCCATTTAAAAGACATCATTATTTTGCCTAGGATTAAAATTAATTATAATAATTTGCTCTTGTCATGTGCCTTAACCTTTCTTTCTCCAAACACTTAGTTCACAGTTATGTTTGTCAAGTTGTTAAGGGTAATGATCCTATTTTGTCATCAAGGAGGCGGGAAAAAAGAACCATGTCCGAAATGAAACAGACGTTCTAAAAACTGCGGGAAGTTGGCTTTGTCAGATCACTGAATACATGATTTTTGACTTAGTATCCATACGACTGAAATAGAAAAAAGGCAGAGACTCCCGACTGTGGGTCTCTTTGTGGCTGCTTCTTCCAGTATATCTAAAGTCACTGATGCTGAGCGGATAAATGAGAGTCAAGTTAATTAATGAAAATGGTTGAAGTGATCAGTTCAAGCACATAGTTTGGTAGATTCACTACATAAATCTATGTAAACAGAGGCTGACGCAGGTTGCTGCTGTAGCCACTAAGCACTGGTCTTTTTAATCTGAATACAGGCATATCTGAATATTTGTGGTGGTGGGTGGGGTGGGTAGATGCATCTTGGTTAACAATTTCTGCATATCAAACCAAATGGAACATTTTTAAAAGTTCATTTTAAAAAACAGTAAAATGCGTAGCACTAAACATTTAGGAAAAATAATTTACTAGCTCAGAAATGTTCATGCTATATAAATACAGTAATGTTGACAAAGTAAGGTACCAAATTAAAAACCCAAACTTGAACAGTTATTGCATGAGGCAAGACTGTGAGCAAGAACAGGCAGGAGCCAAGAGCTTCCGTTAGAGGTATTTACCTGTGCTTTAGCATCTTGTCAGAGGCCTCCCACAGAAAGACTGGCCCAGGGCAAGGCAATTTCAGCCTCTCTGCTGTCAATCTTCCTTCATATCCCTTTCCTTTCTCATGTTCCTCTTCCCTTCCCTGATACTCTACTGGTGGCCAAGGAAATAAGAGGCAAACCTTAGAATCCTTCTTAGACCATGGCTCCTTTGGTCTTTAATTGTAAAGACAAATGTGAATTAGTTGCCCAGTGTTTCTAAAGTGTGCTGCCTGTACTATACAGAAAACTTAATTTTACCACCTTCCTACCTGGAGTCATCCTTCTCAACCCAACTCTCTTAGAAAAGTTATTTGAGTACAGGAAATAGAGAGATCCACAGATGTCCTCTGAAATGTTTTCATTTTTTTACATGCTAATCTGATATTTTATCTTTTTGTTATTTAAAACATTATGTTTAATGATCATATTATAATGAAATGTTTGGGACTTTTTTGTTGTTGACAGCCTTTGAGTTTACAGAAGTCATCAAGATATGAAAGACAATGAGAAAAAGAGAAAAGAGAGATTAATAGTGAAATAGTCATATGCGTGAATGAATGAGGGTAAACTAACAGAAAAGCAGAAAGACAAGTTCATAATTGTACACACTGAAAGTTAACTTTAAGTAAACCTATGTACAGAATTTAAAAAATTTTTACATTTAACTTAATAAAATTTTATATATTTATTGACTTCCCTCACCACTTCTGTCACTTGACCTATGTATAGAATTTTTTAAAATTCTATAACAATTATATATTTCAGAATACAATTTTAATGTATTACTATTAATTTTCAAAGATCTGTATATCTACATTTAAGAGGTCTCTGTAGAACATTCTTTTTGCTTCATTGCACACCTCCCAGTGTTTACACATGCACATTGAGTCTTGAATGATGTCTCATTAACTATTGATGGGTCCTGGTATTCTAGGGCTCCCCATTTTTAGCTCTGTGTATTCTTTACTAAATCAATGCAACTTTTGTAATAATAACAAAGACAAGCATTTGCACTCTTATTTAAAACACTGTGACTTGAAAATGTGTAGGCTGGGCATGGAGGCTCATGCCTGTAATTCCAGCTGTTTGGGAGGCCGAGGCGGGTGGATCACTTAAGGTGAGGAGTTCAAGACCAGTCTGGCCAACATGGTGAAACTATGTCTGTACAAAATAATACAAAAATTAGCTGGGCATGGTGGCAGGTGCCTGTAATCCTAGTACCAGGGAGGCTGAGGCAGGAGAATCACTAGAACCTGGGAAGCGGAGGGTGCAGTGACCCTAGATGGCGCCAGTGCACTCCAGCCTGGGTGACAGGGCGAGACTCAATCAAAAAAAAAAAAAAAAAAAAAAGAAAAAGAAAAAAAAAAAAAAAAAAACAAATCAGAAGGGTTATGTTGAAAATTAAGCTTCAGTTCCTAAGTTTCTATTAAATAGTTACACATTAAAATATACTAATACATAATAAGCACGTAATATTAAAAGCACAAAAATAGTTATATTTAAGAAGTCAATGTAACTATTGGCTATATAAGCCCCAAATGGAGTAAGCATACTTTAGATTTTAGTCACCACAGTTCCAAACTTTAAAGTTTAATTTAAAAAAATGCATACATCTATAAACACACACACACTCACACAAATTAAATATACATTAGAATGATGCAGAAAAACAATGTGATTGAAATGTCTATGAAATTTATTCATCTCAGAATTGAAACTTATCATCATTTAGTCTAAATAAACAGATGGGAACACAGACTCCTCAATTTTAGGATTTAGTTCACACAAAATCAGAATCATTGTGTTGACTGTGGTGAGTCAGGGATGAGGAAGATCTCAGCAACCTCTTGGATTCAGTGTCTATACTGGATCAAGTCAACATTTGCTTTGGAGAAATGAAGTTATTTGAACAAAACAAGTAAGAGATAAACGTTTTTTTCTCTTTGTCTCTCTCTCTCTCTCTCTTCTTTTTTGAGAAGGAGTCTCATTCTGTTGTCCAGGCTGGAGTGCAGTGGTGTTATCTCAGCTCACTGCAACCTTCACAAGAAATTCTCCTGCCTCAGCTTCCCCAGTAGCTGGGATAACAGGGGTCCGCCACCAGGCCCAGCTAATTTTTGTATTTTTAGTAGAGATAGGGTTTCACTATGTGGGCCAGGCTGGTCTTGAACTCCTGACTTAATGATCTATGATCTGCCCGCGTTGGCCTCCCAAAGTGCTACAATTACAGGTGTGCAAACAATGTTTTTATAAGTGCTCAAGTAGAATCATAGTACTGGTAATAGATTTACAGGCACTCTAGGAAAGGATGTTTTTGGAGCTGAAAGTTCTAAACTTTGCCTTGTTACCATTTATCATATAACTAAAAAAGTCATTAACCTCTGATCCTTAATATCTTCATTTGTACAATCAGAAAAATGACACTTGCTGTATTTATATTTCCTCATGCTTATAAACTTAAAATTACTACACTAGTACTATTACTATTAGCACTCTAATTACTAATTCCTTCTGTTATTATCATTAATAATACCAATGCTACCAGTAATTGAAGCTTTCTATGTGCCAAAGCTTTGTGAAGTACTTTTCATACCTTGTATCTATATCAAAACCTTCTCAATAGTCCTGTCAGGTAACTATGCTGATTTTCTTCTTACAGACATCTCAGAGTGATTAAATAACTTGCTAGACATCACACAGCTATTAAGAGCTTGCATGGAAATTTGTTCATTTTAGATCCATTTTATCTTGTTTTCTCTGATATATGTATATTCATACACAATGTCAACACATAATACATATTATCTCTATAACATAGATATATTATTCATTTTATATACACAGAAACATATACTTATGCTGTGAATTCTGAAATGCCATACCAAGGCTCTTGTTTTTTATTTTTACTTTATTTTATTTTTTTTTAATTTCAAAGCCTAATGCATAAAACAAAGTAGGTATTTAGTCAACATTTAGGAAAAATAATATAAGAGAGGTAACTAAGATAATTTTGATTGAACTGTTCATTAACAAGTGTGTCAGCAGTAACAGTGGCTAAACCCTCCTCATCTTCAAGATTATGTTATTAAAAATTACTCTAGAAGGCACATATTGCATGACACTACTTACATATAGAAGATTTTTTACAAAGTTAAATTCATAGCAACAGAGAGGAATGGTGGTTGCCAGAGGCTGGGGTGTCAGAGAAAAGAGGAGATACTGGTCAAAGGGTACAAACTTGCAGCTGTAAGAATAAATTCTGAGGACTCGTATACAGCATGGTGACTATAGTTAATAATACTGTACTATATACTTGAAATTAGAAATTTGCTAAGAGTTAGAACTTATGCATTCTCACACACACAAAAAAGGTAACTGTGAGATGATAAATCTGTTAATTAACTTAATTGTGCTAAACATTTCACTATGTATATGTATATTAGATCAGCACATATACTTTAAATATATAAAGTTTAATTTGTCAGTTATACCTCAATAAAGCTGGAAAAACTTATTCTATGAAACAAACATACCCGGATTTTTTTTCAATTGTTTGGGTTCAATTCTAGATACAAAGTTGACAATGATAGAGAAGCAGCTATTTTCAATAAACGAGCGCTGACATCTAACCCTATGGCCCAGGTAAAAGGAGGGAGAAAAGATTCATTTAAAAATCACATATGATTCCTACTTTTCAAAGGATGAACACATTATCTTTCAAATTTAAATCTAAAAAGCTATTCTATAATTTCCTGTCAAAACAAGATAACAATACTTGCCATATTTCCCTTGACTATATAATAATAATGATGATGATAATCAAATAGTGACATTCAAAAAGAATAAATTTTTTTTTTTGCAGAGTTAAGGAGAAGGGCAAGGGAGGTATTAGAAAAGATGCATAGAGGTCTTATATCTCATCAAAGCATGAATTTCCAACTCTTGCAAACACTCCATTCTCTGCCCTAATCTCCCAAAGAGCATCCAGCTGAATGAAAAGCTTCTGACATTTGTGCCAGTTCACAGCTAGAATGACATGGCTGGGGGACAGGAGACGCTGCAGTTTCCATTATCCATTGAACACCTTGGCAATTCTTATTTCATCCTGTGAATGTGATACTTACTCTTGTACTGCTCTGGCTATGGAAAGGGCCGTAGATCCAGTTTCATTAACGCTATCTAAGGTCACATTTGGCAGGTCATCATCATCACTGTCACTTTTACTTTGTCTGGGAGATAGGCCTCGGGGGTCCATTTGTGCTGGGGAAAAAAGGCATATATAATGAATTAAAATCAGTGCGCAGAAAGTTAACCTTGTCCTGGACCAACATCAAGCATGGAACTTCTCTTCTGTGCGTATCACGCAAATGGAATTCTCTAGACATCACAGGAATTAGTGACAGCTCCACGTTTTATGTTCTGAGTACTTAGTGATTCTTTTCACCTTCAATGGATTTATAATACCTACACCAGCTCTCAAGAGTTTCAGGGTATGACTATAGAGTAGAAACTATAAAATTCATAATATTACCAACTCCTGAGTGGTCAAAAGCTGGTTACATAGCTCCTGAGCTACCGTTCAACCCTCTGGTTTCTCCTCCTCCTTGCTTCTGCTGCCAGAGTTCTGGCCATTTCACTGACCATTAGCACTCTTCCTGGAAGGTAGAGAGCATGCGGTAAGGAGATATTAGTTGCTTACAGCTCTCCTAATAAGTTAAAAGAAGAACAGGGTTTGCATGACTAAAAGAAAGGATAGGTATTTTTCTTACTTCAGTGAATCACTGTCTCCAAGTTCTTTACTACTATAAGGTGGGATTTGAAGGCGTAAAAATGACAGAAGTGGTAGCATTTTAGATATCATGTTTCTCAGTGCTAGATAGTGCTCTTCAACTCCATCCTGATTTTATTTTTCAAAAAGGCATGTCCAGATATGATTCTCCTCCCACCGTGAATCTGCCAAAGCAAGAAACGGCACAATCTTCTGACCTCTGTTGACCAAGGCTATCAGATCCTTTCAAATGAGAGGATTACTGTTAACATACGTTAACACATATTTTTAAAAATTAGATTTCATTTCCATCTCCTTTTCCCTATGAACAGACTGAGCAACCGCTGCCCAGAATTTCTATCAGCCTTCACCTCAAGCACAAACTATACATACCTTTTCAATTAAAAGAAACGCATGAGCTACATATACAACCACACTGTTAAATCGTATGGCTGCCTAAGATTTCTAAAACCAGCACTGCTTGCCAGGGAAAGCAAAATGCAGGTGAAATCATGGTCACATTTGGGTACATTTTATAATTTCATTTTTTTTGTCTTAAATCACTCTTTTTGGCTACTGTGTATCATACATTATACAGAACCACATGGAATTGCTGAGAATGCACCATTTTTACCCATGAAATGGCAACTTCTGATGATTGTATTTGATATTTACAATCTGGCTAGAAAAACTATACCTATACAGTTTCAACATATTTCAACATATTGCTAACTACACGTGGTTAGGAAAGAACTTATATCTAGCGAACCTAGTGTGCACCAGTGTATTTGACATACATCCTGCCTATAAATATAAATATATCGAAGTGTGCTTCGCACAATGGAAGTGTTTGGTAAATATTAAATTTAAAAGAAAATAATTCAAATAATCTAAAGCAGTTGTCCTCAACCAAAAGCAAATTTGCCTCCCAAGAGACACCTGCCAATATCCAGAGACATTACTGTTTGTCACAACTGGGGGGGGGGGGTAGGGAGGGTGCCCCTGGCATCTAGTGGGCAGAGGCTAAGAATGTTGCTAGCCATTCCACCATGCACAGGACAGTCAGCCCCTCACAGCAAAGAGTGAACCAGTCCAAAATGGCAGCAGTACCCAGGCTGAGGAACTCATCTAGGGATTTAAGTATTTGGACATATAAAAGGTGTCACACTTTATGACTTTCAACTCCTACGTAACTATGCTCTCACTTCAACACTGCTAACAAGGAAATTGTCACACATCAGATTACCCATATTTTCGGGCCTTGCCTTAAAAATAAGTTCACTGTCACGTGACCCTGTACCTCTTCCAATGTCAGGAATTAGGCAGTAATATTTATTAAGAGATTTTGAATATTTTCTTTGAACCACGAGCTATGGGACAAAAAGATTATTTTCCATCTGCTCTCTGGAGGAGATCCACTAGAAGAGGGATATTAGAGAAACTGTGGGGCAAAGCAGCCAGTTCCATCACCATCTGATAACAGAGAGCTTGACTACTCAGTCACTCGAAGGGCACTTGAAGGAACCATATCAATTAAGATTAATTTTGGCTGTAGGCAACAGAAATTGGCACAGGCTAACATATAAAGGAATGTACTGGAAAGATAATGAGCAGCGCACAGAATGGAAGGTCAAAATGAACAACCAACGCTAAAGGAATGTAGGATCCAGGAATGACACAGTCATTTCAGCTAGGAATTCACAGATAGTTTCTTTTTGGGCAATCTTGTTGTAGAATAATTCATTTAACAGCCTTTTGCAACTATTCAAAGCCAGCCAAAAAAAAAAAATGAATATCAGATCTATCTAAGCTTCCAAATCACATATTGTGTGGTGTTTCATACACCTGTAAATGTCAACAATTTAACATTTTAAGTTGTTGAAACATCATGCGCTATGATGCCTTTGCCAAGATATAAAATTTGCAAATAGCCAAGAAAAAAGAAAATATTCTGATAGTCCCATTTTGTCCAAGACAACTAGAGCTCTTATTGTAAGTAACACAACTCAAGGAAGATAGAGGCAGTTAACCATGAGCAATCTGGCTCTGAAAGTTAAAGTCTGATTGTATGAAAGATTCCAAAACCTTGTGTGAGAGTTGTTACATGATCATCTAATTATGTTATGTTTATATCTTAATGAAAGTTTAAAATATGTTAAATATGATATCTTTTTGATGTACTTTTCAGGAGTATAATTGAGGATTTCTTTGCAATATTTTCAATAAATATTATGAAATACATCTGCTACCATCATGCTGCAAAACTCTTTTTACCCATACCTTCAGCCAAGCTGAGGAAGTAATTAGAAAGGCTTTTCAAAATCTGCATTGCTGATTAGGTCAGATGATTAGCTTATCTACATACTTGCATAATTCCACTCTATTTTTATTAAATGTAGAATAGGGACATCAACCCTAGTTAACCTCCATTAGTCTTTGAGCATCTCAGCCCATTTAGGAAGGACTGATTCTCTGTGGTGCCCATTTAGAGACAAAAGGAAGTTACCTGGACACCAGAAACAAAAAAATATCAACTTCTGTAAGTAGGAAAACAGGAGATGATCTATAAACACCTCAAAAGAATTTACACTTTAGATTTTACTGCTTTCTAATGAAAAAGGATCAGACAGTTTTGGTTATCCCAGCTCACTGCTGGTAGAGGTGTCATTCCTTGGAGCTGGAGGTGTTCTGGAATCCTATGTGAGTTTCATTCCATGTGTCAAAATCCTGGGGAGAAAATATCAGAATCCCAACACCTGAAGTTGAACTGATTTACTTTGATTCAAATATTCACCTACGGTAGATTGTTACTATAAAGATCCCTCCAGGAAACCATGTCTGCCTGTATCCACGCTCTTATGTGGCCACATCTCAACAATGACTCTGGGCTTGGCTTTAAGACTTGATGTGACCAATGGGACATTAGCAAATGTGACACAAGCAGAGGCTTGAAAAGTACTTGCACCTTGGGTTTCCCCATTCCTCTTGCTATTTTTAGAACCCAGTCACCCTGTGAAGAAGCCCAGGTGAGCCTGTAAGAGGCACGCTGCTCACTGGCAGCCAATCCCACTGCAAGCCATGTTAAGTGAGCCATTTTAGACTCACCAGCTACATTACAGCCGCCAGATAACTGCAGGCCTGAGTGACCCCAGGTGAGACCTGCTTGAAAACCTCTTGGCTAAACCCATGCCACAATTCTGACTCACAGAATTTTGAGCAAATAAAACATCTGCTATTTTAGGCTGGGTGCAGTGGCTTACACCACTGTGATCCCAGCACCTTAGGAGGCTGAGGCAGGAGGACTGCTTGAGCCCAGGAGTTTGAGACCAGCCCAGACAACATAGTGAGACACTGTCTCTACAAGAAATTTTAAAAAATTGCAAAATGTGGTGATGCACACCTGTACTCCCAGCTGCTTGGGAGGCTGAGGTGGGAGGATCACTTGAGCCCAGGAAGTT
>NW_016107344.1:9260492-9393190 GCF_001604975.1 Cebus imitator
CATGTTGACCAGGATGGTCTCGATCTCTTGACCTCGTGATCCACCCGCCTCGGCCTCCCAAAGTGCTGGGATTACAGGCGTGAGCCACCGCGCCCGGCCTCAGTTACAGTCTTAACAATATTGAACTGAATTAAGTTTGGCCTAAAGCTGCCTCTGTCCACGTTTTAGGTTTGGCCTAAAGCTTCTTCTGTACCTGGTGAGCTGTAACCTAACTTGATGTGTAAACAGATGCAACAAGCAGCCGAGTTTCGGTCAATCAAAGGTGGCCAACTGCTGAAACCAGATTCAATTAAGGCACATTCTGGATTCTAACCAATGGAGCTGTCTCTGTACCTCACTTCCACTTTCTGTACGTCACCTCGTTTTCTCTGGCTATAAATACAATCCGCACAATGCAGTAGGGTGAAGCACACTGAACATTTTTGGTCCAGACTGTTGTGTGATTCTGGAATCAAATTAAAGCCAATTAAGATCTGCAAAATTAGATTTGTTTTCTTTCAACAATATTATTCTTTATTCTCTTCCCAAGAGCCAACCTTGTTTTAGTGACATAAAAGCTGCCTACTGCATTCTACGTCATTTACTTTTCAATGCAAAATATTCAAATGTATTTATGGGCATTTTGGCTTTTGAGGTATCTTCTTTGACCCTTCAGTACTGCGCCGCTAAGGTTCTTCTTGGGTCCTGTGGGGCCATCTAGTTATGATGAACAATACTTATTTATGTATTTATTTATTTATATTTTTAATTTTTTTTTTCAGATGGAGTCTCACTCTGTCACCAAGGCTAGAGCGCGGTGGCGCAATCTCGGCTCGCTGCAACCTCTGCTTCCCAGGTTCAAGCGATTCTCCTGCCTCAGCCTTCCAAGTAGCTGGGATTATAGACATGAGCCACTGTGCCAACCGAACAGCACTTTTTAGGTCTTCTCCTTAGCTCGGACTTGATAGAATGCTCATATGGGTGGGTTCTCCCTGGTGTCTGGTCACTCAAAGGTATATTTCATGTCTGGTTCTCTTCAGCTCTCATGAGACATTTAAACTTTGCTTGTTTCCTCCCCTCATGAAACAGTAGAAGGACACAGATTCAGGGGCCAGAATTCACTCTTACCTCCCCCTCACCCCAGCCTGCACGCTGTCAAAAGACCAAACACTCTTCTAACTTCTGTTGAAGTAACCTTGCCTATGCAGCCACTCCGAAGGGAAAGGACATTCTTCTGTAGTTGCAATATTGAATGCGTACAACACAGCAATCTACGAACATATATGAAAGCTGAGAGTAACGTTTCCTAACAGGAATGAATCCCAGAAGCAGATACTGAATCCTTTTACTGCCACACGTCAGGGCTGGAGAAGAGAGGGCCACACACGGACAGAAGGTGTGAGGTGGCTGCCCAGGCAGGGGCCACAGGGCTGATGGGCCTCTTTTCTCCCTCTTTCAGCCGCTGACAGGCTCCCTGCTACCTGCGGATGCCCTAATTGCTCACCCTGCCAAGACTGAAACATGTCCCAGTTATAGAAACCCCAGCTTCCAGGAGAGCTGGTGCTTTATTCTAGAAAGGAGGGCAGTGGGGGAGTATGGCAACAAAGGGAAAAATGAATGTTTGGGGAGGAACGTTTAGGGGGAAAATGCATAGTATCAGTGGGTAGAAGAATCTTCCTCCAACACAATTCTATGCAGAAATTGTTCCAAACAAGGAGGATCACGAAGCTTCTTTAAGATAAAAACATGGCTCTGGCTTCAGGGAGCATGGGATGACTTCTGGCCCTGTCATTTGCAAGCATCTGACCTCGGGCAATGATTTCGCACCGGAATCTTCAGTTTCTTCTCCTGCCACTGCTGCTCTAAGGAGTAAAGAAGATGATATATGCAAAGCATTTGGTCCTGGCTCCGCGCTTAGTAGTCAATCATCATTCTGTTTTACTCTGAAAGTAAATTTACTGCTTCTTCATTCAGTCCCTTATATAACGCTCCTTCCAAATCTCTCACCCTCTCCTGCACTATTCACATTAGGCGTTTTCTTTTTACATGTACCTAAACTGAAAACACCATTACAGAGGCAGGATACATATATAAAATGACTACTTCTCTACATCACCTATATATTTAGTCAGCAGATATTTACTGAACACCTACGAGGTAGCAAGCCGTCTTCTGGCTGCTGGAGAAAGAAGAGTGAACAAGGCAGATTAAAATTCCTGTTCTTGTGTTGTAGAAATATAGATCTCTAACAAAAAAGAAAAAGATATACAGTAAGTGCCACATAGAAAAATGAAGCAGGGAAGGTGGATGGGGTTACTTAGTGGCAGGTGGACAATTTTCGAGATGGTGGCCAGGAAAGGCCAGACGGAGAAGATGATATTTGAGCAAGGGCTTGAGGGAATTGAGTGAGAGACGATTGCAGGTGAGGGTTTTGTGGTTTTTGTGTGTGGGATGAGGGGCATTCCAGGCAGAGCAAACAACAGGTGCAAAGGTGATCACGTAGGAATGAGTTTCATGTGCCTGAGGACCTGGAAGGAAGCTGTGGCTGGAACCAATACAGGGAACTGGATGAGGACAGAGAGAGGCAGAGGAGGACAGAGAGCACAGAGGGGCTTGGACGGTGACACAGGCTTTTGAATTGTGCTTTGGGTGAGAAGGGAAGTCGTCGGAGGGTACTGAGCAGAAGGATGACATGATACAAAATTGTGTCATTTGATAAGGATCCTCCTAATGTGCCAGGAGCACAGGGGGATTCAGATGAAGCCACATACATAGGGATCATCTATGACATTAATATTCTTTAAAAACAGCACTAGCTTTTTATCTTTTTGGTGGCCTCATGCTGGCTGCACACAGTCAATTAAAACTCAGGACTTTGTTACATCAAGGTCTATGTGGCATGTCCTTCCTAATATCTTTGTACAACTGATATTCTGACTTCATTTGATTTCAGAATATCAGTTGTTCAAATAGATTGCTTATTTTTCTAGCACATCAAGACAGTGAGAGAAACATTCATGTAAATAAAGCTTGACTCAAAGGATGGTGAACTCCAAGGTTAGAACTAGCTCTCCAGGGTCCCATTTTGCTTACTGATGTTTCACTGAGGCCTTGTTTCTTGTTTCCTTTACTTTTGCTACTAATGCCTCTACAGAGCAGCAACTGTGATGGCCATATAACCCCAAATGACGATTTAAAACTTCAATGAATTATGTAAATCTTGGGATGGTGGTACTGTGTAGATATAATATGCAATTTACTCATTTTTCCCCTGATTCTTGTCTGTGCACTTGACAGTGTAATGGCTTCTGCTATCATTATATTAAAAAAATAACCTCATAATGTTCTTATAATTCCCTAATGCAAGGTCCACTTCTCAGTTGTAACGCTGCTGGACCTCTCTACAGTTTTCAAGACTGTTGGTGATTCCTTTTCACTTCCATTTCTGGCTTCTTCTTAAAACCTTCTTCTCCCTCGGCCTCAGGGAGGGGCAAAGTAAGCCCTGTGGGCTCTGCCACCTGTCTTTGTAAATAAAGTTGTATTCAGTCATGCTCATTTACTTCATATTTGGCACCTTTAGTGCTACAACAGCAGGATTGAGTAGCTGTCACAGAAATTACATGTCTTGTTATAAAATACTACCTGGCTTTAGAAAAAGCATTTGCTGACTGAAATACATCATTCTCCTGGGTCTCTGTCTCTCTCTGGTTGTCTACCCTTCTAACTTCTTCATCTCCTTTCTGCATACTGCTACGTGTTAGTTGCTGCCCTAGGTTTTGCTACCTACTCTTTTCTTTCTGCCTCTTTATTGGTGAGCTTCTCAGCAATTCCACAGAATTCCTTCACTTTCCCATTTTCAATGACTGTCTCAGAGGGGATGAACACCAAATCAACATTCCCAGCCCTGAACTCTGCCCTCAACACCAGTCTTGTTTCCAGCATCGTACTGGCTAGTATTCCTCAAAGCTCATTTCAAACACAAGTCCTATTCTTTCTCCTGGTTTCTGGGTTTCAACTGAGAGATCCTTTTCCCAGTCACTGAGGTTCCAAACTTTCATTCATTTCATTTGAGCCCCTCATGATGTCAGTTGCTGAGTGCTCGTGCTTTCACCCACTGACTTTTTTCTTTTCCAACTGCCTCTCATGGATTTCCTCGACGTCCTGTTATACCACACCTTGTCCCATGTAGTATTTCTCTAGTAACTGAATGCATGCAAACTTTCCTAAGACAGTCCTTACTGAGAAATCCTTGACTTTTTCCCACCATCTACCAAATACGGTTCAACAGCCCTCCACAACCATCCTACAACTCATTTTCCACTGGGAACAATGATGAGTCTTATCCCTGAAGCCCTATGAATCCAGCTTTATCTGGCCATTTCCTTCCATTCACAATTCTGCCAACAACATCTACCCTTCCTACAGAATGATACCTTCATGCCCTTTTCATTTTCTAACTAAATGCATCTCTCCTTTATAAAGAATACTCGTACTTCGTATTTATATATTTTCATGGCATTTTTGCATTTTCCATTTTGAATTATAGTTAAGCATATACTTATTTTCTATCTCCAATTATTCTGTTTAGTCCTTGAGAGGAGAGAACACATTGATTATACTCCCTTGTACACAGTAAAATGTAATGTTTACTGATGAAGATGATGCTAATAAATGCAGATCTCTACAGAAAATGATCACAGTAATTCCCAGCTGGTGAGAGATTCCACAATGTAATGATGCAAGTGTCTAGCTCACATTTTATTTAAAGAATTACATTCTGACTTACATTCTAATATGAACGTTTGTGAGGGAAAAGTCACAATCATTAAATTTCTTTCATTCTCTGAAGTCTTATATTTTTGGTTTGGGATGACATGGGAATGAAAACGTTCATAATTTTTATTAGCTTTTCAGCTAAATTCCATTTAACGGGCTTTACTTTTCTTTCAGGAAATCATTTTAAACACTTCCAAATATCTCTCATTTCTATCACATGAATTACTGATTGGAAACTAAAGTGAAGGAATATCATCCTTCATCCTAGTTTAGGCTGGGTGTGGTGGCTCATGCCTGTAATTCCACCACTTGGGGAGGCCCAGGCTTGAGCCCAGGAGTTCAAGACCAGCCTGGGTCACAAAGTAAGACACCATCTCTATTTAAAAAATAATAAAACGTAGCTTAAAAATTCATGTTTTTTTGAAATCACAACAGCTATTAAAGTTTCATTTTTTAAAAGAATCATGACTAAAACTACTTTTCTGGTTTATAAAAAAATGAATAGAGATTTACAATTGCCTTGTTTACTAAAAGTACATCTAAGAGCATAATAAAAGTTCATAAAATTTTCCATGAATAAGTAGGCTTTTCCGCTGTGTGTGCTTCCACTAACTCTCCAGAGTTGGCCAAGAGCCCTGAACTCTGGGAGCCCTTTGAGATATCACCACACCACTGTTCCCCATAAGCTTTGCATTTTGTTCATTTGTTATAACTGCTCCAAACCAAAGCCAATCAGCTCTGATTTATTCAAAACTGAAACTACTATAGGCAGAGATGTAAAATAATAAAAAACTGATTTTGTGGTACATACATATGGGGAACAATGAAATCGTCAAACTCATTTTCATCTGCAATGTACAGAGAAGATTTTGGGCATTAATCCATGGCCTTTTTATTCACTTTTCTTATTTCTCTTAGTTGGTCTGTTGCCCCATCTGTGTTTTCTAGTTTGTGTACAGGGTAAAGCAGAATCTTTTAAGGCAGATTAAAATCTGTTGTAATAATTTTAAGCACCACCAAATCACAGCCCTGGTGTTAGTACTTTAAATATGAGAAATACTTTAAAAGAAAGAGCAGAAAATCAACCTTGAACTTAAGTCTGCTTCTATATCAGCTATGCTATGTACAGCTAGATGGCATGTAAATGATTTACCATGGAAGGGTTCTCTGCTAGTTTAAAAGTTAAAAGGTTAGAAAAGCAGGGGGTGGGGTGGAGGCATGAAGAGCTATTGCGCCATGATGAGAATCAGTGCTGCTGTTTCCCTCCAACTAGTATGCCCTCCACGCCTCATTTTAGAATATATTTAAACCTGCAGGGTTAAAGGTAAGGCTTGATACATAATTGTGATTGAATATCTTTTAGAAGCAGAGTAGACATTCTCGAAGATATGGTCTAAGAGCATCAAAAATCCTCAAGTTTGAGGATTATTTATACATGCAGTTGGACCTTTCTATAGCCTTCAAGATTTGGTTATCCCTCTCCATTTGTAATTCTGGCCTCTTTTTTTCTTTCTTTCTTTTTTTTTTTGACACAGAGTTTCACTCTTGCTGCTCAGGCTGGAGTGCAATCGTGCAATCTTGGCTCACTGCAACCTCTGCCTCCTGGGTTCAAGCAATTCTCCCTGCCTCAGCCTCTTGAGTAGCTGGGATTACAGGCGCATGCACCACCCAACCTGGCTAATTTTGTATTTTTAGTAGAGACGGGTTTTCGTCATATTGGTCAGCCTGGCCTCAAACTCCTAACCTCAGGTGATCTGCCTGCCTTGGCCTCCCAAAGTGTTGGGATTACAGGTGTGAGCCAGTGCGTCCGGCCTGTCCTGTTCTTAAAAACTCTCCTCCTCTGGCTTCAGGGATGGACACATTTGTCCCTACACCCTGAACACATTTCCATCATTACATATTTCTTGTGTACATGAGAAATGTACAAATCGTTTAAAAAAAATACCCTATGAGAGTTTTCTTTCTCATTTGATTGATTGATAAACACGTATACACAGAGAAGCATTTCCACCGACACTCCACAAGAGTTACTGTGCGGGCCACAGGCAGAGAACACAAAGCACCACTGAGAGGAGCCCTGTAGTTGTACAGTCTCATGCATCCACTGACCCCCTCGCCCCGTGCATAGGATTCTAACTTGGAACTTAAATATCAGCACTACGTAATAGACTTCTGGGACACTGCGGAAAGCGGATATCTTAGATGCTATATGTGTGAATGCCAGGGTCTCCTCTGTTAAAATCATAAAACATAATTTTTCTTTGTGAGGACAAAAGTCAGTGCTGACTCTTCACCTCCCCAGTGCATTCCTCAGGACTGTCCCATCCTATGGTGAATGCTGTCACTATTCAAAAATGACCCGGGAATATCTTTGGGCCAAAAGAACAAGTGTTACTATATATATTTTTTCCCTTTGTTTCAATCTTGGTTGAAGGATGTATTTGTATATCCTCATCTTATGCAAACTCCAAAGAGGAAAATGTACTCTGTAAAATTGGATGAAAGGTGTTTTCCACATTAATTCTGCTTGGTATGCTTTTATAAGAAAGAACAATTCCATTAGTTTGCATCAATCTATTAGAAATATGTATTCTTAGGCCAGGCACAGTGGCTCATACCTGTAATCCCAGCACTTTGGGAGGCCGAGGTGGGTGGATCACTTGAGGTCCGGAGTTCAAGATCAGCCTGGCCAACATGGTGAAACCCCATGTCTACTAAAAAGGCAGAAAAATTGCCAGGGGTGGTGGTGTGCGCCTGTAATCCCAGCTATTTAGAAAGCTGAGGCAGGAGAATCGCTTGAACCCAGGAATTGGAGGTTGTAGTGAGCTGAGATCACACCACTACACTCCAGCCAGGGCAATAAGAGTGAAACTCCACCTTAAAAATAACAAAAAACAAAAAGCAAAAAAACAAAGAAATACATATTCTCTGTGTTTTGGAGTTTGTTAAAGAGATGCTATTTCCATATTTTGTGACAGTGCCTCCCATTCCCCCTGCCCCATTATGATAAATTATCTAGTCTCTATGAAGGCTGGTGAGGTTTCCACCAACTAGAAATGGAGTTATGACTTCCCTGGGCTTCAGGTCTGGCCACTGCATTGGGGTTTGTCTGGTCAGACCCCTTCCTAAGCCCAGGAACTCAAGCCTCTGGCTTGTTGAGGGAGATGGTGGTGGCGGTATCTGTGGAAATGACTCTTGGAGAACAAGATCAAAGTTATAATTCTGTCTTGAGATAGGCCAGGTGAAGTGAGTGAGAACACTGCCATAGTATATACCACAACACCAAGAGAGCATAGGAGGTACACACTAGTCTTTTCTGCTTTCCCAACTTTAAACTGGGCTTGCACTAACATCTTTAAAAAGCTCATTTTGGTTTTGTGAAAAGAGACAGCTTCTGAAGAAGATAAGAGCTCTGACAGAGGATGAGGTCTTGGACTTTGCCAGGTAAATTTCTGATAAATTACATGGTGCTTAAGGTTGTTGTATGTAGTTGATTAACAAACAGGCTGGATACTATCTTTTGTAATATAAGGAAAATGGAATTTCTGCTGGTAAAAAACAGTGAAATGTGAAATTCACACTGCTCTAATAACATATACTCTAAACATCGTCTAGCCTCGATTTCCTTAACTAAAGATGCCAGGTTACCTATACTCTAAGCACCTGCTGTCCCTGAGTAGGCTGAGATCTGAGAGCCAGGGTGTCTCATTACAACCCAGTCAAATCCATCTGCTAATAAGAGTAGCCAAGCTTTCTATGTGCCTGCCACATTTAAGCTATCAAATAAGATGTCAGGGGCTAAATGAACTCTTCAATATTTTTATTTACCTCATTCCTGAAAGAACTCCCTAAATCTTGAAAATCATTTCTTCCCACTATTTCTCACATCCAACTATCCTTCATATAAAAGAAAATACAAACAGCCATTTAACATAGGATCTAGAACTTGCTCATTAACTTGCTTATTAAATTGTTACTTACAGATTTTCTTTCATGTCAAGTCACTTCTTAGTTAAGAAATTCCAGGCTTATGCATAATGGCTATTTATTTTCCCAAAATATTCAAAATATCTAAACATTTTGTGGTATTTCCTTTACATCATTAAGTTAAATCACAGAAAGAGATGAAAGCTCCTTTGAATTGTTTTTAAAATTCCTATTTTGTTTCGTTCTTCCATAGTATTCTGATGTATATCCTTCCTATTCATATTTTTGGCCCTTAATTACATGTATATCCACGAACAATACCTATGGTTTTGTTCTTTTTAAAACGGCACATAATGATATCATATCTATACGTACATACATACATATATATATATATATATATTTTTTTTTTTTAATTTTTTTGAGAGATGGTCTCACTGTGTCACCCAGGCCGCAGTGCAGTGGCACAATCTTGGCTCACTGTAGACTTGACCTCCCAGGTTCAGGTGATCCTCCCATCTCAGCCTCCAGAGTAGCTGGGACTACAGGCATGTGCCATCATGCCCGGCTAACTTTTGTATTTTTTTGTACAGATGGGGTTTCACCACATTGCTCAGACTGATCTTAAATTCCTGGGCTTAAGTGATCTGCCTACCTTGGCCTCTAAACACTAGGATTAAAGGCATGAGCCTCCGCAACTGGCCAACAATAATTTCCATTTGATTTTTTAATTTAACATTGTGTTTTTGAGATTTATTCATACTCTTTCATTTAATTGTAAAATATTCCATTTTCTAAATGGAGCAGTATTATTTATCCATTCTTTTAGAGATGAAAAATTAATTTGTTAAAAATATTCATTGTTACAAATGCTCCTGCAACTTTCTTCACAGTATACATTTGAAAATTATGGGGTGTGCATATCGTCAATTTTACCAAATATTGCCAAACTGATGTTCAAAGTTGTTGAATCAGTTTACACTCCCATTGGTATGTGAATATCCACATTTCCCCATACTGTTGTAAGACTAACATTGACAGATACTAAAATTTTTCTAAAGTCTAAAATTATCCCATGTTGTCAATTCTCCTCCCAAACACTAGATTGAGCATGCTGTAACTATCCAAGGAAACTCCCGCCTTCCCCATTTATCATTTTGTCCAGAACTTTTTTTTTTTTTTTGAGACGGAGTCTCCCTCTGTCACCCAGGCTGTAGTGCAATGGCGCGATCCTGGCTCACAGCCACCCCTGCCTCCCAGGTTGAAGTGATTCTACTGCATCAGCCTCCCAAGTAGCTGCAATTACAGGTGCCTGTCACTATGCTCAGCTAATTTTTGTATTTCTGGTAGAGTCTGGGTTTCGCCATGTTGGTCAGGCTGGTCTCGAACTCCTGACCTCAAGAGATCTGTACGCCTCAGCCTCCCAAAGTGCTGGGATTACAGGCATGAGCCACTGTGTCCAGCCTGTCCAGAATTTTGGTGCATGTTTTACTATCAAGAGTTAATTAAAAGTTATCTTCATGCATACATTTATCTATGTTTTTCAAACCAGTTCTAAGCTCTCCTTTTCTTTTGGGTTTTTCTGTTTGCAAAATTATATTCTTTATGGGTCTTATCAGCAAATTTGTGTGGGCTGTAAGCTCTTAGTCAACGTATGTCTGAATTTTTTTTTTTTTTTATTTCACTCCTGATGGAATTTTGCTTCAGCCGAGTACAGAATTCCAGGATCTTTCAGCCCTTTGAGGAGCCTATTGCATTGCTTTCTGGCATCTGCTATTGCTCAAAGTCTTCATTCTTAAATCCTTTGCAGACAAGCTTTTAAGGTTTTCTTTAGGGAACTCATGCTTGGGAATTTCACTGTACTATATCTAGATATGAATTGATTTTTACTGAGTTTGTCTACAATCTGAGATTCATAATCTCCCTTAATTTTCCCAAATTCCAAGTCATTTCTCTGAATGTTGCATTCTGTCTAGTCTGATGAATGACATTTTACATATATGTGGGAATACTTCGACTAATGTCTCAACTTTTCTTTCATGTTTTTGTCAGCTTTTCTACTTGGGTGGAATTCTCAGTGTAATCTTTCAATTAATATCTTCTTCCACTGAACTTTCTCAACATGTTCCATTTGCCAGAACAAGAACCTGGGGATTATTCTAGGTTTATCTTTTTTTTTTTTAATCCTTGACATCCAACTGGCCAACAAGTTCTATCGTATTTCCATGCACACTGCCCGGACTCTCTGTTATTCTCACCCGGCTTCCTGAAATAGTTTCCTAACTTGTCTCCTTCCCTCTATTTTCAATACATTCAACCTTTCATGACCCAGATTTTAATGTTACCATGTTAACTCCCATCTACTTCCAAGTTTCCTGCGCCTCCCTGTAGAGGTCAGTAGATAACTCCTTAGCTCAGCACACAAGGCCTGTGATAACCACATACGTGAATACTGACCTTAAGCTTCATTTCCATTTCTTTTAAGTACTTTTCATTCGAACGATACCAACCTATCTACTTGTTGAATCTAATCTACCAGGATACAGTATGACCTTTTGTATTTCCAAGACTCTGCATTTTGCAAAAACTGCCCTTCCTTTCCCCCATGGTTACATAGAGAATATAATACTTTCTTCTGAGAAACAACCTTGTCTTGAAGTGATAACCACACCTCCCCGCCACCCAACACTGCCACCGAGTGTACTGCCCCTCTTCCTCTGCAATCCACCTCTGTGGGCCTGGGTTCGCTGGATTACAGAACTTGTCTCACTGTGGCGTTTTTGTCTGCTTTATCCATTTGACTGTGAGTGTATTGTGGGTACTGTACATGGTGTGTGTGGTTGAATCATGAATGTGTATTAATCACATGAATAAGGGAATGGAAAGGAGTACACTGGACAATTCCTGGGTAAAGCAAAAGGTTGAAAATTGGAGATCAAAGAATTTTTTTAAAATCTTAATTTTTGAATCTGGCAGCCCAAATTTTACTTAGTTTTGACAGATGAGTCAGAGAGCAATAAACAAAATAAATCGGCACTATAATTAAATAATAAAGATCTTTCTTTCACTGAGATGCTACAAGATAGAGAATAAAATCCAAGAGTTTTATAAGAAGTCAACTAGTTTCTTTTGGTTTATAAAGTTCTAGGTAGTAACATTTTTAAATAAAAATATATACATGTTCACATATATCTGTCTCTGTATATGTGCATTTATATTTATATATAGATGCATAATAGGGTCTAGTACCATGTTCTTCTCTGAGCATATAGTAACATGCCTGGGTATCAGATGGACACTGCATTCTGAAACTTACAAATACGCAAGGCCTCTGCATATTTTGACTCTCTGAACAATTACGATTGGCTGAATTACTGACTGAATAGTAAGAATATGGCTGAGCTCCCCTATATCTTTTCTGGAATAAGGTATAAAATGAACAAATAATGCTAACAGAGTCTGTGATGGCTTACTCTTGCTATTAAGGATGATTGCATTCTTGACGTTCATTGTAATTATAAAAACAGAGCACAATACTGAAAAAGTTATAAACCATTCAGTGGCTTATTTAGACTTGCAAAAGGACAAAGATGTAATCCTCTGTTTCTATCAGATCACACAAAATTATATAGTTAAAACTAGTGTAAGTTACGATTGAAAGCAGGTTTATTGTAAGTATGAGGGGCTTATCATGGCGACTAACTATTAAAGTAATCACAACTGGCCAAAGGCGGCAAGAAATGTGCTTGTTAATAGTTATATGAGTTGCAAGGTGGATAATGAGATAATAAAACACATAATTGGAGGTTATACTATCTTGATTACTGTAGATTACACCAATGGGCACAATAATGCCACTAAGTAGTGCATCACCAGCGAGCGCTCATTTGTTAGATGATAAATGGATAATGATGTACTATAACCATGACTTCCAGAATGTGATAAAAGATACTTCTCATGACCTATCACGACACCAATACATTTTGGACAGTATGCAAGATATTTTACTCTTTGATAAAGTTAATAAATAATAGAGAGCTACAAAAATAGCAAAGATTATATGACTCTAAAAAGACACTGAAACAAAAACTGGAAAATGCCAGATTTTACTATGAAGCTATTCTCCATAACCAAACACACATTTTATTGAATTTATTTTCCAATTTTGAAGAAGGCATTTCTGAACATCTGCTTATATAAGCTTGGATAATTCTAAAACTGTAATGTTATAATGATTATTAACTATTGGCTAGTGCTCAGAATTTTATTGAACTCATTAATCTAAGAAAAATAAATATAATTATAACAGTAATAATAAATGTTGGCTGTGTCTTTATTTTCTAGTTTCCCCTTGTGTTTTCCAGAAAATTACCACTACCAGAATGAGGCAAGATAGAGCAGGAATGTCTGTGTTGTATATGTCTTCCTAACCAATTCCCTGCTCAAAAGAGCTCCAGGCAGGGGCCAGATGTGTCTAAAAATGACATGGATGTCGATCTCTGAAACTCAGTGAACCACACTTTGACAAAATTTCCCTACACCTAGAAATGTTAACCTACAGCTTAAGGCTGTTTTTTTCAGGCTTCAGGATGCTGAAGAAATGAAAAAACATAATACAGTACTATCATATCAATATTTAGCAACATGGAATTACCTCATGCAATTCACACACACACACACACACACACTTATTTTACATATATAATCGATTTCATATATAATAAATTTTAATGTTTGCCAAAAAATTAAATGATTTAAAAACATAATGCCACCTAATTTCAGGCACTATGGAATTGGATAATTAAAACTGACAAATTCTGTAGATAATTAAACCATACCTTTTAAAGCGTCAAGCCTAAGTACAGCAAAATGGCTATGGAGTATTTAGAAATTCTGATTTAATTCAAGGCTCCACGACTTTTAAGTTGTGCCCTTGTAAGTGGTACAGAAAGTTACATGAGTCTGTTTTCTCATTTCAAAAGACTGACAACAACGTCTATATGTTGGCTATTGTAGGGCTTAGACATAACATATGTAAAGCACAAAGAACATGTAAGCATTCAATAAAGGTTATATATCATTATCTAAATTATTTATAATAAATATATGTACAAGATTTATTACATACTTTGCTGCCTTTTTCAAATAGACTAATAATTTAACCTTTCTTTCATTACTAATGGTCATTATTTCAAAAGCAATTATTACCCTGTAATAAAGTATTCTCTCCAAGGACTAAAGTGCCGTGTTAGCCCGTTTGCTCCCATCCAGAAAGACCTTGCTGCAATTATTCAAGTTCTTCTTTTAATAATAATTTTGACATCTTCTTTCCTGGCTGCCACTTTTTAACCTGAGTGTCCCTACAGATAAAGGGAGTTTCCTAATTCGGGCTGGGAATTGGTAGATGAGAATCTCAGGAGGTACTGAGCATCTATAAACCGGTAATGCAAAATCAGTAGATCTGTTTTCTATCAGTAATGAAATCTACAGAAAGCGAAGTGCTACAAAATTTTGTGCCTATTGGGAATCCATAAAAATCTACTCAGAAGACACTTTAGGGAACCCAAGTTATAAAAAGAAAGACTGAAAAATTCCTATCACTTACAAATATTCCTATCACTTACTTTTCCTTCACATTTTTATTTGCTATTCTCTACTTAATGTGGTTAGAACATTATATTCACAGAGAATGTAACAAATATATCTAAGCCAAGAGTTAAAATACTTTCAAAGAGGGAGGATCTTGAGTGCTTTCCTGTAAGTAACATAGAGCACATATGATGTAGGCAACATGTTTTGTATCACATGCAATGCCTGAGTGTGAGAGGACCTCACAGGCTACTTTTCTGTACAAGCTGAGGATTCTTCATTCTTTGTAGGCCCTCCATTCTCTATCCTCATTATTGACTCTTTTCCTGGTCTGAAATACTGCTACTTTGAGTACCAAAGCCTTATGCTTTTCCAACTTTCACCTCAAATGCCACCTACTCTCCCTTCATTATAACATAAGACTTCCTCCAGAGTCTAGTTCATGTTCTTTGGAGATTTACAGCCTGGGCCTCTAGAATGTTTCCTCTGTTTAAAAGGTCTCTGTGTTTATAGAGGACTAATTTGCAACATTCACTTCTGACAAAGGCCACACCAGAGATGATTAGGGAGCCCTTGGATTTGGCACAGAAGAGACAAAAAAGCAATCAAGAAATCGAAAATTGCTTCTAAACACAGAATACTGGAAACAATTCAGATAAAGCTATCTTAGACTCATGCTGAGTTTTACTTAATACACTTTTAAGATTAGAGATCTGAGGAGGGAAACCAAATCTTTGTTTTATGGATGCAACAAATGGGCCCACCATGGTAACTACATCATTTATTCTTTCTCACAGAGATATTTAACTCTCTAGTACAAATAAAAGTAGCATTTTCCTTCTACTTAAGGTTTGTTAAAGGAAATTTATGCTTTTAAAATGTTCTACAAACACCAAAAGCTGATTGTACCATTATCAGCTTTTAAATCAAAACAGCTTGCTATCTGGTAAGGACAGGAGAAATGGTCGATTTATTTCATAAAACTTTATGTACAAAGAGACAGTGTCTATGAACTTAATGGAGAGAATATAGAGTCTGGAGAGGTAATTTTTATTACAATTTATAGTGGGATTACCCATACTCCACAGTTTTCAAATTTTACGGCACCATGATGCTGACGCAGTTAACTGCAGTGGGGGAGGAGGCATAATTTGTTTCGCCCTGACTGGGAAATGAAATTGGCATTACTATTATAGAAGAAACCTAGCAGACTCTATTAATTGCCTGGATCCAGTCAAAGCTATTCTTTATCCTAGTTTCACAGGTAAAATATTCTACCTGAGAGTAAAAGAATAAATAAGAACTGACTATAGTTTTCACACAGCAATATCTTTGTATTAATGCTGTTTGGAAGCCATAAGAATATTTCTCACCCACAGGGGTTCACCTCCAGACACTACTAAAACCCAAATCACATCAAGTATCTGTAAGGTACCACAAATGTTATTCTTTAACATTAAGTACTACAAAATAAACTGGGAAACAGCAGAAACAATAAATTCAAGTACCAGGCAACTATAGACTGACATACCACAGTAAGAATACCATTTGGCAATGGTATTCACTCATCCTGCACTTAAGAGTGTTTACTGTACATCAGATGTTGAAGAAGGCAGTAGTAAGGCAATGAGAAAAGATGGCGTGTGTGTGTTTGTGGGGGGGAGGTGGTGGTGTATGATTTGCCTTACAATTTGGTATGTACTATTTCACAAAAGAAGGCATTTGAACCACATCTTTTGTCAGAGAAAGAAAAGACTTCCATTTGCCTACATGGATAAAGGTAGAATGTCAGCTGAAGGGCCATGCAACATGGCTGGGACATGAGACATATGGTGGAATGGCAACAGACTGAGATGGAGGGGAAGTAGGAGCCGGCCTGTGAGGATGTGCGGAGGCTTGCTGGCTACCATGTCGTGTGTTGGCAGCCTTCTACTTCACCATGGGAAGGTTTCTTCTATGGTCAGGGTTTAGGACTGCATGCCTGTACGGGCCACGGCATTCCTCAACATCTCACACGAAACACTCTTCCTGCAGCAGCCTACATTAATGCATTCATTTCTTCATCCAAATCTTCATTCAATAAATATTTATTGAGCATTTACTAGTGTCAAACACAATGTTGGGGAAATATTAGATAATAAGGCTTAAATGACACTTTCAAGGAGCTTAAATTTTTGTGAAGAATTCTGGGAGACCCCCCCCACCACAACCTCTTTACTTTAGAAATGAGGATTTATAACAATATAAAGCACATTATATAAGCACCTTAGTTCTTCTCAGCAGAGGGGCTTATTCTTACTATAGGTTAACCAAGTCCTGCTAGATCTTTCTCCCCCCAAAAAACTGAGAAATCCACATACCTACGAAAGAATTATCTTTCTTCTAATTATACCATGCTCCTACTGAAATCCTAAGAGCCTAGTATTTGAAAAGACAGTTTCTGTGATGAATTCTCCCAGAGCTATTCCTAGTTCTCTCAGTTTTACTAAATTTTCCTACATTCTGTTTTCCCGAACTCTTTGTCCCAAGACATAACTGTCCACTGTATTTCTTTTCTTTTTTTTTTTTTTTAGTCTCATTCTGTTGCCTACACTGGGGTGCAGCGGCACAATCTCGGCTCACTGCAACCACCTTTGCCTTCCATGTTCAAGTGATTCCCGTGCCTCAGCCTCCTGAGCAGCTCAGATTACAAGGCCTATGCCACCATGCCCGGCTAACTTTTGTACTTTTAGTAAAGATGAGGTTTCATCATTTTGGCCAAGCTGGTCTCAAACTCTTGACCTCAAGTGATCTGCCCACCTCAACCTCCCAAAGTGCTGAAATTATTGTCAAGAACCTGCCACGCCTGGCCCATTTTAATTTTATTTTCTCTCTATGACATTCTAGGGGATTGGTATCCTTGCTCAGTGAGTTCACCTCTCAGCAGAACTTCCTAGTAGCACACAAGTTGGCATACATATGCTTCTATTTAGCCAACAAACCTAATTCACAGTTTTAAAAAACACTATGTACATGTACACAGAACGCAGCATTTTTGTTTCCATTGAATAGAGTCACATACAAATAGACATGATGGGAAGTGTGATAAGCGAGTCGAAGTTAAGCCTTTTTTTTGGGGGGGGGGCCAAATTAAATACAGTCCTAAAAAATATTTCGTACACTTGAGCTCTAAAAATAAAGTAGATAATGTAGGTCTTAAATTCAGGTTTGAGTTTTACTTAAAAGGGTCATATTCACCACACTGTATTACAATACTAAGCTAGCTGGGAAAAATCCAGGGGCATGGTAGAAAAAATAATTAGATTGTAGTTCCTTTCAGTTCATGTCATTCTAAAATTCTGCCACTAGATGGCAATACAAAGACTGTCATTTTCATTACGGGTCTCATGGTTCCATAATACAGGACTTTTTGCAAAGGTGATTTGGTTGACATGAAAGAGAAAAATCAACTCAGAAAAAGAATGGTGAGGAGTGGAGGGAGACAGAGAAAAACAACTGAGAAAAGGAAGAAGATAGAAAAATGGAGGGAAAGTGAGAGAATAAAAGGTGTTAGAACTGAGGAGGGTACTTTGAAAAGGAGGTGCAGAAAGGGCAAGGAAAAGAGAAGGGGCTGAGTGAAAGAGGGGAGATCCAGTGGAGTTTCTCTGAAACTGCTTGGACAGAAACCACAGTAAGAAATATGTATATCAGCATGATCAGTGCACATGTACCACATTACGCCTGCCCACAGTACCACATTGGCATATATGTAAACAAGTTAAAAAATTTCATGGAATAAACCTTATTTGGGTGACACTCTCAGAGATTTCTCAATCTACTCCATTCTATTTCATTTCTTTAAAACCACTCATTGTGAACTACGGAACTGATTTCCACCCGAAAATGACCCATAGTGTGATCATCATTTTGGTCTATTGTACACTAGAGCTGACTTTTAACAAGAATTTCTCCAAGTGCCATAGCTAGGACTAAGAGATATTCCTGGGCATGTAAATTGCCCATAAAACATTTGTTGAATAAATGAACTAATTATTAAAAGAAAAAACGATGGTAAGGCTGCCTGGTTGTGAAAAACACATACAATTGGCCAATGATCAAAGCAGCATTTCCCCTACATAAAGGTGGGTGGAGAAAGAACTGAGTATGTGATCATCACCCTGTAAATTGGTAGCTCTTTCTCATTTATTAGATAGAAGGACAAGTATCAATTAGTTGTTTTCTAAAGAATACAAAGCAGAATACCCAGTTAATCAAATTCCCCATTAACAAAGGAACATAGGCAGAGTGAAAGAGCTGAGAAAATAGTAACATAGTCTGGAACAGAAAAATAATTATTAAGGGAGAAAGAAAAAAACAGGAAACAGAAAGCACAGCCACAGAGTTGTAAATTATTAAAAAGTCAATTTAAAACTGCTGGTAATGATTCTAAGACCAAGTTTCCTTCTTGGATCTTATATTCTTCCTTCTTTCATTTGTTTCTACTAATGAAAAAGTATCTATTTACTAAATATGTTTTTATATATGTATATATTTCTTACTGTGAGTATAGATGCCAAAATAGCATCAAAAGAATTCTACAAATACTTGCAATCTACTATGTAGAATAAGAATTCCCTTGTAGCATAACAACACTTGTACTATATGAAATTAGAAGCATATTTAATAAGAACATTATTCCAGGATAGAACAAAATTTTTTTTTAAATAGAACTATTCACAAGGGAAGTAAAAGATATTACACATCAAAATCCAATAGGTAATAATTCAATGTACTAAATATTATTAGAGAAAACTTTTCAAGTTTGGTGAAAACATAAGTATGTAGATTACATGAGAATACTAGTAAAATATAATTTAAGCATAAAAATATTTCTTTAAACATGAACTAGGTCTTTTTAGTATAGGAGAAACTTGACCTAACAAATAAAATAGTGTGCCAGGTTCCCTTATTCAGTAGCGCCTAATATTACTTTATAATGAAATGAAAACAAAGCCCATTTTGTTAACCTCTTCTTGCTTTAGCTACTCTCTTTATCTCCACTTCCTTAAGTAACATCTACCTTTTAAAAGAAACGTCCTAGGCATCCAGGCCTTCTCTTCCTCCGCTTTTCTCCTTTGGACTTTTATTTACTATTAAATGCAAGGAGGCGAGGGGAGCTAATCAAACTCATTTCTGGGCATTTTACAGTCTAAGAGGAGCTTAGAGTTTTCTCTTCTCTGCTAATTCTCTGAGAACAACACAGGCAGTTTCTGTCTCCTCCATGTACCAGTTATCATCATTGAATCTTAGATCTATCCCAGTCTACGCCAGATGAAGCAGTGGAATTGACAGATTGTAGGCATTTCAGATAAATAAGAGCATAAGAATCCAATTTTTTGATGGAATCTATTCAACCTCTTGTGCATGCCCAGAAGTGGAAAAAAATGCAGAGAAGTTTCTACTTCTTGTTGAAAATCAGGTAAAAACAAACCACAAATCATGAGTATATCTGTAGGAAAAAAAGGTTTTGAACTCAGAGTAAAAATTCAATTTTTCAAAAACATGAGCTGCCTGCCTTTCTCTCACTATTTAACAAGTTCCTATCTTTGTTTTGCCATAAGAGTAAACAATGAAGTCTTATCAAAGCCTGTATTTAATCATCATAAACTAAAAATCATCACTATTCCAGTCCCATTGCCTAATAAGCAACATTAAAAAAGTAAAGACCATAAGTAACAGGATAATTTGTTGATAAAAATCAAATTCTGAATTGAAGTATTAACCTACGGCTAGTAGTCACCATACTTAAGAGGAAATAGTGCCAGGCGTGGTGGCTCATGCCTGTAATCCTAGCACTCTGGGAGGCCGAGGTGTGTGGATCACAAGATCAAGAGATCAAGACCATCCTAGCCAACATGGTGAAACCCTGTCTCTATTAAAAAATACAAAAATTAGCTGGTTGTGGTGGCACACACCTGTAACCCCAGCTACTCTACTCAAGAGGCTGAGGCAGGAGAATCGCTTAAACCTGGGAGGCGGAGGTTGCAGTGAGCCGAGATTGTGCCACTGCACTGAGAGTAAATAGAATCAATTCATCAAGGGAAGCAAAGATAACTTTACACATAATCATAGGTCAGCTGCCTAGGACTATTCTGTCCTACGGACAGATGACTCCAGGATTCCACCAAATGATGAACAAAAGCGGACAGTCACATAAAAGGTGGACAGAAGAAGTGAGTCTGTGACATGAACGAAGTCTATAACAACTGGGTGCAGGAAGGATTCATGACCTGAAACAAAGACATCAACAGTGAGAAAGCTGATGACAGAAGAAAATTAGTGAGACAAAGAGACCTGAAATGGGAAGTTCCATGGGAGTAAACTCCAGTTTCATCAATGGGACAGAATCTAAGGTCATGATGCCCATTGAGCTTTGCAGCAATCTCTGTAATGACTATATTTCCTTTCACAAATATAACCAGCCTGAGACTAAAAATACACTTGTGGCTTCTTTCTGTAGGCTGCTGAGAAAAGCAACAGCCTGTAGGAAGAAAACGGGGTGTATTTCAAATGAGTCCACAGCCACATCCCTTTGAAACTCCTGAATGGATGCTATGAAAATAACACATTTGTGGAGGATTCTTCACCGTGTGTCTGCATCTAAATATAGTAAGAAAGCAGCATTCTTTAAACGGAGGAGACCAAAGAAACTGCACACCCAAATCGGATTGGTTTCTTAACAGCAGTATCAACATGCCCTTCTCAGGTATTTTGGGAAAAAGTACTTCATACTCAAGGATCTAATCACATGATTATTTCAAGAAGAAATAATGCACTTATGACCTATCATAAGTTATTTTTCAAGTATGACACTATTCCAATAAAAGTCTTAATGTAATAAATACGTTTTCTAAAATATTGGTAGACTCTGCTGCTGGTGTTAAATTTGCATGAAACAAAATGTGGCTGGGTAGGAAACCAGAGCAGGGTCCTTTTCCTTCAAGCAATCTATTTTATTACTGTCCTGTGAACATTTCATTGCTTTTGTGTGGCTAAGGAAAAGACAGAAATGTGGGGAAAGGGGAGAAGTAACAGCGTATCTACATAAGTTAATAAAGAAGAAAGGGAGAGAGGTTAGGAAAGAAAATTCGGCAAAGTAAAATACCCATCTGGCTGCACAAGGCTTCTGCAGGCCCTGATGGTTTCAAAGCCACTGATAAATCAGGTCCTTGCTCAAGTCTCACTCCCAGGCATCAAGGTTACTATTCCTCTACCAACATGGAGAAGGGCTGGCTCAGGTACGGAATGGAGGAGAAGCATCCTTTTGTTTTTTACTCCCTGGATCTTTAATTGGATCATCACAGACTGGCTATGACATTAACTCTTTTTTTGAGATGGGATCTGGCTCTGTCACTCAGGCTGGAGTGCAGTGGTGTGATCTCAGCTCACTACAACCTTTACATCCTGGGCTCAAGTGATCTTCCCACCTCAGCCTCCCAAGTACCTGGGATCACAGATGCTTACCACGCCTGGCTAATTTTTTTTTTTTAATTTTTGGTAGAGACAGGGTTTCGCCATGTTGCCCAGGCTCATCTTGTACTCCTGAGCTCAAGCAATCTGCCGGCATCGGCCTCCCAAAGTGCTGGGATTACAGGCATGAGCCACCACGTCTGGCTGACATTACCTTTTATGTATCTTGAATTTCCAATATGTAATATCTATTAACGTTTAAATGTAAAAAATGCCCCTTAAGGACAAAATGATTATTTTGGACTCAGTTTATTTTCAGTTACTATGTACATTCCACTAGACAATGAAGGAAAAAATGTTGATCTTATCTTTATATAATTTCTGGTATCATTTTTGTAATTATCAACAGAACTCAAATTTTACATTTTTATTTGTTTGCTAATAATCCAGTAGAGAGTTGGAAATGGATGATTCTAGAGCAGGAAGAATTATAGAAGACCTTAATTGCATGTTATTGCTTATATTGTACTGTAGACATACTGCATCTTACAGTAATTAATCTGAATTCTAAAGCCAGGTTATTATGTTGACAAAATTGTTAGGAAAAGATACACAATGAAAATGAAAGGAAATGCAAAAAACAAAACAAACAAACAAACAAAAACCAGAAGATAATGATGTAGGATAATTCTTGATGGCATATAAACTTGCTATGCTATCTCCCTCTTTTAAAACCCCTCCCTTGAGAACCTGAATGCCTCTCCAGCTCTCATTCCATTTCTCTATAACTCTTTAAAGCAAAACTACTCCAAAGACTTTCCATCTCCTCTTCCCCACCGCCCATCTGAACATCAACTTACTTCAGGCCGTCTTTTCTCTCCACCATTCCACCCGCACACTGCCCGTCAGTGTCAACGATGAACACTCCCTGGCCAAGTCCACACTATTCAGTCCTCATTTTACTTGGTCCCTGCGCAGCACTGGACACCACTGAAAAGTGGCTCTGGAAAACATTCCCACCTGCATTCTCTCTAACACTCCTCCACTCTCGTGAACAGATGGGTCTCCGAGCTGACTGCGGCCATCCCTCTTCACTTTCTAACCCCATCATGCTAAAGTGCCCAGTCTTCCACACTTCTCCTTCTCCATTTGGATCTCCTGAGATGATCTCTAGTGGTTCCCAAATTTTATTTCTCCAAATTTGTCTCCTCTTTCCTCTGAGCTCCAGGCTCACTCTCCAACTACCAACTCAAGCTCTCTCTATTCAAATGTGGAACGGGCATATCAAATTTAATACGTTCCCTTCTCCACTCCACTTTGGTCATCTTGGTAGAGAACAATAGCTCAGCCAAATCCTGGACTTCATCCTAACTTCCTCTCCTTCCCTCATATCCCACCATCCAAACCACACGGCAGCAGTCCCCCCCGCCCCCCCGGCTAGTTCTTCCTAGTTCTGCTCCTTCCCCATATTCTTCACAGCATGCAGTGGCTCAATGATTTTTGTAAAAGGTAAAATAGATCATGTCACCCTCCTGCACATTCTGATTCCAGTGGCTTCCCAACATATTTAAAACAAAACCAAAGACTGCACAGCATTGCCTTGGAAATCTACCAGATCCTTCATTTCCCCCTACCCAAGCCTTTCTAGTTCTACCAGCCTCCTAGCAGCTCCTCCTCACAAAGGCCATACTCACTCATGCCTCAGAGTTCTTTGAACCTGCAGTTCTCTTTGTGCAAAGGTCTTCCCCCAGCTCTTCCAGGCATAGCTTACTTCTCAGAGAGGCCTTCCTTGCTTATACTGAATACTGTGCCTTCTCCTATTAACTTTCCATCTTCCTTATCATGCCTTATTTTTCTTCACAGCACTTACACCACCTGATAGTCATGAACTGTCTCTACACTACGAAAATGTAAGGTCCCTGATAGTAGGGACTTGCTCATTTTGGGACACTAATTCCTAGAAATGTGGTTGGTATGAAGTAAATGCATACTGCATATTGGAAGGAAGGAGCATCCTAAACACACCTGCTCTTCCATCAAGGCAAAGTCAACAATGAACTAAGAACAACTTTGCCTGTCATCTGTCTTGACCATCTATGCCAGGGGTGTCCAATCTTTGGCTTCCCTGGGCCACATTGGAAGAAGAAAAATTATCTTGGGCCATACTTAAAACACACCAACACTAATGATAGCTGATGAGTTAAAAAAGGTTGCCAAAAAGTCTCATAACGTTTTAAGAAAGTTTACAGATTTGTGTTGGGCCTCATTCAAGCAGTCCTAGATTGCATGCAGCACACAGCTGCGGGTTGGACAAGCTTGCTGAAAGCTTTTCTGCTATTAAATATCTGTAAAAGCTAGGGAATGCCTCCCAGGTTAGGTGCCACAAACTTACCCAAGAAGGATTGAAAGTTTTTTGTGAGGCCAAATAATCCGTTTAGGGCCCGGTTTATAAATACCATGTCTCAGATCCCATAGTATAGGTTGGTGCAAGAGTAACTGCAGTTTTTTGCCATTCCACTGACCAAAAAATGCAATTACTTTTGCACCAACCTAATAGTACAGTAACAAAACTCTCGTCTCTGTGGAGAGCCCTGCACTTCCCAGTACCACCACTGTGGGGGGCTACCTGCTGCTTATCCTTTGGTGTCATATGGAAAAATGTCTTCCTCAGGACGTTTTCTGACGTCCTCCCTCTCATAGCTCAATTCTAAATTATGTTTGTTTAATATACTTTTTAGAACATCATCCATTTTTCTTCGTATCACATATTACATCCAATGCCCACTGGAGATGTCTGGGTGTTCTGTGCTAGCTGACAATCTGCCACTGCTTTAGATCACTATTCTTTACATACTTGGAAAGGCTGAGGTTTTGCCTCACTAGAAGTCATTTTCACACTTCTCAGGAAGGAGTTTATAAAAAAAAGTCTTTTCATGCCATTCTGTCCTTAGTCAAGTATCCCTGGTGGAAGTTTCACCCCACCATTCCCCAAACCCTCCCCATCCCCTGAGCACCACAGTAAGTGCAGGTCTTCTTAGAACATGACATCCTACATGAAAATACTTTGGTCAAATACAGCTTTCCCTATTTGCGATTATAATTAAAGCCATTCCACTGGGCAACTCCCTGGCTGGTCTATTTTTAGTCCACCTCTGTCCACAATTATCAGCTATTTGTTTCTATGATTATCTTGTGGAGTGTCAGTAGCTCTCATTACACTGTAAGCACTATGAGACAGAAACAACATCTGCTTTGTCCAACACTGTATCTTTGGTGTCAATAAAATGCCTGATAATGATAGACGAATAATAACAGCTGAAAGGAGAAATGATTCAATTGACAGGACACGTGAGCTTAGACACAGACGTGCGCCTTCACAGTCCTTCATGTAATGTGACATGTAGGGTAATCTATTTCTCCATCAGAGACCAGATACGCTATACCAACTTTAAAAGTAACTAGCCAGTGCAATGATCTATATTTAAGTGTTACATTTTGTATTTTTATTATTAGTGTTTTGAAAATTCAACTTCCCTACTGTATTTTCCTTTGCTCATCCATACCAAAAATACACATCTTAAGTAGGAAGGGAAATGGGGGCTCCCTTTATTCTCAGCCTTCATTGTTGGCTCACTGCCCAGCTGCATATGTGCAAAACAAAGAATTGAGGAATTACTGAAATGCCCTTTCTTTTATTCATTCTGTGAGGTAGGCAGGCTTCCTCTTCTAGACAGTTTTACTATTACCTAATTAATCAGTTACGCAATAAAAAAAACTTATAAAATGCTATAGCAACATTTGTAGAATATGGTGATTATAAAAACTTAGTATAAACTAATAAAAATAGAAAATATGGGATGTCCTCAGATAATTTCTCATGTCAAACTCTCATCCCTTAAAATTTGTCATAGTAAAAACTTTGAGAAACAGTTCCATACCAATGTCTTGAGGCAGTTTTGCTTTTTAAAATTCAACAAGTTTTTGTTCCTCCATATTTGTTTTTATCAAAAAGAGAAAACTTTTTTTTAATATTATTGATTTTGATATTTTTTGGGAGAGATAATAAGTAATTTCAAGCATTTATTGAGAATTAATTGATGCTAGACATTTATATGTTCTTAATTTTCCCAATAATTTTCTAGGCTAGATCATGTTATTATCCCCATTTAATCACTAATATAAATGAAGAATTAATGAGATTAAATGACTTTCCCATTTACACAGCTGTCAGTGACAGAGCTAGGGTTCTAATGCATACATCCTTGATCCAAAATCCCATGTTCCTAATGACCATAGCACAGTCCACAGGATTTATGCTTTAAATTTTTTTTACCCAGGCTGGAGTGCAATGGCACGATCTCGGCTCACCATAACCTCCGCCTCATGGTTTCAAGCAATTCTCCTGCCTCAGCCTCCCAAGTAGCTGGGACTACAGGCGTGCGCCACCATGCCCAGGTAATTTTTGTATTTTTAGTAGAGACTGGGTTTCACCATGCTGCCCAGGATGGTCTCAATCTCTTGACCTCATGATCTACCCTCCTTGGCCTCCCAAAGTGCTGGGATTATAGGCGTAAGCCACCACGCCTGGCTGCTTTAAATTTTTGTTATTGATATGAGAAAACTGCTGAGTAACGAATGCTGCATGAAACAAACATATTCATGTAGAGATCAAATTATAGCATGAGTCTTAAAAGTTCTGCTGCAATAATTCCTTTTCCAGAAAATTAAATTTTAGCAATATACTTTATATATTATACTTTTAAAATAAAAATCCCACAAAACGATCATGGCAAACAAAAAAAATATATCACTTTTGTTTCTTTCATTAGTGAATCAACATTGTATGAAAGGTCATGAGCAGCATTAATATCTTTATCAACTTTACAATAAAGCAATTTTTATCTTACACAAAGATTGGGTTCAATTGTGTACACATACACACATATATAAAATAATATGCAAGTTTGCATGTTTTGCTAAATTTTAATTCCTAATTCTTAAAAAAATTACCATCTTATTTCTAAATTGTAAAAGAAAATAAATATCTGATTTGGCCTGCAGTTATTACTATTCAAATTTAATTGGTTCAGTTCAATCAGATGTGCCAGCAATATCAAAGAGGGTCTGGCTCCCTAATTCCTCTTTTTCCTCCACCTTTTCACTAGAGGATGGTGGGACTAGCTCCTGGCCCAATAGAGAACAAAAGAAAGAAATTACCAGGTAAGCAAGGAGTGTCTGCATCTCAAGTTTGCAGTCTAAAATGCCTGGATGCTCTGAATCATCAGATTTTAACTTGGTTAAACTGGGAAGGTGAAACTTATTTCATGTGCGGTGAAAAAACTCACTGCAGATAAAACAATATCTTGCTAATGATGAATGCACAATTTTGTAATTCATATCTGCAAAAATTTCTGTAAGTTCACAATCAAATGTTACTTCTATGTATTTATTCCCACCTTATACAAGAACCAAAACGACCACATTTACTAGCATTTTATGAGGAGGCAGTGTTTTCTGTACTCATCGATCATATTTTAATTACAGGCCTCAGTAGTAATACAGTGTCAAAGCAAAAAGTAATACAACATGAATTTTAATCCATCATTACTTCTAGGCTCTGAAGAAAAAATATATACATATGTATTTACTTTAAAAGGGAATGAGTCACTGATTATGGGCATTTTGCATTTCTATTGAGGGCTGGCTTTTTTTTTAGATTCATAGGTAGTAAAGAAAGAAAAGACAGCATGATGCCACTATAATTCGTTCTAGTAAAATTTGGGGAAAAAAAGAACTTAAAAGTAGAAAATAACTTCATGATCAGCTGCATAACTATCAAATCTAATTAAATAACTAGTGATTATTACATATAGTCAAGTGACAAAGTATCTTCTTGCCTTTTAGACCCTGGAAGGGAATATTAATATTGCATCTTGAAATATTTCCACTATATTGAGTCATCCTGTTCCTTAAAATGGCTTAGGCTTATAAGTTAATAACAGAAGCTACATGATACTATTACAGTCAAACACCTGACTTTAGAATTATTTTAACGGCAAGTTAATTTATAGGTTACTCAAAAGTGAATGATTAGATTCCAGGCATTGCCAACTTCACAACATTTTATATTATCACCGCCTAAATAAATTCCAACTAACCAACAAAGAAATATCCTGATTTACTTAAAAAATTTACACTTTATAATCTATAATCTATATCTCATAAGCAATCATGTTTAACCACAGATTGCCCTTTCCAACTGAGCACTTAAAGATGAGCATTTAAAAGCAAGTATTATTTTGCAAACTTAGATGTCTGAATTCTGACCTTATGTGACCTATGGTAAATAAAAATACACTAAGCAAAATTGGCATATAGTTACATAAACATAGGGTGAGTTCCCACTAAACTGCTCTCCTTGAAAACTGAACAGCTAGTGTCTCTCTGCATTGCTCTACACAGAAATTCTTTAGATGTAGGGTTTGCATACAATGCAAAAATGTTCAATGTAAAAAAAATGAAGTGACCTCTAGTGCTGAAATCAATCGAGACTTTGTTCATGCCTCTTACCTTTGCCATGGCCTCTCCCATCCTCCAAAAGCGGCACGACAATAGTGTTGTTCACATTTCCAGGTGACCTTACAGCTGTGTAGACAACAGGCACCGACTGTACCACCACGGGGATGCGGTGAACATGACTCAGTTTGTTAGACTGTAAATTCATGGGACTTGAAGGCGGTACAGGATGGATAATGTGCAAAAACTGCTGGCCTCCAACACCAGATGCAGAGGCAACAAGGGGACCTGGAGTTAATACTGTTGACGAAGATGACGCTGAAGATACTGATGTGATAACGGTTGGGGATGAGGCTAGACGACTAGAAGACGATGAGGAGGTTGAAGTTGAAGAAGGTGAGGAGGCAGACGCTGTCATGGAAACTGGGGAGGATGAAACGGCAGTAGGGGACGTCCTGGCTTTGTTTATTGACAAGTCCACTGGCTCAGTTTGTGTTTGGAAGTGATCTACTGATAACGAGTCCTCCGGGGGCTCCCCTTTCACATTATTTAGCAACAGGGGAACGGCTTCCATATTGGGATAGTTGTGGACGTTTGGAGACTGTGGGGAGAAAAATGGAACATATATTTATCTTTATCACACATTGTATTGATGCATGGCTTACCACTTGAATGTTTATTAACTTTTCTCTTATTTTTATGGGACATTTATTCATTCCCCAAATATGTGAAGGACTGCTCAGTGACAGTCACTGTGATTAAAACTGAGGGCACAAAAGTACAACACAGAAGACAAGGCCTCTACCATAAAGACATTTTCATTCTATTGCGACAGACAAATACTATGAAATCAGTGCTCAATGCGGGAGAAAAGAGGCCACAGGAATCTCTAGGACTCTAACCCTTACTCAACACTATCACAATACGGAAACAGACCACCTGGCAACAATAGTGGGAAAACCCACTATGACATTTCTATGTTCATACTTGGTGCAAGAGTTACCATACCAGATTCAGAATATTCTGCACATTAAAAAAGGGCATAAAGTTCTTCACCCTCCAACACCTGATCACTAATGTATTGAATGGAAGTCATTTCTAATAAGTAGCTAATCGACAACGTATGAAAAAATTTTTCTCAAAATAACATACACAACTACAAGTGACATTTTAGGAAATAACTTAAGAAAAATATTCTGAAAATTTTAATTTGTCTATAAATTTTCATTTAATTTGAAATAATGATAATATTGTTAAAGTTCACCTGCATCCTTTTAAGTTTTAATGAGCAAAATTTGGTAATAATAGACTCCAAGATTTGTGATCAGCATGCTATTTATTATTTGGCATGAATATAAGTTTACATCTATCTATCTATCTATATATATATATATATTCATTCACTAATTTAACAAACATTTATTAAATGTCTGCTTACAAGTCCCCAAACGGCACAAGAGTACTATTGGCAGTGTCAGTCTAGCCTAAAAACACAGAATTAGACTATACTGATTATTTTGGTTTTATCTGTTTGACCAGATTAACATAGACATTATTTTTCTATTATATGAGGAACAAAAACTTTTTTTCACATTTTCAGAATAATACCTAAAATGATATTAAATTGGTTCATTTTGATTCTCATTTAAGAAAAGATTTTGGTTTGCTATTCCCCCTAAAACTTCAGCATACATTAAAAATAAACAAAATATGCTTCTTAAAGCCTTTTTAAAATAGAATATAAATTACAGCTCCATTCAAAACAGAAAATAGGAGTGCAAGGGCATTTCACTCAGCAACTGAGAAAATAAAAGAAAATACTTAAGTAATGGTCCAAGATCAGCTAAAATGGGAAATGGGTTGACGTTTGCATACTTTTTTTCCTTTTTCTTAGCTGACTTGGTTACTTACCTACAAAAACATATGAATTAGAAACAAAGTGAATCATCTAAAATATCTACTGTATGAAATTCTAAATGACAAGATTTTCAGTTTATGTGCTAACATTGAGATATAATTTTTTTTTACTCTTCTCAAAGACATTTAAAAAGCAAATAAAAGAGGTGTGGGTCGAATAGGAACAGCTAATAAAAGAGAAGGCTGAATAGGAACAGCTCCGGTCCGCAGCTCTCAGTGAGATCAATGCAGAGGATGGGTGATTTCTGCATTTCCAACTGAGGTACCTGGCCTATCTCACTGGGACTGGTTAGAGAGTGGGTGCAGCCCACAGAGGGCGAGCCAAAGCAGGGTGGGGTGTTGCCTCACCCAGGAAGTGCAATGGATTGGGGAACTCCCTCCCCTAGCCAAGGGAAGCAGTGAGGGACAGTTCCGTGAGGAAGAGTGCATTCTGGCCCTATGCTTTTCCCATGATATTTGCAACCCACAGACCAGGAGATTCCCTCAGATGCCTATGCCACCAGGGCCCTGGGTTTCAAGCACAAAACTGGGTGGCCATTTGGGCAGACACCAAGCTAGCTGCAGTTTTTTTTTTTTTTTTTTTTTTCATACCTCAATGGCGCCTGAAACAACAGCGAGACAGAATTGTAAAAGGGGGCTGAAGCCAGGGAGCCAAGTTCTAGCTCCATGGATCCCACCCCCATGGAGCCCAGCAAGCTAACATCCACTAGCTTGAAATTCTCACTTCCAGAACAGCAGTCTGAAGTCAACCCGGGATCTCAAGCTTGGAGTGGGGAGAGGTGTCTGCCATTACTGAGGCTTGAATAGGCGGTTTTCCCTCAGTGTAAACAAAGCCATTGGGAAGTTCAAACTGGGTAGAGCCCACCACAGCTCGGCAAAGCTGCTGTAATCAGATTGCCTCTCTAGATTTCTCCTCTCTGGACAGAGCATCTCTGAAAAAAAGGCAGCAGCCCCAGTGAGGGGCTTACAGATAAAACTCCCATCTCCCTGGGACAGGGCATCAGGAGGAAGGGATGGCTATGGACACAATTTCAGCAGACTTAAATGTCCCTGCCTGCTGACTCTGAAGACAGCAGTGGATCTCCCAGCACAATGCCTGAGCTCCGCTAACGGACAGACTGTCTCCTCAAGTGGGTCCCTGACCTGCATGCCTCCTGACTGGGAGACACCTTCCAGTAGGGGTCAACAGACACATCATACAAGAGAGCTTCAGCTGTCATCTGGTGAATGCCCCTCTGGGATGAAGCTTCCAGAGGAAGAAACAGGCAGCAATCTTTGCTGTTCTGCAGCCTCTGCTGTTGATACCCAGGCAAACAGGGTCTGGAGTGGACCTCCAGCAAACTCCCGCAGACCTGCGGCAGAAGAACCTGACTGTTAGAAGGAAAACTAACAAACAGGAACAGCATCAACATCAAGAGGACATCCACTCAGAGACGCCATCCGAAGGTCACCAACATCAAAGACCAAAGGCAGATAAATCCACGAAGATGAAGAAAAACTAGTGCAAAAAGGCTGAAAATTCCAGAAACCAGAATGCCTCTTCTTCTCCAAAGGATCACAACTCCTCGTCAGCAAGGGAATAAAACTGGACAGAGAATGAGTTTGACAAATTGACATAAGTAGGCTTCACAAGGTGGATAATAACAATCTCCTCCGAGCTAAAGAAGCATGCTCTAGCCCAAAGCAAGGAAGGCAAGAACCTTGAAAAAAGGCTAGAGGAATTGCTAACTAGAATAACCATTTTAGAGAGGAACTTACATGATCTGATGGAGCTGAAAAACACAGCATGAGAACTTCATGAAGCATACACGAATATCAATACGTGAATCAATCAAGTGGAATAAAGGATATCAGAGACTGAAGATCAACTTAATGAAATAAAGCATGAAGACAAGGTTAGAAAAACAGGAATGAAAAGGAATGAACAAATATAGGACTATGTGAAACGACCTAATCTACATTTGATTAGTGTACCCGAAAGTGACGGGGAGAATGGAACCAAGTTGGAAAACACTCTTCAGAATATTATCCAGGAGAACTTCCCCAACCTAGCAAGACAGGCCAACACTCAAATTCAGGAAATACAGAGAATGCCACAAAGATACTCCTAGAGAAGAACAACTCCAAGACACAAAAAGTCATCAGATTCATCAAGGTTGAAGTGAAGGAAAAAATGTTAAGGGCAGTCAGACAGAAAGGCTGAGTTACCCGCAGAAATTTCAGCAGATCTCTCCGCAGAAACCCTAAAAGCCAACAGAGAATGGGCGGCACGGGGGCAGGGGGGGCAATATTTAACATTTTTAAAGAAAATAATTTTCAGTCAAGAATTTCATATACAGCCAACCTAAGCTTCATAAGCAAAGGAGAAATAAAATACCTGACTTCAAAGCATACTACAAAGCTACGGTAACCAAAACAGCACGGTACTGGTACCAAAACAGATATATAGACCAACAGAACAAAACAGAGGCCTCAGAAATAATGCCACACATCTACAACCATCTGATCTTTGACAAACCTGACAAAAACGAATAATGGGGAAAGGATTCCGTATTTAATAAATGGTGTTGGGAAAACTGGCTAGTCATATGCAGAAAACTGAAACTGGACCCCTTCTTTACACCTTATATAGAAATTAACTCAAGATGGATTGAAGACTTAAATGTAAGATCTAAAACCATAAAAACCCTAGAAGAAAACCTAGGTAATACCATTCAGGACATAGACATGGGCAAAGACTGCATGATTAAAACACCAAAAGCAATGGCAAGAAAAGCCAAAATGGACAAATGGGATCTAATTAAACAAAAGAGCTTCTGTACAGCAAAAGAAACTATCATCAGAGTGAACAGGCAAACGACAGAATGGGAGAAAATTTTTGCGATCTATCCATCTGACAAAGGGCTAATATCCAGAATCTACAAAGAATTTAAACAAATTTACAAGAAAAAAAGCAAAAAAACCCATCAAAAAGTGGGTGAAGGATATGAACAGATATTTCTCAAAAAGAAGACATTTATGCGGCCAACAAACATATGAAAGAAAGCTCATCATCACTGGTCATTAGAGAAATGCAAATCAAAACCACAATGAGATACCATCTCGTGTTAGAATGGTGATCATTAAAAAGTCAGGAAACAAAAGATGCTGGAGAGGATGTGGAGAAGCAGAACGTTTTTACACTGTGGGTGGGAGTGTAAATTAGTTCAACCACTGTGGAAGACAGGGTGGCGATTCCTCAAGGATCTCGAAAAAGAAATACCATTTGATTCAGCAATCCCATTACTGGGTACATATCCAAAGGACTATAAATCATTCTACTATAAAGAAACATGCACACACATGTTTACTGCAGCACTGTTCACAATAGCAAAGATTTGGAACAACCTAAATGCCCATCAATGACAGACTGGATAAAGAAAATGTGGCACATACACACCATGGAATACTATGTAGCCATAAAAAAAGATGAATTCATGTCCTTTGCAGGAACATGGATGAAGCTGGAAACCATCACTCTGAGCAAACTAACATAGAAACAGAAAACCAAACACCGCATGTTCTCACTCTTAAGTGGGAATCGAACAATGAGAACACATGGAAACAGGGAGGGGAACATCACACACTGGGGCCTATCGGGAGGGTTAGGGACTAGGGGAGGGATAATCCGCATTAGGAGAGACACTTAATGTAGATGAAGGGTTGATGGGTGCAGCAAACCATGGCACGTTTATACTCTTGTAACAAACTTACATGTTCTGCACATGTATCCCAGAACTTAAAAGAATAATTTTAAAAAAAGGAAAGCAAGTTGCAGAAGAACAAATACAGTATGAGTCTATTTGCATAGAAAGGGATATATGAATGCATATAAATGACCCAAGAAACAGATGCATGCATACACAACTGTCCACAAAAATGTTTCAGTGATTTTTCTGCAGACTTCAGAGGCAGAGAAACGTTCCCATCTTTGAGACAATGTGTATTGTGAAACTGATCAAGTTTTCCTTTTTGCTCTCCCTGCTGTGAAGTTCACAATTAAATCTGTAATTTCGCTTTAATAACAGAAGGCTCCACTGAAACCAGTGGTTCTCAACCTTGGCTGCAAGTTATAATCACTTAGCTTTTTAAAAATCCCAATGCCCAGGCCACAGCCCATACTAAGTCAGAATCACTGAGGGCTGGGACACAGATATCCATTTTAAAAGATCCCCGAGTGATTCCAGTGTGCAGTTGCGGTGAAAATCACTTCTCCAGACTGTGTATCTGAATGCTGACGTTCCCTTGTTCAGAACTAAAAATCGCTTTATTTACATTTTCCTTGAATCTGATTTTTACTTATGTGTGTTTTCAATTTGATGTTGTGCATTTTTGTAAAGTGCTTCAAGTCCTCTCTGAAATGAGGTCTGATGTGGACAAAAATTGTAAACCTGTATTTAAACCACACACACACAAAAGAAAAAACAAACACCATAAATTGAACTACATTTACAAAAAACTATTGTCATTATCTACTCTTGTAACTAGAACAGTATTTCAGTTTCAGCATTATCATTTTATTTCTTTGTAGAAAAATGTAAAATGTTTATTAGTGTATTATACCCACATAGAAGTTCTTTGACTAGGCTGCTTTCATAAAAGATACCAACTAGTTTGCCATTAAAATAAAAAATATCAGTAAGCACATATTATTAAACACCACTAGTTTGACATTAAATATACTCTAATAAGTTTTTTTCCTTTTACTGTATTAATGTATCAAAATTCTTATTTTGGAAACAGTGATTATTTCCACCACAATTTTTTCTCCTCCTAACTATCTATTTAGACACAATATTCCTACATAAATCTACAAACCAAGGAGTAAAGAGTACATCAATGCAGAAACATTCCATAATGTAAATGAAAGATGACTTTAATAGAAAGACAATACAGGAGGAGGAGCTGATAAATGTGCAGCTTATCTGTAAAGAGCCTGCTTGTGAGACACCAAGTTTCGCTGAGCTTTGCAAACTGCTTAGACTCCTCTAAATTATGAAGAGAAGTCCACTTTTTGTGGGTATCTTCTTAATCCCTTACTGAGGAAAATATTTACCTCTTAAGATGTTTCATAACAACATCTTGTTATAAACAACAAGGTTATAGCTAATGAATAATATTAGCTTTCATAAGAAACCCGTGAAGCCAAATATTAACAACCCCTACATACTTTCAGACACTTGAGAATTACATGGCTTTTGCATGAGCTCAAACCAGAATAGAGCAAAGGCTCACAAAAATAAGAAGAATAAAACAAACCCTGGGACCAAAGACACCTTATTTAGAACCTTTTACAAATTACACATGAATCTGTAAACATCACAGAGATAGATCCAGGTTCCTTTTTCATATGCAGCAGTTGAAATGCAGCTAGCACATTAAAAAATAATGCTTCAGCACTATAAAGAGGACAAAATCCTTCTTGTACAATTCATCTGTTTACAGTTTTGACACAGCAGCATATCCTGACAGCTGACACTAATCTCTTATACAATGATCATGGGGCAGGTAAAGTCATCCATAATTCCAGCTTGAGATTACACTGACATATTTGTAAAGCCAGAAGTACTACAAAAACACGGTCTCAAAATAGCTATGGTACATACTTTTGTTTCTCCTTTTAGGGAAGAAAAAAGACCCTAAAGTCTCAGTCCTGAAATCATCATTAGAAATTCATTTATTTACTTTTAGGAAATAGAAAATCAAAAGCATTTGTTCTGTGGCACATCCCTGTCATCCCAGCTACTCAGGAGGCTGGGCAAGAGAATCGCTTGAACCCAGGAGGTAGAGGTTGCTGAGCCAAGATTGCACCACTGCACTCCAGCTTGAAAAAAAAAAAAAGACTCCAAAAAAAAAAAAAAAAAAAGGCGGGGGGAGGGAGGTGGTATTGGTTCTGAGGTTTGCATCTGTAAATGTGTAGTTGTCCTGACAGGATGGGGGCACTACAAATAGCCTCAGGGGGAACACAGTCCAAGGAGATACAAAGGAAAAAATCCCAAATGAAAAATACAATAGTGAAAAATGAAACGAAAGAATTACACGTATTAGAGAAAGTGAGAAGAGATACTAGGTGTGACACCCAGGAAATGGCCTCAAAGGGGATGAGAACACTGAAAAGAGGAGAAACAACAAAGGAGGGTCAAAAGTTTTAAGCATGAGGAAGAGACACTTCTGCAAAAAGGACAAAGAATTCCATACTAAAATTTTTCCCTTGTTTACTAACTCCTCAGTTCTTGATTCATTAATGAATTCACATGGCAGTGTCAACTAAATGGGGTTTTTTTGTTTGTTTTTAGATAAAAGCCCATCACAATCTTTGTCTGGGAGTGGTGTCTATAGCTGAATTTTTGCTGTTGATATCCCTGGTATGAAAGAACGCTTACTGTACTCACACTATCATGCTAAAACCCTGCTTCTAACAACAGGAAACTTGTATAAGAACACTGGATTTATGTCAAAGAGGACAGTAATTTCATTTTCCAAAAGATCATATAATATCCCTTGAAAAAGCCCACTGTAAAACATAAATTTTTATAATACATACTAAATAATTGCATAAATACATATAAAAGGCCACAAAAATAAATGCAACAATATACTTCATTAAAAACCATGTGTGTGAAAACCTAAAGATAAATATAAGAAGGATTATACTGTCACATTGTCTATTCTCCAAAACTCTCAAAGCCAGTTTTACTCACTTTAAACCACTCAGTAAAATATTACACATAACATTCTAATGAACATGTTTTTTTGGGTGATCTGGGAATTACATTTGAGGTTTTCTAATCAGATAATGTTTTTCCTGAATAAACATCTTAAAATGTAATTTCAGCTTTAGGCATTTTGTTGAATGAATGTCAAATGAATCTAAAACCTCCTACTTGTTAGTTCTCAGAGTACTAGATATGTTTCTTATGATTATCTATCGCTATCAGCTGAATCTTATTATGGTCTGTCTGTGAACAAAAGGCATTTGAAATGATGGTCATATATTTTAATCACCTGGAATTTAAAAAGAAAAAAAATATGTCTGGATACTACTCCATCTTTGGAAACTCCTACAGGGATTCTTTCTTGTAGCCAGGATTGAGGAGGAATGCATAATATTCTATTAAATTCAAGATTCACATACTGTTTCCTATTTAGTAACGCCAAGGATGTTTAGAGATGGGGCTGACGTACATGGGCATGCACAGGTACACACAGGATGGTCCCAGCTATCCATCTATCCATTTAGTCATCTGTCATTTAAATACATTATGCTCCATTTTACTTTTACAAACATTTGAGAAATAATTTCATGGCAATTAAAAATAATTAAAAAGTGTCTTGCCTAATATTACATAGCTCATGGCTTAACTGTCCAAGAATCTTTGTTTTTGTAGACTGTTGTGTGATATTATACAAAGACAATTTGATTTGGACACAAAAGGCTTGGATTCATCACCAATCCTTGTTGCGTATTAGCTGTGCAATCTGGGTATCATCACTAAAATCCTCTAGGTCTTAGCTTATCCATCTATAAAAGTGTGATGTTAATTCCAAACTCATACAACTGTTGTGAGGATTGGGTTAATAGCATTAAGTGCTTTTAAGTAATACTGAGAAAGGAGAGACAAGCAAATGAGTAGAACTTCCTCTGGTTAGAACTAAAAATTCCAAACAGAACTTAATCTATTACTAAAACGATCTCAGGAGGAACCTCACTCACTGAATGCAGCATAAGATATATTCTGACACAGAATCTTATAAATACAGTCATTGCGGAGGAATAGTGTTTACTGAACCAAATAAATACATGTTATAAAAGTAGGCGAACAAGTCATCTTTAAGGATCTCTTATGATTATTTAAAAACAATGTTCTCTTAAATGTAGATAACTACACTTTCTAGCTGAACTAGATTGGCCCACAGGAAGATCATGTAACAGTTGACAGAATACATTTTAACTGACTAGCCTGACTTCTGATTCCACAGTATAAATAACTTGCATCAATCCACACTTTAGTGTGCATCCATTATGACAATCATATAACAAATAGATTTAAATAATTGTTTGGGGATTTTGGTCATTCTTTAGCAGTCTTATTATGAGATGAAATAGGAGCATATGTGTTTCTTGTGTCTCAGTAGAAAATTAGTTTACATAAATTTCACTATGTGACTTAGTGATTAATTGAACATGTACCTTTTATGGGAGGTGCTTAAGGACACTTACCTTAAAAGGGAATTAAATTAATTCTATGACTCCACATTCTTTGAGCTTTTAAGTTACATTGCATTATTTTAAAGAGCAGTATATTTTAGGTAAAGAGCCAAATTCCTTTGGAACATGAAGTGCATAGTAGGTACATGCCTTAGTTTTGGTGCCTGGATTTCCCTCAGTAAAGACAATTTTTTATTAGTAGTAAACAAAATGGTTTTAAGAGACGAGCACTATTCTTAAAACAAGCATCCTGCCACTCTGGCTATTGTTGCTACAAGTATAAAAGTTACCACACATCCATTTTTGAATGGAGCATGCATTTCACTTTCCTCTATTCTTCTGTATTACTAAAAAGAGAGGCCTATTTTTCAATATTTGTCTTGCAGGAGCTCCAATGGTCATAATTTACCTTGCTTTCAGCCCAGTGATTCTTCTTCTTTACTCTACATGTTCAAGGGCAAACTCTTAAACATAAATGCCGTAAAAGTGTAAATTTATAAAACTGACAAAGAAAAAAGTAAAGCAAAGTATTCTAAAGAAAGATAAATCGTACCTCCTCTAAAAGTACAGTTGAGAGAGTAAAAGGAAAAATGTAGAAATATCCTACACTGATAACCTGGAATTTGGTTTGAATGAGTTATCTACTGGATTTCAGGGGAAGATATTTGAATAAATATTTAATTCAACTGCCTTATATCAATATGTTAATTGTTAGTTTAAGAAATGATTGATTCTAGCCAGGTGCAGTGGCTAATGTCTGTAATCCCAGCACTTTGGGAGGCTGAGGTAGGTGGATCACCTGAGGTCAGGAGTTCGAGACCAGCCTGGCCAAAATGGTGAAACCCCATCTCCACTAAAAAGACAAAAATTAGCTGGGTGTGGTGGCACACACCTGTAATCCCAGCTACTCCAGAGGCTGAGGCAGGAGAATTGCTTGAACCCAGGAGGTGGAGGTTGCAGTGAGCTGAGATCCTGCCACTGTATTCCAGCTTGGCCAACAAAGCAAGACTCCATCTCAAAAACGAAACAAAACAAAACAAATGAAAAAGGAAATGACTGATTCCTTAAGAAAATTTAAAGTCTGTGCATAACATAATGTGCTCTTAGTGCTTTTATGTTTTTATGCTTTTAACATTTGAATTGAAAATGCTAACCTTTAAAATGGGTTCAATACACACATTTAAATTTATTCTAAAGTTCTGTTACTTCCTAACAGTTTTATTTTTTCATGACTTATTTTCCAGGGCTTTCATAAATCATATTACTTACCTGAAGAAAATCAGGATCTATGTTTACAGACTGCTGCTCTGAAACTCTAGTTTGGCCCATGTATATTATGAGGTTAAGTTGGTGTGAGTGAGTGAGGAGGAGAGAAGGAATTTTGTTATGTATTTTAAAATTTGATAAGCAGGCCAGGTGCAGCTGTGGCCGGCAGATCACCTAGGTCAGAAGTTTGAGACCAGCCTGATCAACATGGTGAAACTCGTCTCTACTGAAAAAATACAAAAATTAACAAGGTGCGGTGGTGGGCACAAGGCTGAGGCAGGAGAATCGCTTCAAAACGGGAGGCGGAGGTTGCAGTGAGCTGAGATGGTGCCACTGCACTCTAGCCTGGGCGACAGAGTGAGACCCTGTCTAGAAATCAAACAAAAAATCAGTAAGCAGACATTCCCAAGGATTGAAAAGATGAACAAACATTTTTAAACAGGAACATAAATGTGTTCTAGATAAATACACAAATATTTGCAAATAAACGATATTTTCTTTTACCTTATAACTTAATTAGGGAATATTCATCACACTTGCGAGCTGGGAAGGAATATGGTGCTCAAGATGTTTTGAATTTTAAACCACTTAAATTCTACTTATATGGTCAGAAGGAGAAGCAGTATCACTGCAACAAAGGCCAGAAAAGGAAGTTTAAGAAGTTGGATTAATTCCTATTATCTTACAATTGCTTTTAAACAGAATTTCACAAAGCACACAAAAATGTCTTAAAAATAAAGATGTAACTATTATAAGGTTATCTTTTCCACATGATTAGAATTTTGTTCTTTTGGTTTTAAATTAATGTTATTATTCATTGGATTATTTATAATATTAATTAAAATTTCACTATACATGCCAGAAAAACCTGTTGTATAGGCTTTTAAGGGATAAAAGGTTCATTTAAATCTTTATCCTAAATCACAATCTCACTCCAGTGCCTGAGGCAAATGCTCTGTGCTAGTTACATATTTTTAAATATGCAATAATGTTTACCATCCTCAAACAGACTAATCTCTGCTACCAGAGAGGCTCTGCTTTTGAGTCTATAAAATGTTCACCATAAACTGTTATTTCTTACAATATCTCACAGTTTTGAAGTATATCAAATTTTAGAGAACAAAAAGTTGACCTCAGAGTGGCTGTGACAGTCAAATGATACACTTGGAAACTCTCACACAGGATAAGTATGTAAAGCAAAACTGTAACCTTTTTATGTAAACAAACGCATTTAGATAAACAATGGCTTTGCTTTTTGGATAACACTGTGGTTTCCTTGGGAGTATCTATGGGGGATGGTTCCAGGACCCCTCCACCAGGGATACCAAAACTATAGATGCTCAAGTCCATGATATAAAATGGCACAGTATTTGCATACAGCCTACACAAATCTCCTCATAAACTTTAAATTATCTCCAGATTACTCATAATATCTAACACAATGTAAACACAATGTAAACAGTTGTCATTTCTATTTTTTTTTTTAAATTATCTCTCCAGTCCTAGAACTTTCTACCCACAGTTGGTTGAATCTGCAGATGTGAAACCCAGGGACACTGAGGGACAACTGTATATACTTGTCTTCTAATAGAAAACACTTTTAGAGTCAGCTAAACCACTAGGCCAAGGCAAGACTCATGGTGAAGCTCAGAGAAAGCTCTCTTTTCCTACCTTTCCTGGAAGCAGAGGCAGCTGCAATGGGAAATTGTCACAAGCAGAAAAGCCAGAGCTTTGAAAGGCCCCAGAACTTTTTCATGAGCAGTGGATTTACTCATTTTTCAAACTTTGTTTTGGAATCACAGGATATATGTGCTGGTTTGTTATATGGGTGTATTATGTGACACTGAGTTTTGTGGTACAATTGATCCTATTACCAGGTAGTGAGCGCAGTACACAAACAGGCAGTTTTCCAATCCTTGGTTCCCAGCCCCGATAGTACCCAGAGTCTAATGTTGCCATCTTTGTGCTCACGTGTACTCAACGTTTAGCTCCCACTTATAAGTCAGAACACGTGATATTTGGTTTTCTGTTTCTATGTTGGTTCTCTTAGGATAATGACCTCTAACTTCATCCATGTTGCTAGAAAGGCCATGATTTTGGTTTTTATGTGTGGCTGCATAACATTCCATGGTGTATGTGTACCACATTTCCTTTATCCAGTCCACCACTGCTGGGCATCTTGGTTGATTCCATGTCTTTGCTACTGGAATAGTGCTGCAATGAATATGTGGGTGCATGTGTCTTTTTGAAAGAATGATTTCTATTCCTTTGAGTATATACCAGTAATGGGATTGCTGGGCCAAATAGTAGTCCAGCTTTTACTTGAGAAATCTCCAAACTGCTCTCCATAGTGCTTGGACTAATTTACATTCCCACCAAGAGTATATAAACATCTCACTTTCTCTGGAGTCTCTCCAAAATATGTTACTTTTTTAATTTACTTAACAAAAGCCATTCTGATTGGTGTGACATGGCATCTCATTGTGATTTTGACTAAGCAGTGGATTTAATTTCATCTCAACTCATTGCTCAATTAGTAAAACACATTAACATAAACCAACACTTAAGCCTTGGCTTTTGTCTTCCAGGGAAAGGAATACAGACGGACATGGCTGTTTCTGAGGATTCCAGAGGATGACACCATCTAAAGTTGTTGTAATGGGCCCTTTTTGGACTACAACTGCCACTAGGCACATACAGGTGTATGTAATAAATGCATTTAAGTGGAGAACACATTGTACAAATCAAGCCCCCATTGCCTGTACCTGTCAAGACAGCAGCATAAGCAAAATGGTAAAAGAGCCAAGCTGGAGCCTTAGAGATGAAGGCAGGCACAGGGAGGCAGAAACGACAACTGATGTTCCCGAAAAGGTGCCATGCCCACCAGCCACAGCTTCTGCTAATCAGGTGTGAGTTACAGTGACACGGAGACCCTCAGCTCTATGTTCCTCTTGGCTGGGATGCTTATACATCAGAAATAAGAATTTTAAAATATGATCATAGTAATGCTGACAAGGATTTAGGAACACTGCCACCTATATTATGCTATAAGATGGAAGGGAAGCATTTTAAGGAATCCTGTTGAACGGTCTCAAAAGTAAATACCTTTCAACTCATACTTCTAACAAACTGGGAACTGCCATCCTCCTCTCTCTTCCTCCCACCCTCCCTCTTCCATACACACACCCAGCCACCCATTCACCTACAGGCTCACCTCTTCAGCAGGAGGGAGTAACCCTATATTCAGAAACCATTTAACATCTATCCCTAACTACTCAACATTAAAAAAACAAAATAATGCTTGGAAATGGCATCCTTAAGCAAACACTCTTTAAACCAGATCAGACAAAAAAGGGCCTGGAGCAGTGACTCAGGCCTGTAATCCCAACAATTTGGGAGGCCAAGGTGGGCGATTTCTTGAGCTCAGGAGTTCAAGACCAGCCTGGTCAACATGGTGAAACCCTGTCTCTATTAAAAATACAAAAACTAGCTGGGTGTGGTGGCATGCGCCTGTAATCCAGCTACTCCAGAGGCTGAGGCATCAGAATCCTTTGAACCTGGGAGGCGGAGGTTGAAGTGAGCCGAGATCACACCACCGCAATCCAACCTGGGCAAGAGAGTCGGACCCTGGCTCAAAAAATAACATAATAAAATAAAATAAAATAAAATAAATATTTAAAAAAAGGAGTCAAGGAAAGTTAAGACAGATTTAGTCATGATTCCCATAGAATGATTTCACAATTTCAAGTGCTGGAACACCAGAAGCAGCTTTCTAAAGACAGTCTTTATCTTTGAAAGATTACATATATAGCAACATTTCAATTTCATGCAAGTAAGTACTTTAGATTGTTTTGAGAGAACATCCCAGGGGCAACATCATCCCTTAAATAGCACTGTATCTAAAGCAAACTGGACAAGAATCAAGATGACGTGTTCCAGAAAACTTTGTTAGATGACTGAAAAAGGGGCTGGTGAGGACACAGACACGGATGTTGAAATTACATGAAGATACTGAATGAAATAACAACATAAAATCTGAGAGTATGGAGAAACTTAATATGTTAAAATTTATATATTTTTATATGAAATGTGAGGGGGTTTGCTTAACTAATTTAATACATTAAAATATTAATACACTTAAGGTGAAATTATCTACACATTTATACATTCTAGTTGGTTACAAAAACTTCTTGGGGAAATAGGGCTAACTTACAGCAGGGACTTAAATTGAGACATAGACAGCAATTTTGGATTTTGAGAAAGATACCTATCAGGATGCTTAACTTTGATTTATTTTGGGGAATAAAAATTAGAAACCAAAACATAGACATAAAAACAATCAAGTATGAAACAAGGATTTTAACCTCAGCTGTTCACTGCAATCTTTATGAAACATTTTAAAGGTGCAAAGAACAGAGACCTATGGCAGTAGGTTTGGTGCAGACTCCAATAGTTTACAAAGCATCATATCTAAATCTGATAATCAGACAAGTTTGAGAAACAATATTCAATGGCAGGGAAACTTTTTATGTAAAGTGAAAAAATGTTAGTATGCAAAACCATATAAAAAACATGAGCTTAATTTTGTCCCCCCAAAGCATTCTTATTTATATATGAAAAGAATATATGGGAAAAATTGTTCTGGAATGTTGACAACGTTTTCTCCTTTAAGTGAATTTGTGAGAGAACGACATTTTCTTTTTAATTTTTTTCCCATATTTTCTACATCATATCTTTGCTACTTTTAAAATTTAAAAAGTCATATTTTTAGAAAGAAAAATATTTTGGGAAAGAAATCTAAAAGGGGAGCAGAGCTTTTTAAAATCTGGTTTTCACAGTTCTAGATCCTGGTGAACAGTAATGTCATTAGAAGAAAATATTCTATACTGCTAAAAGCTCTATTTCTTAAGCGTATTACTAGTATCAGTTTTAGATTGGTGGCATGATTATTCTATAAAATTAACACAGCCACTTACAATTTGAAATTAATTAAGGAAAACAGCAAAATATAACTAATAACTGATGGTATGTGATTCTAGTTTCCCCAGCGGATTAAAACAATGGTGTTCCTTGGAAATCCCAACCTGTGGCATTACTGAACAATTTACTGGGAGGACAATTTCATGTTTGAGAAGTTATCATAAACAATTACCTATCAGCAGCTGGGTACTACAAGGCCCTTTCTGTTTTTGATGAAAAGCTTTCCATCAGTAAGTATTTAGTGATCATTGCTATACGATTAACACAACACTTTGATAAATCTGAGCAGGCTAAGAAAGCATTTTTCCCCCTCGAGGTTTAATGAGATTTCCATCATTTTTAAAAAGTGAACTACAGCTGGAAAACATGAAAAGGAAAAGCAATGCGGAAAGTTTCAAACCCATATTCTATACAAATGGAGGTCATTAAGAACAAATTTGAGAAAAGCAAAACTGTGCTGTTTAAATCAAAGTCTTCAGAATGCAAAAACTAAAAGTGTAAGTGTTCAAATAAGTGTTATAAAGATTGTGAAATCAATTTTAACTGATCTTTTTAAAATGCAGGAAAAAGAAACATTTACCATTAATATTTACTACAACATTAGTAAATTTTTCCTCTCTAGTTTTACAAGTGAAGAAATACGGTCTCACAGAAGTTGAAAAAATTGCCCACGGCCACAATGTAACATGGACCTATAATCTAAACCTAAGGGTAATTTCTACGACTAAATTCACTTCCCCATGCTGCCTGTATCAGCCCCGGAAGAGAAAGAGAAAGATCTCCTGTCTTTATTGGTGAAATTTTCTCATGGAGTTCATGTGCAATCAGTACTTGGAAATACCAACTGAAAAGAATATAAAATAACGACCACTGCTAGGGTAGTTGTTTGTAAGCCGAAACCCACTTCCCCATATACCTGGCATATAACAAATTTAATGGTATGACGCAGACGTCAGTTACCAACATCACAATGTCTATTTATTAATTAGTTCCTGTTTGTCCTCAAATCAGGCTTTAGAAAAACAAGAACAATGAAAATTAACCCGAATTTAGGAACAGCATGCTGCATTTTGTGTAGTGGTCAGGCTGTACGGGATATATGTTTGAAAGAAATAAGAAAAGACAGCAAGATTAAAAAAAAAAAGCAAAAACCTCGTTAGATTTGAAAGCAAGTACAATTAGCATTGTAAGTAGAAAAATCAGCTCACCATAAACGTAATTTCTGTTCTTCCTTTTCTTTCAAGCTAAAGACTCAGAAATTTTAACAAAAATGTTTTATTTTTGACCAATGATGAGTGCTCCTTGATAAAACCAATGTAATAAAGTGTAACTTTTGCAAATGGGACAATAAGTGAGAAGAAATGCAGTGTGGTTTTGTAAAAAGGATACATGCCTGAGTTCCAGTCTGGGTTGTATTTTATATGATCAGTTCTCTCATTGCCTCTTTTCAATTTCTAATTGAAAATGATGTTGATTATGCTTCTGCACAGTTCGGGTGTCTGTTATCTCCTCCAGCCATACCAGATTTCACCTGTTCTAAATTAGATGCCACTCTTCCGTGCTTCCAAAGCATTCTGAGCTTTGTGTTTCTTTGTCTTACGAGGCCATGGGACTACTGAAGATACCACTTTTATCTTGTTATTTTGTAGACAAGCACCTATCACAGTCTCAAGTACAAAGTAAGCACTTAATTAAAGCTCATTAGTAATGCTCCAGCTGCTCTCTAAAGGCCTTATTGGGTATCAGGCTGAGTATATCTATGTGCCAGGTGTGGTGGCTCATGCTTGTAATGACAGCACTTTAGGAGGCCAAGACCGAAGGACTGCTTGAGCTCAGGAGTTTGAGACCAACCCAGAGAGACTTTGTCTCTACTAAAAATAAAAAAATAAAAATAAAAATAAATAAGCTGGTCGTGGTGGTACACACCTGTAGTCTTAGCCATGCCAAAGGCTGAGGCAGAAGTATCACCTGAACCCAGAAAATTGGGCTGCACTGAGCTATGACTACATCACTGCATTCCAGCCTTGGTGACAGAGTGAGAAAAATCTATGAATTAATTACCCCGTGTCTAAAACTTAAACGGTAAATACATTAACTTGTTATAACACATATAAAAATTAAAGTTGAAGGTTTTCATTGGCTCACTCTTTTGCTAGAAAAGAATTTAAATTTATCAATTGAAATTTAATTCCTCCCACTACAGAACTTTAAGTGACTAGTTTCCATGTATTACAAGACGATTTTTTTTTTAAAACACAGGATGAAAGACACACAATTCCAAGGGGCTTAAAACCAAATGTATGAGTCATATTTTGTATTTTTGCTAATTTGAAATACATTTCCTTTTTTATAACTAGAAAACTTATAATTAGCATCTCTCAATATGTCACAGTAATAGGAAGTTAAAAAATAACATTCTCTCTGGTTCGGAAACTTAGTCTTAATGTCTAACAATTTTTTCAAAGTTAGGATTCTGCATTTTTTCTGTCAATCAGGGTGTAATACATGGCATGTAATACAGTGCATGAAGGTTGTAAATGCTATAATTAGACACAATGATAAACGCATGCACCCTATTCTTGTTAATTTTCCATTCCATGGTAAATAAAAACTGCTAACTCTAATCCTTTCAGTGTGGGGATGACTTGTACCAGCAACCTCCAAACTCTGAAGCTGCTTCCTGAACAGTGAACTCTACACTTGCTTTCTCCTCCCCGTGGTTTATCTTGCTCAGCTCCTGCATGTGCGTTCTAGTCCTCTAGAACTTTTGCACTGGCATTGTTATTTTGCATTCTTATTTACCCTAAGGGAGTAGTTATTAACTACAAGTAGTTTGTCCCCCAGGGGACACTGAGCAACATCTGAAGACACTTGTGATTGTCACAGCTGAGGATGTAGTGCCAAGACAGGTCCCAGGACAAAGACAAAAGATCAAGAGTGTTGAAGTTTAAAGAAACCCTGAACTAAGCCATCATCTTTTTCCTACTATTTTTTTCGCCCTAACGTCTTATATTTCCCTCTCTTATTTATGTTCGGAATTCTTCATTTTTTCCTTCTCTAACTCTTCCATTCATGTTAATCATGTAAATAATATATGCACAGAGTCTAAGCATATATACGTGCATCTCTGTGGGTGGGTGAATACAGCTTAGGTATTGGTATGAATGCTGGTGGGCATGTGTGTATTCTCGTGACATCTTAGCATGTAGTGCACTTAAAAATCATGGAAGGGGCCGGCCCCGGTGGAGTATGTGTGAAAGAATACATACAAAAATTAACTCAAAGTGTTTATTACCTACATATACAAATTTATGTATCTATGTGTTCCTAGCCCTTCACTTTAAAAGTATTAATTGTACAGTTTTGATATATTTGCTTAACTGTATAAATAGAAGAGTGCAGATAAATTTGTTTCTGTTGTTATTGCTTTTGTTTTTTTAAATCAAAGGGAGTTGGGGTTGAGTTAAAAACCTTAACACATAATTGCGTTGGAGGATCCGATCCGTAAATCCATGAAGCATCTGTCTTTCCAGTAAGGATTCTGGACATCAGCCCATGTGATGCTACGGCTAGCTAAATCTAGGCCCCAAACTTAAATTACTTTTACAACATTTAAAGGGGAAAAGGCATGTCTATCTAACAATTATAAACATGCCTTACAGTATATATCACAACATCTCAATATAAAAAACTATTATGAATCACATTTTACACATAGGAAACAGACGTGGAGAGGTTAAAAAATGTGCCATTGGTTCTAAGGCATTACATGAAATGTCAAAACACAATCTTGAGTGATCTCTGGCAATAAAATCCAAGGCCTCAACTATTAATGCAAATACTAACTCCCACATCTGAATCTCTGATGTATGCCTACAGCAGATCAGGAAAGACTGAAATCACTGCAAACAATTCTGTAAAACATTTCTCTCTTATTTTGTGCAATTTTAAGATGACTATAATGTTTCATAAAGAAGAAAGAGTCAAAAGGTTAAGTAAAAACTTTCACAGACTTCAAAAACATATCTTAGCATAATTATTTTTTCTTTTATTGGTTTTCCTTATAAAATCTCTAAGAAAACAACAACTGTACATTATTAAATTATTTATTACTGAATAAATAAGAAAAAGAAAAGAGTCACACACGTTAATCACTTCTTTGATCCAACTAGAAGTTTGGTTTCCATGAGATAAAGTTACTCTGTGTTTTTTATTTTAAATAATTCCTATGATAAAATCCCAAATTAATTATTAAGTAAATTAGCAGACTCACATTTATGTGATTCATTGTCTCAGCATCAGAACTTTGAGTTGCAGTTAAGATAGCCAACTTTCAATTATCTACTCATAGACAAGATCACCGTACAAGTAATCCCAAGTGACAGATAATCCAAAAAGGCATTTAGTTGGGTTTAAAATTCATTATATGATTCTAGCAGATTTAGCACTATAATTAAATTTATTAGACTCATTAAAATGAATTTATATAATTCATTTGTATTTCCTAAACACATGTCAACTGAGAGAGGATCTCAGAAACATGCTGGATGAAGAAAGGAGGTTGATTTGCTATTAGCAATTTTTCCTGTGAATAACTGACAAGAAGTCATGGGGAGAGTGAAACTAAATTTCATATTTATTAAGAGTGTTATGTGATACACGAGAGATTATATTACCGCAGTATGGTAGAGGTGTTGTGGCATGGGCTGTGGATTCCAACAGACAGGTTTGTGGGCTGGTTCTGCTCTTGCTCTGGGACCATAAGCAAGTTTCTTATCTTTCTAAACTTCAGCTGTTTACTTACAACAGTACTAATAGTAGCACTTCCTACATATTAAGGGAGTTCTAAAAATCAAATTATTAAATGCACATTGCTTGACACAAAATAGTTAAACTTAGTTGTGGTTATTTTTTGTTGTAGCTCTTATTTTATCTATTTTACTGTAGTGCTAAAACTAGAACATCTGATAGTTTGTATCATTTTGCCTCCCATAAAATGTTGCCACCTTTGATTATTCAATAAATTACATAGTATTCTGGAGGGTCAAATATTAGAATATGTTTATAACCTAGTGCAGAAGACAGTTGGACATACTTATAACTATCAAAACTAACTGGAAAATACTAGAGATGTGCAGTTTTCTAGTTTTAAGCTTCTGGGGACATATATATTCAGAAATTCAAACATTTGTAGGATTTTTAGAAGGTAACACACACTGCCAGGAGGGCTTGGGGCAGAACCACATACTCTGACGCATTAATGTTTCTTCAGTAAAACACATGAACATTTACCCTGAGTGTTGTAAAGACTATAAATACTTTCATGTCAGTTTAGTACAGCTTTTAATTCTAAATAAGTAATTTTTCAGAATTTTTAAGGATTTTAGATTATAGATAAGAAGTTGTGGAAATGGATTAAATAGAATGATACACCTAATCTCAATTCTACAGTTTTCCATTAAAAATATGCTACATATCACAGCATTATAGGGTAAGATAATTGGGGAATTAAAAATTCCTCTTGGTTTACATAAAATGGCCCTGAATAATTTCTAGTAAATGGAATTTTAAATAGCAATTCAAGTTTAATTACTCCCTAATTTTTAAAAGGGTATGGCAGATATCCTGATTTGTATAAAGTGACATATAGATAGCATTACCGTTTTATACTTGGCTTCCATTAGGAATTAATTTCTTTCATAGTTGTAATTTACCAGTGAGTGGGATTAAATTATTAGATTTAAGGTTTTAACAAACTATTAAATTCCTCAATTCTGATCAGTAGATGAAGCAAAACATAAGCAATATGATTGGAAACAGAGCTGAGCCCTCCAGGGAAAAAACACTGGTGTCTACCTATTATTTTCCCACAGATACACAACAATTATATCAGATTGTGAATAATCCCCAATATGAAGTAGAAAAAAATCTGATGCATTTTTATAAAAAACTGACAGAAACAGTTTGTATCATTCACTGACAGGCGTAAGGAAACATTACCGACGATAAATCCAAAATATTCAATCGAAAGGATTTTAAATTACAAAGGAGTTCAAAAGGTAGTCTGACTGCCTGGGTAAAATTTGCTAAAAATTCTGTTCAACAGAAACATCAATCAACACAAGATTCATCATTCAGGAAGTGCTAAATTTTCAGGAATCTCTGACATGAGATCACAGTAGAATGAATGAATATATATGTGATAAAGTGGTACATAAAAAAAACATAAAAATACGTATTTTGAAGAGGACTTAATATTGTCAACTTTGAATAGGATTAGAGTCATAGTTTTCAATCCAATATAAAATTAAAGAGTAAATACAAGTAAACAGGTTTAAAAGCTTCAATTTTCCAAATACAGGTATAAGGAGAAATCTGACAGAAAATATATGATGAAAGATAAATACAGTTATATAATAAAAAACAACAAAGAAATAAGGCCCCTTCCACTAAACAAAAAGGAGTCTATAAATAAGTCAAATGTTATGGTCAACTTGATTGCCTAAATTTCAAATGTAACTTTGTGCTTTAGCTCTATAATCACATTGTCTCAACAGTGAGCTGTGTACATTTCTTACCATTGTTTCAAAACTCACATTTAAACTGCAAATCTTTTTCATGAGGGGCTTTATGAAAGGGACCCAAAGTGATGAGATGCAAAATAATCTGGACAATTTATGGCACATGAAATGTGGAAAACAAAAAGCTAAGGCAGAGTAACTTGTATTAGATCAACTCTCGTGTTAGAAACGGGAACCAAACTGGCTTAAATTTGAAAAAGTGCATTTTAAGACAATGAAGAGCAACTAAAACAACCAGAACTTGAAGGTCCATTATCCAAGAAGGAAGAAACACAAGGAAAGGAACTATCACTGTATATCATTTTTCCTTGAGGCATAATCACAATGTCTGCTATTCACTTAAATTACAAAACATTTCAGGATCCTATTCCAAATTACTTAAAACTAAAAGGAGAGAAATACATAAGAAAAAACTAAAAAGAGAGGGATGAGAAAAATAAGAACAAATTAAAAATTTTTTAGTTACCCAACGTGTACTTTAAAATAACAATCATAAAATGCTTAAGAGTAGATAAGAAAATTGTATTCCAGAACTGCAATCTACAAAACAAAACAAAAACCTAGTCAAATATACAGATTCCAGAAGCAAAAAATATAACACTTGAATTGAAAACTTGATACTTGTGTTTAACAGCAGAAGGGACATAGCAGAAGTGATTAATGAACTGAAAAATGAATGAGCAAAAATGAGAATGTAGCCAAGTGGGAGTAGTAAGATACTTTAAAAAGCATAAAACAGGCCTGACACAGTGGCTCACACCTATAATCCCAACACTTCGGGAAGTGGAGGCAGGTGGATCACTAGAGTCCAGGAGTTCGAGACTAGCCTGGTCAACATAGAGAAAACCCATCTCTACTAAAAATACAAAAATTAGCTGAGCGTGGTGGTGGGCGCCTGTAATCCCTGCTGCTCGGGAGGCTGAGGCGTGAGAATCACTTGAACCCAGAAGGCAGAGGTTGCAGTGAGCTGTGATCACGCCACTGCACTCCAGGCTGGCTGACAGAGCAAGACTGTGTCTCAAAAAACACAACAAAATAAAACAAAAACACATAAGATACACGGGAAAGGTATTACAGGTGTGTACTGGAGGCCCAGAGGCGTGGAGAGAAAAAGTAGGAAGACAGGGCACAGCAACATTGAAAAAACTGGCCAGATGTTTTCTGAAAGACATTATGCTGTAAAATTCAAGAATCTATAAATCCCAAGCAATATAAATTCAAAAGAAACTCTCAAAAGTAGTAGCAGTCAGTGAAAAGATGAGCTCCTAAGGAGTAACTATTTGAAGGGTTACTTTTCAACAAAATGACAGAGTCAGAAGACAACAGGACAGCTTTACAGTCTGAAATAAAGAAAATAAAACAACTGAAAACTTTGATACTTTTCTATCAAAAATCAAGACAAAATGCAAACATTTTAAATAAAAATGGAGCATTCATAGCTAACAGACCGTATAAAAAGAAGTACTAAAAAAATTCTTCAGGCCCAAGGAAAATCATCCCCCATATAGAAATATGGAAATACAAGAAAGAAAAAAGAACATGGAAAAACAGGAAAAGGTAAATATGTATATATATCTCATCGAATAATGAAGACATCCTAGGCTAATAATAAACTGTCTTAACACTAATTATATTTTTGGGGTTTAAAATGTGGGGCAAAAAACGGGAGGAATTTATAGAGTTAAAATGTCCAAAGATCTCTGCATTGCCTAGAAGTAAGTAAAAGGATTAAACTGTGGTAAGCATTAATAAGCCAGAGGGGCAATGCAATTTACAGGACAAACCATTGAAAATAACATTCATGCTACAGAAAAGGTAGGGAAAGGAAATCTGAAATAACAGAAACAAGGGAATAAAAAGTATACAGTGTGATGGTATAATGTACAGTACTACACTCTGTAATTAAGCAGTCTAGTTTTTATGGTTTTAAAATTATAGCTGGGATTTTTAAGAAAAACTTAAATGTAGTAACTCTCAAATATAAGAAAACAAAAGTTGAAAGTAAATGAATGAAAAAACACTGCAAATGCAAAGCACAATAAGATTGGTACAGTTATAGTCATACCAGGGAAAAAAGATGGCAAGGTCGAATAATTATTAGAAACTTAAAAAGGACATTTTACTGACAAAAGAACCACTCCAAAAGTTTCATATATATATTTGAAGTCAACCAACAGGTGTAAAAATTAGTTATAATAAAACCCAGAAAATATCTTGAATCAGATGAGAATAAAATATGATATATAAAATCTGTGGAATATAGTTGAATGTGTGATTAGATGATAATTTATGACTTTAAATGAATACATTTTAAAAAGTTGATAATGATGTAAATATTCATCTAAAGAAGTTAGAAAAAGAAAAGAAAACTAATTCTAAAGGAGGAAAAAAATAATAAAGCTAACAATTTAAGAGCAAACAAATAAAGAATATTAGTAAAACTCCCACGCTGTCATTTGAATAAACTAATAAAACTAATAAACCCATAGACAGTCTGATAGACAAGGGAGAGGGTAAGGGGAAAGAGAGAGGCAGGACAATTATTACCAACATCAGAATTGAAAAAAGGGATTTTAATACAAAGCCTACAGAGATTATAAAAACAATAAGATTATAATAAACAAGTTTACACCAATTTTTAAAATTAAAAAAGAGTTGTTTAATAAGTTTGCTTCATGCATTGTTTCAAACACTTATCAAACAAATCACCCAAATCTGACACAAACTCCTCCACAGAACAAAAAAAGAAGAAACACACAGTGGCATACTTGCTATCAAAACCTGACTAAATTTACCAACAGCAAAACAAATCCACATTTTTTAAGGTCAGCATACTCATTACTCTTGAAAATGGGTAGTGACCAGAATGAGATATCAATGGGACATATAAATTATTATTTCTTTGAGTGTTAGTTACATATATCTGTGTTCATTTTGTGAAAAAGTTGCAAACTGTACTTATAATTTGTACGTTTCTCCATGTGTTATACAAAAAAAAAAAAAAAACTTACAAAACGAAAATGAAAAAAGTCCTTAATTTAGATCTTTCTGCAGGTAAACAACATTATGTATGTACTATGTGAAAAATAAAGTTATTATCTAGATGCATCATTATTCAGAGTAAGTTTTCTCTTGTGTTCATCACAAACAACTATAAGAAAAAGAGAAATACCTTGCTAAACTCATGCCAAATTATACTGATGTAATTTTTTCAATGTTCACAAGCTTATAAATACATTTTTTGTGATTTCTTCTTAAGAAACACATGTAAGTTTATATAAATGTTAGTATTCTTTTCCTACCTACCTAAACTGTTAAATTTAATTCCAACAAGTATAACAACATTGAAAATTCCAACAAGTATAAGAATATATCGTTTTTTGGATTTAATTTTACATTTTGAAAATAGTAGACACATCTGCCCAGTCCTCTTATTTCTGATTTCTTCTAGATTTTCTATAATTATTCCACAATTATATAGATAAATTATATCCATATCCATATATATGTAATATATTCAGCATGTAACATAGTTCCTGGTAACTTGTAACTACTCATTAATAATTGTTAAATGAAGAAATGGACTCAATGACAAAGTGACAAATCAGATTGTCTCTGATCAATTTCTCTTCTATTGAAGGCATTAATTTCCTCTATAGAAAACTGGTCTCCCTTTCTAACTGTTAGGAGATTGCTCTCTCCTTTGACAAAACAAGTATTGGACCGCTCTCTGGCCCTGGCTAACTTGTCCTTGTAGTTCAAGATCAGAAGGCTCCTAGCAGAGAGCCACACTGATTCTTTCTCAACATGATTTTCATCTCTAGCTTGTTTATAGGATGTACAATTACCCAGTTAGAACACTCTTTGAGTCTCTCATTTATGTTGAACCAAAAGAACTTTTCTGCTGTTTAAGGTATTGTAAGAAGTCAGCTTTCCTAAGGTTCACTTCGCCATTCTGTATCTAACATTCCTTTTCTTACTTTTACAAACTTCAATATAAATTCCCATTTTCCCCAGATTGCCATCACTGTGATGTCACCAAGCAATTCTTCCTTCTCACTCAGAACATAATCAGAGCACAGCATTGGTTTTCTCTCATTGCTTCATTTCCCATTTGGCAAACAAAACAAAACAAAACAAAACCTGTCAGCAAGTTAAAGATTTACCAGATGCCCAAACACTATGCTGCAATAACATTTTACTTATATGATTTGAGCAACTGACACGATATCGAATTGATTTTTACAGTAACATTTAAAAACACATGCCAACACAACTTTGGCTGGTTTCTACGGTTAGCGCTTTCCAAACATTTACTTCTTTGAAGTCCATGACTTGGTATTTATTCTGACATACAGATAAGACCATCTTAAAATTACTTAAAGGTAACTTCCAGAGGGAGTTATGTGTGTGCATGTGTGTGTTTGTGTGTGTGTTTAGATGGTTGTTTTAAATACATTCTTAAAGCGATACTTGTGTCCTCACACCCAGGCAGTCACTCAGCTTTATGATAGCTGTAATGCTAGAACATTTGCCTTCAGAGATATGGTGACGCCAGCGTCAAGAAAAACAAGGTTAAAGTGGAAACTAGGGTGGAGTGATAATCATTGGGAACAACTCAAATTAGCTACAATAAAGATTTCCCTCTAAGCCTTGTCATCTCTTTTGTCCTTCAAATATAATTCTTTCCTCTCTGGCCCAGCCAGGGGCCTTCTACTCTCCAGATTTTTTTTACTCCCTTGTTGACTTCCTTGACTTTTTTTCTGGTCACCAGATAGTTTCTTTTGGGAAACTAGGATCCATGGGGGGAAAAAAAATCAAATTTAACATTTTTACGCATGTGACATATAACTAAGTACAAAGCATGAGATATGACTAATTCGTTGTTGCTTGTCATCCATTGCCACTGCTTTGTAGTATCTCCCTGAAGCATCGAGCTCCCTAACATGAAGGTTCTAGATTCTGCCAGGGAGATGCCCCTGTGCAAGGGTCAGAGGGCAGAAATGAGAGGGAGGTCATCTTCTCGCTGGTGTGGTTGCTGGCAACAACATTCAGTGTTGCAGAGTCGAGTTACTAATCTGTGAGGGAGGCAGTTGTACCAGCTGTAGTAATGACCACAGCAGTAGCTTCTCTGTCTCCGCTTCACAGCTATGGCGATGTGTCCTGAAGGCGATGGTCAGGAGGCCGACCTGCCTTCCATTCCTCCTTCTCTTCAATGAATAAGCGAGCATTCTCTATACTAATTCCTGTTCTCCTGAAATGCCTAGAGTGGTTCGTGTTTCCTGTACCACACATTAACTGACATAATTGTTGAGACTGGAATAGACAATATGAAAGAGAAAAACAAATGTAAATTGAGCAGGGAGAAAATGCAGGATAAGTCATCACCAGGCATGCACACTCTCAGTTCCTGAACACAGTACAAATGGAGTCCTGTCCCACTCCATGTGCCTCCATAGTGGACATACTTTCCCCACATTCCTGACACTTCGGGGCTCTTCACACATTCTGCTCTCTCTGAACACAGTTTTCTCCCAATCACTTTTCCTTCACATCCAACTATTTCCTAATCCCTAATGCATCTTCAGGATGCTGTTCAGATACTCCCTGTCTTCCATGACGCATCCTGATACTCTAGGCTGGTTAGGAGCTTTCCTCCAGAATCCCATAATGCATTATGTCCATCCGAATTTTTCCATTTCTCATGCTGTATTACAGTTATCAGCCTGTGTATATCTTTCTTCTTATAAGACAGTGAAGCCCTTGTACTTTTGAATGACATTCAATAAATTTTGCCAAATGAAAAAGAAAATAATTTTATATTTTTTATTGGTCCACTTGCCTGAAAAGACTAGAATATTGTTTTTGTGGAGTTTGTGGAAGTGATCCTATTAAGGCTTGAATCAAAGCGAGATTTCCTAGAGAAACTTCTAATTCTCCTTGTAAAGTAATTCTTTGAGGGTGGAATAAGGCTATGTGCTTGGGCCCTGGGCCTCATATAAAAGGGAAGGGATTCTGATACATCCTGTTCATGGCAAATGACTTGATTTTTAGTCTGGATTTTTCTGTGTGTCTGGCTATTCACTCTGCAAATATATTTCAAAATTTAATCTACACACCTACATGTCTGCACCACCCACTTTTACCCTGGGTAAACTGATTTAGGGGCCAAAATTCTTCGTTTAGTTTTTCAAACCCCTTTCAACATGAATATGTATTTTTAAAATAAATGAAAAAAATCAAATGATTAGTTTCATTATTTTGAATGCTCAGGATTTTAAAGATGGTTAGACAGTATACAGATTACCCAGACTCCTCAGTGCCATATCTGAGGACAGAATGTAAGAAGGGTGACCCCTCACATGAAAACTGGCAATGGGAGGACAATGAGATAGAAACCCAGCCGGAAATTGCAACCACTGCCCAGCACAGAACAGAGAATTTGGGTCAGACTCCTCCAATTAGAAGGAAGGAGAGTAAATCTGGGAGCACTTAGAAAGCCACTGGTCATGATGAATCACAAGCTCTTGTTGAGTGCAGAACTCAGTTCTTTGTGGCCAGAATATATTCTGACTGATTGGTCCTTGCTCTATTTGCTCTTAAAATTTTTAAATATCTCACTTGGTTAAGACAGCCTTCTATGTGTTGTATGGTAGTAGTAAGTAGAGTGAGCAAGGTTTTAGGAGTGGAAGTCTCTAGGCTCAGGTGTGCAAACCAGAAGTGTCAGACACAGAGGACATGAGTGAACCTTCATGAGAGCAGAGATCGTATTTTGACCACTGCTACATTCCAAATACCTGGAATGTTTGTGGAATAAATGAGTGGAATGAGGCTGGTGCTGTCAGGTGCCTCTCTTTCTCCTTTTGCTCATCTTTCTTGGTTACATCTTTTGGTCAGTGCATTGACCATTTTACCTGCCATAATCTTATGGGTTTAAAGCCTAAAGACAGAATCTTTATTATATCAGGAAAGAGAAAGAGAGAGAGAAAGAGTATAAGAATAAATGTAAGCTGAATCACATTAAAATCAAAGATGAAAAACTAATCACATAATTTTACCATAGAATATTCTAACAGATTCATCGACAACTGAAATAAATGACTAGCTTTGTTATTTTATCATGACCTGTTAAAACAACATAATCGATGATCTACTTGACTAGTTTTGCTCTCACCTCTGCTCCCGTGAAATGAGGACTTCAATAAGTATTCAGGGAAATCGCTTACAGTAAACTCAACCTTTATTTTTAATAAACGAAAGGGTGAATAAGCCTAAACATGAAATGGACCATGAGAATCATCTGCCAGACAGCTGAAAAGAAACAAAGCTTTCTTAAATATGGCTTGAGATTTCAATCATTTCATCACTAGACTGATTTTAGAGAGACAGTAATTCTCAAAATCCAGTTCATCAATTTTTTGTTTAGTTTTGGGGTGGTTGTTGTGTGTTTACTGTTTAGAAACCACAGCTTAAAAGCAACTCATATGGTAATGCTCTAAATGACCAAAATTAAATTTTATAATCAAAGCACTCAGAAATGAGTTATTAAAACGAATTTTATTATTCTTTCTCTGGGTTCATATTTGTTTTTGTGGATTTTTTTCTGAAAACCATATAAACCTTTGCTCAGCTGGAACTTTTTAGCAAACAATTTTATTTAAAAAGTAACAACACATGAACTTGATTGTGTTTAGCTTCTGTTCCAGGTAAAAAGTCACGCTATGAAAAGATAATACACTGTTCTCAGGGAAAAGAAAAAGTCAAGCTATAAAATATCTGTAATATGTATTAATATGTTTTAAAAATATCTAAAAATAATTCATGTTGATGATGTATTCAAAAGCCCTACAATAGTGTTTAAATTAAGAAGGTACTCAGAATTTATAATTTAAATAGTAAACATATGGTACTACTCAAAAAAAAGCATTGAAGCAAATAATTCATTAAAAATGCAAATGAATACAAGTGAACTTGCTTAGAAAAAGCAAGTAAGGAACCAAAAGCTGTAATAGCAGTGGAAAAGGCAAGGTCGAGGACTGTTCACGAGGGAGAATTCTGATGAGGTCAAGCACAGCCTTCGGAGCTGTGGACTACTTACTAAGGAAGCAGTAGTTCTGAATTTTTATTATAGAGCTTTGCTCATACTGTGATGATTTCAGATAAGGTATTTATGGATTGTCTGAATATTTGACGTTGGAACTATTTTATGGACACTAGATATATATATTACCTTTTATGGAGAAAATAGACAGTTCTATATAGGTAAATCATTCGCATTATCAGAAGAGAAAGCTGGGCTGAGGTGGGGAAGGAGGTGGGACACTTCCCCTGTGAAACATTTCATGGCTGTTCAATACGTTTAAGCAATTATGCACTACCATAAATTAGAAAAGATTATAAATCAATTAGCGAATCTTACTAGCAGCCATAGACCCATGTAAAATCAATCACATGATGCCCTTTTTACAAGAAATTCAGTCTTGATAAACTCAGTTATTCAGGAAAATGTCACTGCAGTGATGTCAATCTATTCTAAATTAGAATCAATCCAGTAATCGACTTCTGTTTTCTTCAGCAAAGATCACTCAACACCAACGTGTGGTAAATAGTCATACAGGCTTGAGGATCACACAAGCACGCCCTATTATACCATCCTCCGCCTTGGCAAATGGCTTACCTTGAGTGAAACCATTAACTACTCCCAGTTCAAGTGACTGAAAGTAAGAAACATGGGCCAAGTGTCCATCACCTTGAAAATAATAATTTCTTCAGAATTAGCACTTTTCTCAATACTGAAATATTCACTGATAGGTTTTAAGTAAATCTCACGAATTCGTTTTTTGGCTTAACTATTCACCAAAGAGAAATCTTAAGAATTATAGCTCTTTGCCCTTACAAAGTTGCAAATATCTAGTCATTGCTAACTACTATATTTTAAATAGGTACTTCAGTTATGAAACATGAAAATATAATCAAGGACAATTTGAGTATGTTTGCAATTATGTTTCAACATTGGTCATCTTAGGTTTTCATATATCATGTATGACAGAATACTTAAGTAGAGAGAACGCAGTAGTTATTGCCAAATTAGGAAGATCGCGCGCCAATCAATATTAAAAACCAAAAAGAACTTGAACAGATTTACTTTTGTAATATTTGAAATATACAAAAGAATACAATTGACGTAAGTAAGTTAGGAAGCATAACAACATGAACTCCCATGGTTAGCTATTCTTCTTTTCTAATATATACATTTATTCTCTCTCAAGTTTACAAAGACCAATTTGACAGCTTCCTACACATTTATTTTACTATGATAAAGTTCTAATATTTTTGAATATTTTCACCATGATTTTTTGACTGACTCATGGGTAACTTATAAAAATGTCAATGAAAGTATTTTTTAAATGTTACTATCTTTTCTAATTAAGTACAGTGGTTAGAAAACATAGTTTTTGTGATAGAAATTTTCAGAAATTTGATGAAGTTTACTTTGTTGCATATTGTGTGATACATTTTTGCAATTACCACATGTCTTTGAAAGATTGTATATTTTCTTTATATATATATATATATATATACATACATACATATATATACAAAATATATATATATATATTTTGAAACAGAGCCTCACTGTAGCCCAGGGTGGAGTGCAGTGGTGTGATCATGGCTCACTGCAACCTCCCCCTTCTGGGTTCAAGCGATGCTCCTGCCTCAGCCTCCCATGTTGGCCAGGATGATCACAATCTCTTGACCTTGTTACCTGCCCACCTCAGCCTCCCAAAGTCCTGGGATTACAGGCATGAGCCACCTCACCCAGCCAAGGATGCCTACTTTCTAAACTATTAGATGCAGGAATCTATATATATTTATTCCATTTATCCTATTAATTATGTTGTATAAATTGTTAATCTTTACTAGCTTTTTCTGCTTAACAAAAATAATTGATAAAGATGTATTAAAATCTACCTCTGTAGATGTTTTTAATGGTTTGATCAATTGTGCTTTATATATTTTCATGCTATTTTTAAAATTGCTTACAGCTTTAGTATTGTTATACTGTCCTGATAAATTATGTAGTAAAACTATCTTCACCTAATTATTTTCTGTGCTAAAATCTGAATAATCTGAAATAAAATGGGTGTATTTCCACGGCAAATCTGTCATTATTCCTTTATTTTCAACCTTTTTTTTCATGTTTAGGTGTGTTTCTTGTAAGCCACATATAACTACCCTTTTAAATCCAAACTCAGTGTCTCTGTCTTTTGGCTTTTGGAATTAGATTGCTATATTCGTTTTCTATTACTGTATGACAAATTACTGCAAACATACTGAAAACAAGACAACGTATTATTCTCAGTTTTTGTGAGCCGGGAATCTAGCACGTTTTAGCTGGGTGCTATACTCAGCTAAAATAGAAAAAAAAATTATAAGGTTTTAGCTGGCTGAGTCCTCATCTGCAGGTTCAACTAGCAAAGATTCACCTTCATACTACCATGGTTTATTGGTTGAATTCATTTCCTTATGGCTGTAGGACTGAGGTCCCAGATGCCTTTCGGCTTTCAGCTTTTAGCTGGGACTACCTTCAGCTTTTACTGACTACCCTCAGGTCCTTGCAGTGTGGCAGTCTCTCAGACCTCCCTTTCTAGGACCAGCCTGAGAAAATTCTCTGCTCTTAAAAGACTCCTGTGATAAGATCAGATCCACTGGGACAATCTCCCTTTCTTAAAGACAATTGTGTCATAGGATACAACCTAATCATAGGAGTAAAATCCATCAAATTCACAATTCCAGGGATTATGCAAAACATGTGCTCTAGGCTGAAGCAGACAGGAACTCTTGGGGCCAGCCTAAAACTGTGCCTTCCACATTCTTTTACGTGGATCATGTTTAGTGGTACTTGGCTTTATTTTTATCTTATTCCTTGTCTTATTTTGTATCTTATGTTTCTATTTGTCCTTTCGGTTTATTTGTTCTTATTTCTGAGTTTTAAAAAATTAGAAATACTTTTTTGTTTGCTTGCTGTCTTATATATTTCATTCCCATTCAATTTGTTTGGGAAGTTATACATTGAACCTCTATTCTTTCAGTAGTTATTCTTGATTTTTTTTTTTTTAAAACAAGTGTAATTATCAAAGTCATAAACAATATAAGGACATTAGAAACTAACTCCCAATGTCCTCTCCAAGTTTAAATGTTATTACAGCCTAATATTTCAGCTCTATCATTGTATAAACATCCTTTAAAGCAAACAGTATTAGTATTTTAAGACGAAAATGTGTGCATGCTTTTATGAAATACAATATTCTTATTCATTATTCCATTTTACATTTCAGATCATCATTTTGGGATTATTCTATTTCTTTACCAAGCAACAATTAGAACCTTTTAGCTAAATGCTTTAGAACTTCCTTATAGTCTCTGTTTTTGCTCAAAACTGTCCTCATTTTTGCCAATATTTTGGAAGGTGTTTCACAGAATTACAGTGAGCAACCACACAACTTTACGTGAACATTTTCTCTCGGCATTTTGAAAATATTATCCCATTGTCTTCTAGCTGCCACTGTTGATATTGAGAGGTTGCCCATCAGTCTACTGGTGTTTTCTTTATAAGCTGATGTCATCTTCTTACTGGTACCTACTCCTCCCTACTGGTGGAAGTAGCATTTCTATGAAAAATAAGTGGTTAAGTGATTGTCACTATTGATTTTGTAAAAGTTGTTTTCTTCATTTCTATGAAGATACTATTGTTATTGATATGGACGGAGGCAAAGAAATACTGGGTAGAAGAGGTGGTTCCCAGCAAAAGCCCTACCCTCAAGCCTGGAAACTGGCAGCCCTATGTCTTCATAGGCATTCTGTTTTCACGCCCAAATGTTGCCTTTTCTAAGACCACTCTGGCCTGCCATGACACTATCGTGTGCTCATATAAACCCCTGAGCCCCTCCAGCCACCCTCGCCAAACAGATGTTTATATAGTTAATATGCCCTTATCATATATAATCTAGTTGCTACTTTTCTTAGTAATTTAGCTGTCATAAAGGACTTCATGATAAAATAGTAATAACTCCATTGGTATTTTCCTCTGACCTTCAAATCTGAAATGGTATTAATGGATATCTCTTATAAGTCTTAGACTCTTAATGGGTCATAAGAGTTACAGGGACTTTATACCTGGTTTTGGAAAAGCATGAACTCAAAGTAAATTTAATTAAAGTCCCTACTCCACAACCTCAATTCACAAGAGAAAATTATATTCTCTATGGATAATCACATAAAATTATACAGAGGCTAATAAAAAGGGAAAAACCTTTTCCCTCTTCCTATATGGGCTAAAAAGACATAAAATTTAACCTTAAAAATTCAATGTTTCTTCCATAAAACTAGACTTTCTCACGTGAATGTGACACGGAGCTGTTCCGAGTAGGCAAAACTAAAAGGAAATAAAAATGCAAAGAAAGTACAAGATTTCTAATACTTATTTTAAAATATTTTTCACTTCAGAATTTGTTCTGAGTCATGTGCTGCCCAGGATGCCTCTGCCTGGGCTCCAGTTATATTCTCATGGTCCTCATGTTTTTGCAGTCTAACTTCTCCAGCAACGTAAGATATAATTTCCTAAAAAAAAAGGGATTTTTCTAAGAAGAAAAGGCAGGGTAAAGTGCAGGAGAGTGCCATGGGAGGAGGTGCTACTGAGATGCTGTGTTCATAGAAGGCCTGCCTGATAAAGGGAGATGTGATCTGAAGCCTGAATAAAGTAAGTGCTGTGGCCAGTGCTCCAGAGGGAGGAGCCACAAGAGCCGTGAGAACCGGGGGGCGCCGGAGGAATCCCTGGGAGGCCAGGGCAGGTGTGGCAAGAAACGTGGGAGGAGCTGAGACCAGAAAGGGGATGAGGAGCCAGGCTATGGAGGTCCTGTGAGGAGATGACAGGAATTTGAATTTTATTTTGAGAAGGAATGTTTTTGAATAGAGGGGTGATATAATCTGATTTATGTTCTAAAAGGATCATTTTGGCTGTGACGGGGAAAACAGACTGAAGAAAAACAAGAACTTTCCACAGCCTACAAGAAAAATCCAAACTACTGAGACTGTCAATGAAGACACTTTAAAATAAAGGCCAAACCTGGAGACTCTTCATGTTTACTGATGTTCAGACTACCTGCTCCTCAGTGAGTATTACACTGCCTTTTACATGGTTTTATTTCTGCTTTTGCCATTTCTGAAGCCCAAAGTACCATTTTTTCTTTTCACAGACTGGCAAAATCCTACTTGTTCCAATGGGCCAGCTCAAATGTCATTGTTTGGTAAAGTCTTCCTTTATGACCTTGGGATAGCTGAATTTTTTTTCTGCTTCTCCTCCACCCCAACATTGTGATTGTGACACAAAATTTGAGTTACAAAAAGAAAACATAACAAAAGATAAGAAGGTAATTATACACTGTAGGCGACTGCTTTATATAACTCTAAGAAAAGTCAGACTCTCCATAATAGGAAACATGGATATCAAAACACGCAGTAAAACCACAATAATTAAAACACAGAACAAAAATGTCCTGAAGACAACAGGAGGTATATAAACACACATAATTCTATCTACATCATGCCTTGCAGATCAATCCTATGAAGATATCAACAAGAACAAAGACTTAATTACTCAAAGCAGTAGAGGGCCTTGGTTCCAACAGAATCTCTACAACAGAAGTCCACAAACTAGGGCCTGGAGGCCAAATCCCACCAGATGGTGTTTATAAATAGTGGACATGGAACACCACGCCCGCTCATTTGCATATCCCCTCCAGCTGCTTCTGCACTACCTACTCAGCAAAGCAAGAGTCTTTGTGATGAGCCACGTGGCTCGCAGAGCCTAAATAAAATACTTACCCTTTATTAAACAAGTTTGCTGACCCTTGCTCTGCCCCACTTCTCCACAAGCTCCTTAACTACTTGAGGTTCTCAAATAAGTCCTGATCCTTCAATTGTCTCAGTGACTGCTCATGCTAGTTCTTCTGCCTGGAGCATGGTTCTCTACCTCCGCAGCCTGGCTAATCCCACTGATCCTTTGAGACTCAGTTCAAGTCACCTCTAACAAGATGCTCCTCACTCTCCACTGTGCACAAAGAGCCCCACTCTCTGGTCCACACCTGCTCATGAATATCTGGTACCTGACACTCAGCCCATCTGATTTTAACTATTTATATACTTGCAGCCTCACTTAAATATCCCTAAGACAGGAAATGTTTTCTGGACTTCACTTTTCCTCTCCAAATGAACAAATACTAAACTGTTGAGCTTCTTTGGTTAGCATTAGACCCAGACTAACAGAGAGTTAAATGAGTCAGAAGGGAGTTCATATTAGTTTATTGCCTCATACTACACATCAGCATGGTAAAGTGATCACAGGCCATTAAGCCTAGGGGGGAAATTATATAAAAGATGATTCCTCTTAAATATCTATGTAGAGTCTTGAGTCCTGATGAGGAATTGCCTCCAACCTGTGATGGAGGTTCCTCTGCTACTTTCTGCTGCTTCCAGATGCCTCTAGCCATGACTCACCCATTCGCTTCCTAATTTGCTGTTTCCAAACCACTTTAGGAGCTGGAAAGCAAAACAAACATGTGGTAAAACCAGTACCTAAAATTAGAATAAATAGGCTTTTAAGGACCAGTGGGATTTGTCTTTCACAGGTGCATGAACAAGGCTGGTCTCCCAAAGATAATTTTTCTAAATTCCAGATTCTTGGCTCTGTTCTAAATGGATTTGTTTTTTTAAATAAAAAACCTAGTAGTACAACTAACCGAACTATTTTTAAATGGAAAGTTATACCTTGACTTGCTTAAAAAAAACTATCAAGACTTTTGCTTTTAAAAAGAACAATGTTATTAGCAAACAGAAGTAATTATTACATTAGAAAATAAAACAGGCACCTATTTTAAGTCTGATATCGAAAAATGTTAATGTCTAAACAAATTAGAATTTTTAAATGTACCTATTTACAATCATTAATGCCCAAACATGGTCTCTTAGAGATAACAAAAGTCAAACTTCAGGAGTCATTGCCAAGTGAAGATTAAAAAGAAATTAAGCTTGTTTTGAAAATGAAAGGTAAATTAGGGGAAACTGAATCCATTTTTACAACTCATATATATAAACCATTATTTATAAAAACATAGACTTCACTTTTATTTCTGCATTTTTGCATCCAGGTAGAATCATTAAAGGCTATTTTCTGTAAAAGATAAAAATATTTCAAGTAACATTTTTTCTTTTAAATTTCTGAGAAGTTTAAAGCAATAAAATAATTGCTTTCATTTCTTTAGCAAGGTATGATTTTTCTTGTAATTAATACAAAGGAGCTAAAAAATTTCAACTTACTCGCTCAAAACCAATTAAAACCTAGTCAAAGATCTCCTAACTTATAAATATTAAGAAAACAAACCATTCAATATTTTTTTCAAATGGCATAATTTAGTTATAGGTTTGGCAGAGTCAGGAGAATTTCATTTTCTAATCTTTTATGTCCCATATGAAAAGTTTCTCAAATAATATTTCTTCTGCCTATGATTTTGCAAAATGCTTTCAGTATCATTTTGCATCTCCTCTGCATAGACAGGCAATTTTTGCACAAAATGATGATTTTCCTTATGATTTCTTTTTCTTAAACTCAGGTGTTTATCAGATAGAGCTAATAAGTACCCGCCATATGCAAAGCCTAATCTATACTGACAAACTTAACACAATTCTCCACTTTGGCTTTCCCATTCCAGTTTACTGATAACTTTAGAAATCTAGTCCTGGTCCTAGCACAAGATCATAAATGTTCTTCTTCAGTTTTTTACTTAACAGTGCTAATGGGGGAAGAAAGTGGCATTATGATCTCTACATAACATTAACAAGACTTATAATGAAATAAAACAAACAGGTAACTGGCTCTTTTTCATCAGTACAATCCTGATTGGGTCTTTTTCATCAGTATAAAATAAAATAAAACAAAATAAAAAACAGGTAACTGGGTCTTTTTCATCAGTACAGGCTGATTTGTGGCTTTGTCTATGAAATGAACAGAAAACAAAAACTAAGGGTTTGTAAAAGGGAATTCTATTAGCTCACTTAATATTGCATTCCCCACATTTTAAAACACAAAATGAGGCGGGGTGGTTATGCTTGAACAGAACAGGTTAACCACTCCTATCTTTTACCTGTTGGGCTTCTCTGATTTAAGCTGGTTTACATCCAAGGCTGGCACTTGAAATACTAACCTCTGCATACAAACGAATCCTGAAGTTTAAAAACTCCTCTTCTGTAACATTTGAAGAAGACACTCTTTTCAGAATTTTCAGAACTGCATCTTCCTAAACCATTCTCATTCTGATCATTTTTGACTTTCATACAAATGATTGTCACACTGCGTTTACTGACAGAGACAGACATGGAATATACGAAACCAGAGGACCTTATTTGTACTTAGATTTTAATTTACTACACGAAGTGTATATAGATTTAAGGAAGTAAATAATTCCGAATTTAAAAGCAAGTAAACATATTTAGTGAAGAAACATGTAAAGAGTTTTAAAATCACTGATATGCAACACTTCCATTTCAAAAACAGGCTGTATGAGAAATGTCAACTGCAGAATTTGATTTTTATAGACTTTGGATTTTTGTTTTATCAACAAAAGAACACATAAGTAATCATATGCCATGATTAAATGGTGATTTAAATTAAAATTATAATAATTGATCCGTAAGAGCCAATGATAAAATCCAAAATCAATGCGTTTAATGCTTTGATATCATATCTTATAAACATCATAAAACACTTACAGATATTTCAAACCAGAAGCAATACAATGCATTATACATTAACAGAATTTATCATTCATATATTGTAAAGCAAATTATGAAAGGAGACAAACAGCAGCCTCATGTATAGACCGATTTAGGGAACCATTTCACGTTCAGGCTAAAGGGTCTTAATGGCATGAGTCATACTTGTTCTTTATTTTCCTTTTCATTGTATTGTTATAGTAGTGTCTTTGTAAATTGTCTTCTGTTAAATTTAAATAATCATCCCTGAATATGAGATGTATTAATCCAATCATTGTCAGGATGACTGCAAAATTCAGAATTTCTTCTTCAAATAATTACTATGGTTAAAATCAACATTATATTGCCTCCTCCCTCTTTTTGAAATGCATTCTGAAGCTTGTTGGTATCTAGATCATGCATTACTATACATCTTTTTACTAAAAAGCAACTTCAATGAGAATAGCAGAAAACTCAGTTATTGGCATGAGAAAAAAATGAGTGACTGAATCAGTCTCACAAGTTTCTCTTTGTTGAAGCACCAGTTATCATACCAGCCTCAGGAATGTGTGGCATAGTACTGCAGAAGTCAGATGATAAATTTAAATGTCCTTGCCAAATTGGTAACCTGCCTTACATACACTGCATGACATCCAATTGGAACAACTGCAAGGTAGCACGTGGTTAGGGATTTTTCTTTTTTCTTCTTTGGTAAACTGAAGAGATGCGACAAGGAAGAACGCCGTAAGATCAAGCACAAAAGGAAAATAGATGGGGGATACTGCTGACCTGAAACTGACTCAGCAGCAGTTAACACAGTAGTTGATTAGAGCACTCCATGGTAAAACAAAGTCCACCCATCTTTGCTTCAAGGAGTGTATAACCCAGTGTGACGAACAGGCATGTACACAGCTAACTGTAAAGAACAACATGACAAAGGTAGGGCATTTGTCTCCAGCAGACAGTTGATAAGATAATTAACTCATATTTTTAAAAAGCATTAATTTTTGTTGGAAGTTAAATTTAGGGTGATAGGACATTGTGTGAGATAAACCACATTTCCATTCCACACTGAGTAGCTATTCTGACATAAACTCTGATAAAATGGAGTGGCAGTCAACTTAATTATAGATATAAGTTATCTGGAAAAAGCATCACCCTGCCTTTCTGAGGTACCTTCCCCAAATTTAATACAGTTGGGAAAAACAGAAACATCTTTTTTGACCACTGTGTTAAAACTTTAACTCCCCTACTTGGTTTCTAAAAAGCAAACAGAATAAAACCTCAGTTTACCTATCAATATTATGTCTTGAAATAAGATGGAACTCTTTCTTATCTGGAAGATGAGAATATTAACAGTACCTACCCTACTAAAGTTGTTCTGAGGATTGAATGTTTGTCTAAAACACAACTGCACCTATATTATCTTTTCTCAGCTGAAGGACATATCAATACCCTGTTGTGGATCTGAATCTTACTTATCTTTAGGCTAGCACAAATACAGCCTAAAAAATAACATTTTCCCAGACAACCCAAGCCCTCACAATCACTTTCTCTAGTGTCCTGGATCTCCCATAGGTGTCACTACAGAAACAAACAAACAAACAAACAAACAAAAAAGCCCCACTACATTCAATAAAAAAAAAAGACTTGAGATAATCATCTCCTTTAAATCAGGGATACTGGACCCAGTGTTATCGAGGGCCCTGCTCTGGCCTGCCTCTAGTCACACCCCTCTCTGTAGAATGCGGAGTCTGTCTGGACAAAGGAGGATGTGCCCACTAAGGGTCTGTACTTCCCATCCACGGCAGTATTCTCCAACAGAACTTTCTGTATGATGGAAATGCCCTGTATCTGTGCTATCAATATGGCAACCACTACACCCATGTGACCACTGAGCATTTGAAATAGGCCTAGTGTGACTGAAGACTTTTTGATTTTATTTAATCTGAATTAATGTAAATTTAAACTTAAACAGCCACAGGGGGTTAGTGTTCACAGTACTGACCACAGAGAATTCTCTGGTCGAGGTCATCCATGACCTGATTGCCAATCCATCATTTACTTCTTTGTTTTCATCTTCCCTGATGATCATCACAGCGGGGCCACACTTCTTAATTAAGTACTTGCTGCTTCTGACCTCTGGGGCACCATACTTCCCTGGTTTTCTGCTTGTATTTCTCTGGCAGAGAGATCTTTGTTGGCTTGCCCTGTTGTGCTCAAACTCTCGGTACTGAGATGCTTTAGGACTCAGACCTGTACCCTCTACTCTAATTTCTTTCCTAGGTAATCTCACATGTCAATATGTCATTCACTATGAAATCTCTATGTCCAAAGACAGATTCCCAAAGCCAACAGAGTATCTGAAATCTCACTAAGCATTTAAATGTAACAAATCAAGAGCAGCAGTCTTAATTTCTCACCTCTGCAAAAAGCCATCTCCTCTTACAGTCTTCCCCTTGTCACTTTTGCATCAACACCTACCTAGCAATTCAAGACAAAACTATGGGGCTCATCTTTGATTCATTTCTCTTTCCTCACCCCGAATCCAATTAATAAGTGAGAATGTTTCATTAAACTTCCAACTATATCACATATTGGTTTACATTACTTCATGCCTCGTACCACAAACCTAGTCCCAGTCACCGTGATCTCTAGTCCTGACTTTTGCAGTGGTCTCCAGACTCATCTCCTGCATTCACACTTGCCCTCATCACCACCCATTCTCTGCAACTGCAGATCAACGATGCAGAAGTACTTGAAAACAGGTGTCACAGAAAGGTTTAGTGACAAGTGGTCCTCTGAATCAAGACTTGAAATAAGAAAAGAAGGATCAAGCTTCACAGATATCTAGGAAAAGAAAATTCTAGGAACGGGGAAGAACAAGGGCCACAAGCTATAAATGAAGAGTAGCACTAATTCAAAGGGAAATGGAAAGGTAGTGAAAAGTTTTTTAAGTTTGGAAGAAAAACCCGATACATAGAGAATAAGCATAAGAGAGTGGGAGCAGAAGTTGGAGAAACTAGGAGACAATTTGTGAAGTCTGAGTGAATAGGGAGATGGAGACTAATCCACATAAAAGGCATATTTAGAACTGGAGGTGGAATGAACTGGATGTGGAATGTGAAGCAATAAGGAGGATCAACAATAACTCCTATGATTTTGGCTTGTGAAACTCCAGGAAGGTTGGTGTTAATTATTGAGTTATTTTAGGTACATTAAGGAATAGTTTTGACAGCTGGTGGTGGTACAGGTCAGAATCAAGGGACATGACAAAGGCAAGGACATCACAAAGGCAGTTTCCAAGAAGGGACAAAGGTCACCGGGTTCCAATCTTTGGAAGTGTTACAAAGATGAAGGTCTGAAATTCTAGCCTTCACATGCCATGTATCCTCAATGGTAAATGGGAGGTTTGCCATTCTGACTATATAGTTAAATAGACAGTTTCATATATGAGTATGGAGCACAGAGAATTCCTCTAATTCTCTCCACTTACCTTTCAGGATATCTGTTAATTCGGCATGAATCTGTGCTCAGTGATAGAAAATCTGTGGCTCAGTAGTAACCAAATGACAAAATTAGCAGCAATATGGCACACAGCTATGGTGGCTATTTTTGTATAGGATGAATAGTCATATCAGAGGCTGGAAAAACAGGTGGGTGGGGTGAGGGAGAGCATCAGGAAAATAGCCAGTGGATTCTGGACTTAATACTGACGTGGTGGGTTGATCTGTGCAGCAAACCACCGTGGCACACGTTTACCTGTGTAACAAACCTGTGCATGCTGCACACATACCCCAGAACTTAAAAGTTGATGAAAAGAAAAAAGACAGGAAAATAAATCCATTGGATACTTATAACTTTTTTAGTGTGTATAGCCAGAGCAAAACCACTCACTCACTAATGCAGATCATTCATGCTCATATAGTTCATGATCATCAGGGACACCAAAAATCTTCAAAAATAGAAATTGGTGATCTATGTGCTACTGAACAAACATAACTGCCTAATTTTAATCTAGATAGTCTAATCTAAATAAATAGTCTAAAGTCATTCATAACAGTAAAAATAATGTAATAAAGATAGCAAAGCTAATTAAAAGATGATATGGTTTACATATTTGACCTGCCCAAATCTCACGTTGAAAAGTGATCCTCAGTGTTAGAGGTAGGATCTGGTGGGAGTTAGCTGACCATGGGGACAGATCCCTCACGGATGGCTTAGTACCACTGTAGTGAGTGTGTTCTTGCCATGAGTTCACAGGAGAGCTGGTTGGATAAAAGAGTTTAGCCCTTCCTCTTCTCTCTTGCTCCTGTTCTCCCCATGTGATACGCCCACTTCCCTTTGCCTTCCACCATGATTGTAAGGTTCCCGAGCCCTCACTGGAAGCTGAGCAGATAGATACTGGTGCCACGCTTGTACAGCTTGCAGAACAATGAGCCAATTAAACCTCTTTCTTTATATTAATAGATTACCCAGTCTCAGTTATTTCTTGATAGCAATGCAAGAAAAGCCTAATAAAAAGGTATCTCAATTTTTAAAAAGGTTCATTTAGTTCACATTGCTTTACAAAATAAAAACACATGAATTATTCCTATTCATGTGAAAGAACTTTAAAATCTGTGCGAATTCCAGAATAAGCATTTATCTGATGTTGGCCAAGTTTTATCCCCATGAATTTAAAAAATGGTTTCTGAAACAGCTCTCTTAGGAAAACCAATACACAGGATTACATGACAGGAAGTGACTGAATACATAATAATATGATGCTTTTTTGTAAATTTTTATTTATACAAAAGAAACACTTATTATTGATCATTGTATCTATGCATCTGATTAAATACTTCAGAGTATATATATATTTTTGAGATGGAGTCTCACTCTGTTTCCTAGGCTGGAGTGCAGGGGTATGATCTTGCCTCACTGCAACTGCTGCCCCCTGGGCTCAAGTGATCCTCCCACCTCAGCCTCCCACGATCTGGGACCACAGACATGCATCACCATGCCTGGATAATCTTCTGTATATTTTGCAGAGACAGGATTTCGCCATGTTGCCCAGGTTGGTCTCAAACTCCTGAGCTCAAGTGATCTACCTGCCTTAGCCTCCCAAAGTGCTGGGATTACAGTCTTGATCCACCATGCCTGGCCACAAAAACCTTCTAATTTCTAAACAAAAATAATTTGGACTGAAATGACTTTAGGTTACTTCTAATATTTTTATTACAATAGTCTAGCTAAGTCATTAAAACTGTGTTTTGATTATGAATACTTTTGATGAGAAAATCAGATATGGCTGCTATTCAGAGCACTAAAAACAACTTGTAGCATGTATAATTCTGCCATTCATTGTTTCATAAAAACTTTTATCAGTTAAACAATAGGTTTTCTTCATCTTTCATCTGTGTTAGTTAAAAAGAGAAGGTAATTGTGCTTCAGTTTCTTAAAAACAATGTGGTAAGTAATCATGAAAAAAAAAGAAGGAAAAGATATACGCACATATCTAATTGGAACTGTCACAAAAGAAACGATTTTACAGAAAATAAATGTTTTTATGCTTTATAAGCCTTTCTTACAAGAATGTCATTTGAAAAGAAAGAAATCTCACCAGATTTTTAAGGGAGCTGTGAGGACTCAAAACTTGATTCTTTGCTCCATCTGCCATGCTTCATGCTGTTCCTTTATTGTCAAAAAGCTTAGCTATGGAGGCTCCACTGCATTTGGGAAAGTCACTTAAAAAAGTATGGTCAACAACTGAAAAAGCAATAAAAATGCTAGAACTGTGTACCTATAAATCTCCTGAAGGATAGTAACCACATTGATTTTGTAAGCTAATGGGATTTTACAGATTATTTTAGATCCAGACTGATTTATTTAGACTTGCCAACATCTCTTGACATCTTTAGTCTTCTTTTGTTATAATTTCTAGTAGAATCCACAGGAGTGTGTGTACCTCTCTCCTACTTTTAGAAGGGGATTGGAAAGCTGGGTAGAGACACAGAAAGCCAGAAAAGAGAGGCAGAAGGTATATGTACATATAAGATATTTAACATTTATATATAAAACATCTATATGAAATATACATGCATGTATGTATATATGTGTATGTGCATACACAGTGCCATTCTCCATTTTGTCTATGTATATATTCCCTTTGCAGTAACGTATGGCACTAGGGGTCTAAGTTCAAATTACACAAGTAGCATTTATCATACTGTCTTTGAACACCTGGAGTAGGCACTTACAGTAGAATCTCAGTGTCTACAATGTGGGAATTATTATGCTCACTTTGCACATCAAGAAACTGGGAATCTAAGAGGTTAACTTTCTTTTAAAATATCTCACATAAATTTAGAATCTAGACAATTATGCTTTTTCTCAATAGCCAAGTACTGTGACTTTAATACCTGATTGCTAAAATGCAGCTACAGAAAACTCAATGACAAATGTATGGTGTAAACTAAAAAATTCACATTTTGAAAGACAAACATGTATCTAAAAGGACACAAGAGTATCAATACATTTTTGGGGGCATTTATATATTTTAAAAGTACAAGCAAAGGTAATGCAAAATAAAGGGTTAACAGAGTAAAAAATTCAGAAAAGTTGAACAAGCACAAAATAAAATTTTAAAATATTTAAGCAAATTGCCATTTGTTTAGAAAATTACAAAATAAAAGGAACTAAATATAACCATGCTTTCCCAAACAGTAGTTGGTGAAAGTGTCTTTCTAATGTAAAAGTAGTTCTGTATTTTTTTAAATACAAATTTTATTTATTCTTCACAAAATTTCCTCTAATTATGTGACTAAATTATGAATATTATAAAGCTACAATAATTTGATTTATGAGGCATATATTGACCTTAATCATATGTGAAGCAGAGAATACACAAGAACACTGTCTTTAAACATGCTCATAGTAGGAGCATACCCAGTCTTATTTGTAGTTTATTATCATCAGATAAAAAAATGATTGATTTCCTTTGATTCCCTCCCACCCACAACTATATTCCTTATCTTCTGTCTCACATAAACATCAAGGGGCATGGATTTTACAAGCTTTATTTTGGGCTGTACTTAAAAAAAAATTATTATCAAAAATACCTACTTCTTTCAAGCAATGAAAATCAGCCTTACAAAGTTTGTGTGTTTGTTTAAACTTTCCGACTAGAAACCCCATTCTTTCCATAAAAACAGCCAAAAAAACAGACACTGTTTTTTTAAAACAGTGTCTCACTGTTATTTTTAAAAATCACTTTACATACTTGTAAGCGGAGTTATTTTCATATAATTTTAAACAATAATGATTGGGGAAAAATCAATTTTAATTTTCTAGTGAAAGCTTTAAAAAATTAACAGACACTTAATTTAATTGATTTTACTATGCTGTTAAAGTTTATGCAAGACCATTGGTCTAGACCAGCCTCCTGCACTAGGTCCCAGCAGACCAGACCAAACCAGAATGGAGTCACCTATGCTAAGTATCATAATCAAATCAATCTTTCAAAGAGTTCAGTTTTCCAAAAAACAGAAGATTCCAGTCAATCTGAGTCTGCATAATCAGTCCTCTCTCTTTTAACCGTATAAGGGAAGTAAATGTAACAGCCAACCTGCTGTTTGCTCTGTTTTTGCTTTCCTTAGTCCTTTTCTGCCTAGAAAGCCAACTACCTCTCTCAGCTCTTTGGAACCCTCGCACTATTTTAAAGAATTCAGTGTTGCCATTCTAAAATTGCAAATAAAAGCCAATTTGATCTTTAAATTTTGCCTTTTGAAAATGGTTTGTCCTCAAAGAATGAATGTAGAAGAAACAGGTCATCTTACACTTTAATATACAACGTAATGTTGAAGATTAAAAAAAAATACAACTTCTTTGCACATTAATAAGGGAAAAAAACAGGACAAAAACAAATATATTCAACAGGAAGCAGAAAGAAGAAAATATTGTTCTGGGCACTGTAACATTAGAAGACATGTACATATATATTTTTTCATGAGTATGGGTAAGTTAGAAAAGATTATAAAACTTCAGCCAGAAAACATTTTTATATTAAAAGTCTAATGTTATTTAAAATATATTTTCACATATTTTAAAAACTGTAGATTGCCACTCATTTCATTGCTATGTAGACAAAAATCCCACTTGTTTAGAATGACCCAGATCAAGAACCATCTCCTCTCAACAACTGAACACATTAACACTAGGACAAATAAAGGTCACTCTTCCATGTTTTAATATTAACACATTTAGTAACTGAATCACTCTGCCTTATAAAGGAATGTTAAAAATGAAATGAAGGTCCAGAAATAGTTTTCAAGAATCATGGAAAATGATGAGTTCTGGACAAGTACACTTTCAAAATAATTATAATCAAAACTGCTTTGGGAAGAAAATATTGCTAAGCTAATTATAGATTTTCTTGTCTTCTTAACAAAAATGGAGATACTATCATCTCTTTCTGGGTAGGGTCTGTTTCTATACCTCCATTTTTGCCTTCTTCTAAAGATATAGATGGTGTTGCATACGCAGATGACAACAGAAACTGGCAAACTCTACAGTTTTCCTATAACCTCAAAAAGTTTCTGTTGACTGTTTGCCTCTTTGAATGACTTATCTGTATTAGTAAAGCAGGATAATGTACAAACAATATGATTACCTCCCAACAAAAAGTCACACTGAATCAAAAGCCAAAGTAATAATTTCCCAAGAGGTCAGCAACCTTCTAGAAAACTGCGTCATCACTACTGCTATGAATGGTTGGCTTGTCAATAGCATTCATTGAAAATAATTTTTTTTTTTTTCTGTTTTACTACAAGTAGCTCCTTAATAGCAAGAATTTATCCTGGGACCCAGTTTGTTGTTTTAATGGCATTAACTTACAATGAATTTCGAGACACTGGATTTCGGTAGTTTAAGAAGGCCTTTTAAAAAACCTACAAATTCTTTATCATCATCAGAAATCTCTCCTGAACTACTATATACTCTGAATGGTTTTCTAGAATATCACATGAAAGTAATGGAACAACAATGGAAGGCAGAGAGAGTAAAACTCATAAGAAATAGTGATCTCACTTCTTCTGGATGAACTCCTACAGCAGTAGAACAGCATTCCTGTTCTCAAGAAATGAAACTGATGTTGGAAAGAACTTTTAGTGAAGATTTTAAAAAATACTAGAATCAAATGTCCACATATATATTCATTTGGATTTGAAAGGTATAGACATTTTACAGCCACCAAGATTTTATTTACTCTAGTAGGTGTTTAAGTAAAATAGGAACGTATGAAACTATGGCCAAACAAACACACACAAAAAAAACAGTCAAACTCTTCTTATTTTGCTTAAAGTTGACATCTGCTAGGATAGACATCCAAAGGCCATCAATAATGAATATGACAAACTAGTATCCGTGCAACAGAGTACTATGCAGCTATTAACAAGAATGGCATAGACTTATGGATTGCTAGCAAAAGACATCTAAGTTATTCTTTTTAGTAAAGAAAGAAACTGAAAGACAGCTTTTGCACAGCAATATGCAATTTGTATATTCTTAGTGTATGCACAGACCACTGTCTCAGTTACAAGTAACCATTTACTTTGGTTATATTTGTGGAAATAGAGGTGGGTAGGGTGGATCTACTCCTTTTTAACCATAACTTAGTTTGAATTTTTCTTGCCACAGTAATATATTGTTTTTGTTATAATGAAAAGAAATAACAGAAATCAGCACTCTTACTGGAAACGTAAATGTATTCGGATAATACACTATGTTCAGAGGCAAGAGCTTTGAAAGACCAAAAAAGAAAACCCTCTCTTGTTTCCTATTCTGCTGACTGCTTATCGGCTGCCAAAGCAGACTTTCTAACATCTTATTTTGAAAAGGCACTCTTTCAAAAAAATCCCTGACCCACACCTCCGCAATGCTTTTCCAATTAGCACTGGGTCAGAGAGAAGGGCACCTTCAAATCTCTTTTCTAATGACTAAATAAACACAATCCATGTGATCTAATTTAATTATGTGTATGGTGTGGCTCTTCTCATTAGCTTTAGTTGACTGAATTTCTGCAAGTAATTTGATCAGTTCATTTTCTTTCAGTCTCATTGTTTTAGAATATACTCAATCAACAATATTGATTTTTTTTTTTTTTTTTTTTTTTTTTTTGAGACAGAGTGTTACTCTGTCACCCAGGCTGGAGTGCAGTGGCGCGATCTCCGCTCACCACAACCTCGGCCTCTCCAGGTAAAATCAATTCTGCTGCCTCAGCCTCCCAAGTAGCTGGGACTACAGGCACAAGCCACCATGCCCACCTAATTTTGTATTTTTGGTAAAGATGGGGTTTCACATGTTGGCCAGGCTGTTCTTGAACTACTGACGTCAGGTGACCTGCCTGCCTTGGCCTCCCAAAGTGCTGGGATTACAGGTGTCGGCCACTGCGCCTAGCCCAGTATTGAATGTTTGCTGTGTACCAGACATTGTTATATATATATATTTAAATAAATTAAAAACAGAAGTGTGCTTGTATAATTCGCCATCAAGTCAAGAAACAGGCACCATGCTGGGTATTTAAGTAGAAGAAATTTAATGCAGACAGCAATAGAGCACAGCAGTCAAAATGGAAACAGCGAAGGAGCCCAGATTAACAAGAGTAAAGCCAAAAAACCACTTTCATCCCTAAAACTAGGAAGACCAAATGTTATCAGAATCCAGGCCTGGCTCCATCAGAAGGGAGCTAGAACAACAACAAGGGCTTTTAGGAGCTGGCTAACAAGAGATGTAACTACTGCCAAAAAATGGCTGCCCAAGTTAGTGAGAGAGAGGGGAAGATGGGTCCTGGATGCCCCACTCCCTTAGCCTTGGTATTGTCTGTCAATGCCTCCCATTGGCTGAATGTACTTAGAAGCAAGTGAGCAAGCAGGCTTGGGACACAGTTTACACAGGGGCAGGGAATAGATAAAGCAAGGAGATGCTGAGACTTCAGCAATGATTAGCGTTTAAACTACTCAAAATCTGTAAAACTTTTCACTCTCAAGATGTCTACAAACCATGCACACCAATGTACATGGGCACATATACTTGGGACAGCACATTCACAATGAAATGATGCCCTGTAAGTAATATATGATGAGTGTCATCTTTTGAGCCTACGGGGATCTAAGAGAGTCTCCTAACTGACCACCAGTATCATCTACTTTTTTATTCTTTTAAAAATTTCTCTCTAGGTAATTCATGATAGGTTGTCACCATGAATGTCATTATATTTTTAATTTAGTTACTGCTGAAGCATAGATAATATTATTTACTTTAGCATGCCTACTTTACTAAACTCATCATTTAATTTAATCACTTTTTTCTTTCATTTGAGGTATTCAATTTCTCTTAATAAAATGTTTATCTCATTTTATTTAATACATTTTGTGTTGTGTGTACACACTGAATAGACTTTTATAAAATAAGAAAGATTGTGCTAGCAGACTGTTGGTTTATCTTCTGATTTTAATGAAAATTCTTTTGACTTTTTCCATTAAATATACTGTTGACTATGGGAAAAAAAATCCATCCACTATGAAATAAGTTCTATTTTTTAGTATTTTTATAAGGAATAAGCTGTTAAATTCTATCAAATGTCAAAATTTAGTGAGAGGATTATAGAGTAATAGTTCTTATTTATCAAGGGATTTCCTTTTGATTCTCTGTTCTATCTCTGTTTTCTCTTAATCCGCCTATATTTCTTGGCTTATATCCAAAATGTCTTGGCATTATATAATAAAGCCAGCCAACAAATGTATTTCTCTCCTTCTTGGTGGGTATCTCCATTTATGAACCATATAATTACAATATGACTTGAATCTGTGGTTTCCCCAACATACCTCCAGTAGATTCATCATTGCTGGATAAATAAGTTGCTTCTTTGCTGCCAAATCCATGCTTTATATTCAGTTTCCAGACTGAGAGCTGTTCTAGATGGTGGGGTTATTGTCTGATTTCTGAGTAACAGGAAATTTGTATAAATACGTGAGATCCTAGAACTGCTCCCTTGGAACACTTTTGCTCTTACCAAGGTGAAAACAAATCACTTACACTCCACAGTTAAGTAGTTTTTCCAATGCTATGCAGAAGTGTCTAGCAGTGTTAAGGACCAGATCTCACCCTGACAACCAGGCAACATTGTTCATATAGCGTAATTCTCTTGCTCACTTGGTTAGGGTGATGGAATTTTTCATATATGAAATTATATTTAAGACCTGAAATATTAGAAAAGCAAAATAGGTGTTCTGGTCTATGCCAGTCCCTGTATCTTCATAGTGGGTGGCTAGTAATGCTGACATTGAAGACAAGGGTTATGGCATAAGCTACGAATCGTATGTCAAATAAAGAGTGGGTGGCACTTCACAGGGCACAGGAGAAGGGCCAAGCATACACCAGGGAGAACTAAATGACAGGGAGCAATAAAAGACTGACCTGACTGTGACGGAGGGAATGAACAACAGGTAGTTTGATATTACATTAACAAGTTTTATACCCCTAAATCAGAATTTTGATCATAACCAATAGTTCAATGAGAATTGACCACAGAATTTTTTTTTTTTTTTTTGAGACAGAGTTTTGTTCTTGTTGCCCATGCTGGAGTGCAATGACACGATCTTGGCTCACCACAACCTCCGCCTCCCAGGTTCAAGTGATTTGCCTGCCTCAGTCTCCCGAGTAGCTGGGATTACAGGCATGCACCACCACGCCCGGCTAATTTTTCATATTTTTAGTAGAGATGAGGTTTCTCCATGTTGGTCAGGCTGGTCTCAAACTCCCAACCTGAGGTGATCTGCCCACCTCGGCCTCTCAAAGTGCTGGGATTACACGCATGAGCCACAATGCCTGGTCTTTTGAGACAGAATCTCACTGTCACCCCTGCTAGAGTGCAGTGGTGCAATATGGGCTTACGCCAACCTCTGCCTCCTGGATTCAAGGGATTCCCTTCCTCAGCCTCCGTTGTAGCTGGGACTACAGGCATGTGCCACCACGCCTGACTGATTTTTGTATTTTTTAGTAGAGCCAAGTTTCACCATTGGCCAGGCTGGTCTTGAACTGCTGACCTCAGGAGATCCACCCGCCTTGGCCTCCCAAAGTGCTGGGATAGAAATCACCACAGAATTGTATAAATGGGAAGAATAAAAAGTGATGCACCAGAAGATAAGGTTTTGAGAAATCAGGTCCCAAGTATACTTCACATTCAAAAGAAGATACTAAAGTCAAAAATAGATGCTATAAGGCAAAACATGCTGGCTCTTTTATGTTCATGATGACTCAGAAGTAGATTATGTTGAACAAATAGTTGCCGATTAACGAAGTTTAAAATTTTGGATGAGAAACAGTTTCTAATGAAATTAAACTGTTACATTGAGAACAAGATTTTTTTCAAAAGCAATGCAAATGTAGGGGACTTTCTGAACGTCTATGTGCTCAGCAACACGCATGCTAGGATGACTGATGAATCCTGCTACAGGGCCAGGGAGCCTCCAAGTCTCTGACCGAGACATTACAAAAAGCTGACAGTAAAAGTGTGGTATATTCGGCCTAATCTATGAAGAAATTGTTAATAGAGAAATCATTAGAGCAGCATAGTGAGGCCTGGTAAGAGTTTGCATCCCCGTCTAATTCATTTCTTCTTTGAAGTATTTTTAATGTGTAATAAAATTTTCCTGAACCTAGGCTATCTTTAGAATTACCAATTCTCTTCACATTATGTTATTTAACCTAACACCTAAAAACTCTTTTTGCTCATGGAGATTCATTAAATCCATATATATGGGCCCTAAATGATAGACACACTTTTTTATTTCTATACTACAAAGCCCTATAATAAAATGGCTTTCTTGGTTCTCTCCAAGAAAATGATAGAGACTGGAGTATTTGCAATGTTGAAGGCTTTCCTTTTATTAGTTCTGTGTTTTATTATCCTAAAATTATAAACTCATAAAATGTTCCTTTCCTGGGCAAAGGCTTTGTCATATTTTATATCTGGTGTCAAAAGGCAACAGGCCTGCAAAACTAATGGTGACTTTCAGATCTAGCATGTCTACCTTTGGTTTGGTGGTCACATTTACATACACCCATAGTTAAAAGCTCTAAATTTGTTTCCCCTGACAAAAATAACGTTATCATTTCTGAGTTATAGCAGAAGGAGGGAATATCAAATTTATAGCATATTGAAAACATTTACTAAATCCTGATGAAAATTAAAAAAAAAAATCTGTCTCAAATGAAAAAAGTTCACTTTGCTAACCAAAACACACTACAGGTCAATATGAATGGTGTCTCCTTATTTTTATTTTGAATGAGCTAACAGTTTTGGTAATAAATTCGACTTCCCAAGCACATCGTGCATCTACAGGCCAGACATCTTTTGATTTGTCTAATGTCTATTTGACATTTCCATGTTTACGGCCCTTGGGCACTTCAGATCCCTCAGGTGGAATTAAACCCATCAGCTCCCCTCTAGACCAGTATACACCAATATCAAACGACCTGGGATTCCAGGATGGAAACCTGTGCTTCATTCTTGTCTCCTACTTTTTGAACCCCCACATTCTGCCAGTCTTCAAGTGTTGGCCATTTCATACCCCAAATTGCTCTCTAACTTATTTATTTCTCTTTATACCTATTACACACACCTATTATCTATTTCTCTTCCTATATCACACTTGGATTAATGCAATAGCTTCTTAACTGATCTTCCAGGATTCTAAAAATCAGTAACTCCATTCTTATGAGCCCCTACTTGCCCTGTTAGTTTCAGATATTCTAAGCTTTAAGTTCTTCAAGATTCCACATTCTCTGTTCATGTGGGGTCCTTGGAAAGACAGTTCCTGCCAGGGTACACTCTTCTCCCTCACTCCACTCACCTGCCTAACTCCTGCTTCTCCTTCAGGCATCTATGTAGCTTTCACTTTCTCCAGGAGAGATCACTTACCTCCAAATCCTGGAGTATTCAGCCCTTCTAAACATATGCTTCCTATGACAGCATTTCTTTTCATCTTACCAAAAATCTTTCTCCCCTTTTGTATGGTCTGTGCCTAGGACACAATAAACTCTTAAAAAAAAATTCAAAGGTAATTAACCAATGTTAAACAATGATTATCAGGTCAATAATCTTCAGATACAAAGCACAATATTCTCTCTCTCATTTTCTTAAAGAAAACCTTATTACAGGACACTTGTAGGATGTTTCCTATTAAATTTGCCCACTAATCCAAAGCTGAAGACAGAGATAAACCACTTCCTATTTAAAGACAGTCATAAATATCTAGGGCCAGACAATTCCCTCAGGGCTTTTAAAGATGTGGCTGAAAAAGCTCTCCTACTTAAAACCTTCATCCAAGCCTGGCCCACTTATTAGGTCCATAATGAAAAAACTGAAGAGAAAAAAGAGTAAATAATGAAGTCATGTGTCCTCTGTCTGGGTTGGCAGGGTGGGGAAAGGAGGTGGATGAGGGGCTTCTCCTAACCAAAGATAAATGGATAGATGCCAATAGAATCTCTCATAAAAATGACGGTACATGCAAGAAAAAAAACTTTCTCAGTCCTTGACTGGACACACATTTAAGCAATATTCCTTATTAATTATCCTTCCATTTATCAAAAAATGAGAAAAAAGAAATTAGAGATCAACAGGTAATGAAGGATGGATGGGTGAGGACACAGCCTACAATCCCTCCTTATGGCATTACAATGATGTGAGAGTCCCATGGATTAAGGGAGACTGCAGAGGAAGCTAAGCTGGCTTGTACCCTACAAAAGTTATCCAGCCATGCAAGGCGACTGCAGCAGAAAGAGGTGATGAAGTGTGATTCTGGTGGCAAAAGTGAAGGAAGATGGGGTGATAAAAGTCATGCAAGCAGAAGATGTCCTATGTTGGGGAATGGATGCTGCCCATGAGGCCCTCCAGTAGGGGCCACCCCCCAGAAAGGGGACTGGAGTCATGGCCCACTGGGAGACTGAATGCAAACATGGCTGCCCTACTTAAGGAGGTCCTCTAAGAAGGTGTAATAAATGCGAGCATCATCTATATGGGCAATACCACATCACTAAGACCACCGGCAGCAAGAACTAGACCAAGCCAGACCAGACTATAAAGTGTCTCTCATTGCTGCCTTCTCTCCCCATATCCCTCTGTTTCCACCAAATGGAAGGAGCGGAAGGAAATTACCTGGAGGATAATAATCTCCCAACCCCAAAAACACACTCCAAGATGAGAAACTGAAAGCTCAAGTTGAAAAATCAGAATTTACATTCCCTCTCCTGAGCAATGTAAGAAAAGGAAGAGCTTACAGTTGGATATGAGGCTTATGATAGATAAATTTAGGTGTCAACTTGACTGGCTTAAGGAATATGCAGACAGCTGGTAAAACATTATTTCTGGGTGTAATTACAGGGATGTTTCCATGAGACTGGCATTTGAATCAGTGGACTAAGAAGGAAGATCTGCCCTTATCCAATGTGGGCAGGCACCATCCAGTCAGCTGAGGACCCAAAGAACAAAAAAGGAGAGGAAAGTAAATTTGCTCTGTCTTCTGCAACTGGGACACCCTTCTTCTCCTGCTCCCGGGCATCAGCATTCCAGGTTCTCTGGCCTTTGGAACTTGCACCCAAAACCCCCAAATTCCCTGGCTCTCAGGCTTTTGGCCTTAGACTTAGTTACCCCACTAACTCCCTGGTTCTCCAGCTTGCAGACAGCCTATTGTGAGACTTCACAGCCTCCATCATCACACTGGCCATCCCCTAATAAAATCTCCTCTCATCTATTGTATCTATATCTACATCTTCTATTGGTTTTGACTCTTTAGAGAGCCCCAATACAAGCCTGAAGAGTAAAACTAAACTGAAAATTTTCATTAAATAGCCAAAAGTCACTGATAAGTTATAGGAAATACTTGAGATGTCAATTAAGAAAATGAAGAGGAATCCATCAGACTCATCAAAAGTAATAAAATCACTTCATGTTTATATTAATACTTTATCAAGTTCAGGTTATTCAATAAACTGACTGGAGATTCTGTCATCATAAGGGAATTAGCACACATGAAAATTAAATTATCCAAGGAAGACAACGATTTGCCAGAGTAGATGAGAGTTGGTATCTAATTAGACCTCTACATGTTAAAGAGAAAATTCATTTAAGCCATTTCATAATGCTCAATATACAAAATCATTTTGCTGCAAACTACTTCTCTTTATAATAAATTTGTTGTTAGTCACAGTAACTATCAAAACAGGTGTCCATAAAATGTAAGAATACATCCTAAATCTTTTAATACATTTTTTGATATAATACACTATAGCATAATTTTAACCATCAGTGGAACTCGTTTATTCAGGACTCTGCATATTATGGAATGATTACATGGTTTCCAAACATGCAATTTCATTATTTCTCATGTAAAATCCCATTAAGTATATAGAATGATTGTGAAACTTCTATATTTTCTCATTAAACAAAAAAATGAATTGTACATAGTAAAAAAATGATTTATCCACAATTGAAATTGCTTTCTTGAAAGAAAGTGAACTCATTCTGCTGCCAAAATTAGTCAAATGTCTACATGTTTTTCCTTCAACAATAACACTGTATTGGCTCACTAGATGTATTGCTTATGACTATAAATGCAGGAAAACAAAACACTCCATACACATTCTAATCAGGTTTACATTTTTGTGGGCCCATCTGCTTTACAATTTACACAAAGAAAAATCTTGGGAGTTTTGAGTTCTAGTTTTAAAACCAGAAGATAAATTCTGAATCACAGACTGTTAACTTTTGGAAACCACTTCCAGGGAAACTTAATTCAAAGACTGATTTGATAGAGTGTCTTTTCCTTTAAGAGAAATAAACCTCTGTAAACAGTGTCAGTGCATATACACTAAAATCATTTAACATAGATGGGTCACTCTTAATTGTGTTTTTGTGTTGCTGTTTATGTTGTTTGTTCAAAAACTTCATCCACATTCAGCAAACATCCTATAATTAGCTACAGCTTCACCTATAGAGACAAGTAGCACAATGTCAGGTTCTTAATATTCCTTTGAAATTTACTTCAAAGCTGTGCTAAGCAAATCAGTCAGGTTTCAGCCAAGCAGTCCACCCACATTCAACAACCTTTTTCTACCTAATGATAATTACAGTCTGTAGAACAGGCAGCCTCTAATAAACAGCATCAACTTTAGAATACAGATGTCTGGAGGGGCTTTTTTGTTGCCAAAGAAATATCTTCAGTCCACCTTGTCCTTAGCACTAAACATTATCTTTACATTAGCCTAGTATTACGGGTGTGTGTGTGTGTGTGTGTGTGTGTGTGTGTGTGTGTGGCTAAGTTGGAGGTATACATTAGCCCAAATTACAGAATGGCTCACTCTGTCCTGATGGTTATAAATGACTGTGGTCCTTAGTTCTAAAAAACTCTCCAAAATGGAGCACACAAATCTTCCTGGTGACAGAAGCCCCTGACTAATAGGTTCTTGCTCCCTTGGCTCAACTGAAAACTTCCCTAGTGCAGCAAAGCAATAAAGATCAGCAAAGGGTTCTCTACGCTCTTTTTCTTCATTCTAAACTTTCTAATGCAAAAGTATCTTCCACAGTTGTAAAGCAGAAAAGTAAATCTCATCATGTCAACCCAAACATGAACAGTACTTTGTGAGTCATTAATTGAGGGTAGGGGTCTAAGGGACTGTAATCCTGTTTTACAATTGTTTTTAAAAGAATCAGATGAACTTCCCTGAAGCATACAAATGGCTTAAAACTACAAATTCATTTTACATAGCCATAAATACTTTTAGTGGAAATACTATATAGTTTGAGACTATATATACAAAATAGAACTGATTCATCTATAATGCTTATAGTTTAATGTGCTGATTTTAAAGGCCAATTAAACAGAATATTTTAACATGTATACAGGATAATTTTAAAAGGAAGATAACAAAATTGTAATTACTTGGACTTCCGTTATCCCAAAATGATTATGGTGTGTCAGAGATTAAGGACAGAAATACGAGAGAACAGTTTTAGAAGGGTAAGAGATTCAGAAACCATACAGGAGAGCATAAAAAATCTGTTAATGCTCAACTATTTTGAGGCAGGCATTGTATTTCTCAGTCATTTTACACACCTAATTCGTTTAATTCAAAAATGCCAGACATTGTAATTGGCCTTCTGACATAGGTTATCTCAACTATTTTTTAAAAACCATCATAGGAGGAAGTGGCATTAGAATATCATTTCCATTTTTATAGAAGCGGATACCAAGCTTAGGAAGATTAAGTGACTTACCCAAGTTCATAGATGTGCTTACTAGGCTGCCAGGAAGTGAAAATAATTCCAATTCAATAGCACTTTCCAGAACTGCATTATGGCATGACTTTAGGTGTTACTTTATTTAGCAGAATGGTCACACTTACACAAAACATTATAAGTCTTATATAGGCAAGTTTCCTCAGCACACAGTAATAATTCACTGTTAAATCAAGAATCTTAAATGTTCCTTCTATTCTTTTAATTTTCAAGGATAATTCCTAATTGTGTAAGTACTAATATCCCACTTTACTTTCAATATGATAACTCACTGAGGTAACTTTCAATGCAATGATTTAAAGTTCCATGTTACTGTCAAGAAGATGATCGTAACTAGGATTGCTGAAAGTTTAATGAGGAAAAACGTAAAAAAAATTCTGTCCAGCAACATGACCCAGAGTTTTTTGTTTTATTAATGCAATTTCTTTTGGAGAATTGCTAAGACATCCATCTGCACATTCTCCATTAATTTATCTAATAGGACACAGCTGGTTTATTCAGATCAGCTCTTCTGTATGTGGCACTGATAAATTATAATTATTTTGACAAAAATGTTGGCCCACAAATCAAGACCTTATATTTTTTCATCTGGGTTAACAGAAGTTTTTATGTAATATGATCTAACAGAAGAAACCTACTCACTTGGCTGATGTCTAATTGATAGGTTAATTTTTTAAGGCAATGCTGTTTTTTCTTTTTTTTAAAAGTTCTGTTATTTGTGTGGCATTTGTGTATGCCAGAACATGCTGTGATAGTGATGAAGTGATCACATCAGGAGATGGGCAATAAACACTAAAATTAACCACAGAGTCTAAAGTCTTATTAATTATGGCATTCCACAAACACATAAGGCTGTAAGGAGACAGTACAAGGGAAATAAAAGGGAAAGAGAAATTTAACATGATATTTGGAAATACACTAAAAGGACAAAAATCTGACTATCTTTTCAATATATTCATTTTACTATGAAATTTAATAGCATTTGTACCTAAAGCCAAATTCAAGAATAGAATTGTATAATTACTTGTAAAGGTTTATTCACAAATCAAGTCATACAATTCTCAAAAGGTAGATCAACTAAATTTTAACAACTGGGTGTGTGGGAAGCTTCTTGCCCCAGAAGTATCACAATCTTCCACCTCTTTTGCACTCAAGCTACAACAGAATCAAGCTGAAGATATGCAAGTGCAGGGGTCCCCAGTGGCCCTTGGCCTGTTAGGAACCTTGTTGCACAGCAGGAGGTGAGTAGTGGGCCAGTGAGCCTTTCTGCCTGAGCTCCACCTTCTGTCAGCTCAGCTGAGGCACTGGATTCTCACAGGAGCAGAAGTCTTATTGTTACTGTGCATGTGAGGGATCCAGGCTGCATGGTCCTTATGATGATCTGAGGTGGAACTGTTTCAACCCAAAACCATCTCCCACCCCCACACCTTTTGTCCATTCATGGAAAAACTGTCTTCCATAAAACTGGTCCCTGATGCCAAAAAAGGTGGTGACCACTGTATTAGTGAAGATAAGACAGTGGCTGGCATCAAGGATGATCATAATCAGATATTTCTAATGACAAATACAACATGGGCAATCAACAATCTTCAAGCAAGCCTCTGGAAGGCAAGGCTAGAAATGGAGGTATAACAGATCAAAAATAGGCAATCAAAATTATCTCAGCCATAACTTTCAGATTTTAAAAAGTCACATTTAAAGGCTCTGCCTGTTAATTATAGCTATTAAGGATCCCCTAATAAAATTCACTACCCAACACCTGCTAGAAAAGTGCAACAAATTTGTTTTCTCGGATGTATTGGTTGATTTATCTAACAATCATTGCCCCAAAATCTTTCAGGTTCTGTTTCTCAGATCTTTTAATCTACTGTAAATGCAATTTTCACTGGAGAGGAGAGAATAATGTGCTATTTCTTATTTACCTGCTTCACTAAGAGATGAAAAGACAGTTTCTCAAGCTTTTTGTTCTGTTTTGTTTTTTACTAAGTTCATCAGGCCATTAACATTTGGGTCCCAAAAGGCCAAGGAATGTATTATCAGAAATGTTAGCTATCTCTGGGAAAATCTGTTCTTCATTTTAGTGATAATCTTTAAAATTAGCACAACTATATTCTGGATCATTTTATTAAGAGACTGTCCCGTGATTTCAACGTCTGAGGTTATTACTGTTGTATAAGCAACATGTTAAGTTCCACTTTAACACCCAGGGCTGGTTTAGCAGGAAACGGATGGAGGCAGACTTAACAGTGATGAGTGTAGTTCAGCATAGGCCAAATGACAGCACTGGGAGCCATAACTGTGATTTCCTAGTAATTCAAACAGAGGAAAGTAGCAAGAATACACAGATCTTAGAATAGCAGGCTTGTCAAACTAAAAAGTCCTGTGCCTTAACAGTCAGTGGGTTGACAGCAATTTATACTATGCAAAAAATAAATAAAAAATAAGCAGTAATAATAATCTAAAACAGATGTGATGGTAATTTCAATTTTATAATTTTCTGAAGTGTTGATTCTATTTGATTTGCATGTTTGTTTTGTTTCGATGGCTGTATAAAGACATTACACAAGGGTTCAAAGCCTGTTTTTAACACATACTTAATCTCATGGAATATTATAAACCAAAAAATTAAATATAATGTTAGAGGCATTATATTCAAGATGACTTTCTCCCCTTTAGAAGGACCCATTCGTTACTCAAATTTACCCTGCAGTTTACCATTGCTTCTCTGTTATTTAGTCACCTCTGACTTTCAAATTATTGTTTTACTTGTGTAAGTAAAAGGCTTTTAATCTTTCCTGTGTAGCTAAAATCTGAGGCAGCGCTAAGTTTTTTTATGTTCATGGGGCTTTGTTGAAATATGATATCATGGATAATCACTGCTAAATTAATAACCTAGGCAGGTAATAGTAGCATAACTTTACAAATACACAATTCAGAGTGAAACCAACATACCTTAACCTAAGTCCAAGAATCTCATGAACATTACTCTTACCATTTTTAATTTATGTTAAAAAAAAGATCGCAATTCCAGAAATTAAATTCCCAATTACTTTAGTAATCTTGAATCAATTTAGTAACTTCAGTAATCTGGATTTATACTGTATTGCTCCCCTTACATCACTGCAATACGCACATAAAACATACCATGGTAAAATATTGCACTGAAAAGAATCCTTTATTTTTAACTGTGGATTATAACAAAATTTTGTTAATGTGTAATCCATTTTTTCACAGTAAGCATCCATCAGAAGTTTTTAAATGTTCATAAGGATGGCTTCTCTACTTGAAGTTTTCATTTCAATATGCTATTATTCCCCCAAACTTAATTAACCTATCTAAAACCAAACAGACATCTTTTCCTCAAAGTGGTTCAGTTCACCTTCCCAACTTTTCTCCATGCCTGTGTTGTAATCACAAAAACCTAGAATGACAATGGCTATTTGATCTTTTTCTTTACCCTAATATCAGATCATTTCATCTGATATCACTGGAGTTTGATTTAATACATGTACTGATTGCCTTTTCGTCATTACTCCTGTATCATACATCCAAGTTATCATCTCTCACCATAACGATGGTGAGCAACTCTTAGCTGATGTCACCAACTCCAATTTTTTTAGTCCCCCAAATGCTCTAAAAATATATATTTTTAACCAAAACAAAACAAAACAAAAAAACAAAAAAAAACCCACTGAAATAGATTTTTAAACAAAAATTTTCATATTTTTGTTTATCCTACTTGGGATACTTTATACAAACTGAATAACGGAATTTGCATGTTTTATTAGTTCTTAAAATTCTTAACCATTATGCTTTCAAATATTGACTCTTCAGTTTCTCTCCTGTGGGAAGTCTGCTATTACAATCTCTCAATCTTTTTACATTTCCATTTTCCTTTGTGTGTTTCCTTCTAGGTAATTCTTACATATATTTTCCAGTTTACTAACTGTCTTTAGCTGTGACTCATCTGCTTCTTAATCTATTCCATTTTTTTAATTTCCACAACATTTCCCATTTTTGGAGGTTCCATGTGGTTCTTGTGCAGGTCTTCCTGATTATTGTTAACAGTTTTTCATTACTTATTCATTTTTGTGGTTCATCTTTTATTTCTTAAATAAGTACATACAGTCACTCTATCGTCTATGTTTAATAACTGCAATATCTGTAACTCCGTAAGTGTTTAAATGTTTATTTTACTGCTTTGGCTAATTCTCACATAAAATGTCCTACCTTCTTATCAAGTTGGTGACAAATGATTGTGACCTGCCTGATCTTAGTCTGTTAAAATCCTGGAAATCTACAATGTGGATGCCTGAGAGGGGATTTCTGCCTGCTTCTTCTAAGAGTCAGGGTGCTACTCACTTGAAAACAGTTTAGCCCATCTCAAAACGTCCTACTTTAATCTGGGCATCTCAGGTTCAGAACCTTCCTTCTTACTGCTTTCCCAAATCTAGGTATTCAAGTAACAATGTTTATATACATTTGTCCTCAGAGCAATCACCATTCCAGTTACCAGCTCTGATTATGGCTCATCTGTTCTATTTTAGTAAGGGAGACAGTGGAGGCACATTTCTTTTAAGAGATTTTCTACTACTTAATTTCTACCAGTATAACCCAAATTCTATTTATCAAAGATATTGTTGCGAAATGATACATTGTCGAATGCAAAGTCCATATTACTTTCTTAGCGACATCAACCTTTTAGTCCCCATTCTAAAATATATGATGGTTCTTTATTCATTGGAGCATATTAACCTCCCCTGCCTGTTGACCAATAATCTGTTAATGTCTTATATCTATCCACAATTCCTTCAGAAGCCCCCTTCCGCCCTCACTGAGCCAGACTCTTTGTGGTTCGTCACTTTCAATACATATTCTGCCTCCATTCACACAGCATTCTCCACATTTGGACTATCCTGTCCTCTTTGCTCATACTGATCTACATTCTGCCTACTTTTAAAACCCAGCTCAGATCCAGTCTTCTAAACTTAATACAAAATGATACTTAATCAAGAAATTAAAAAACCATAAAGATCCTTATAGGCCACCTATTAATATTTCAGTCCACAAATACAAAATCAATCAAGACCCAGAGTGGTTACGTAACTTGAAGAAGCCCGTCCAGGTGTTTGATGGCACAGACCATCCTAGCATCTGGTTCCACACCATCAGTCCAGGGCTCATTTTAATTGATACTTCACTGGTCATTTGATAACTCTGTTCTTCCCTCTGAACATGATCTCTGCATTCAAGGCTTCCCCTGGCAGTGAAAGCCTAAGTCATTACAATGACCCACATGACTGACCCTCTCTCTTCCTTCTAGCAAGCACCAACAACTCCCACACCTCTTCCCCTGGCTTTTCTGCCTCAGATACAATGCCTCTTTATTATGCCTCAAACACAGAAACACACTCCTCCTTCAGGCCTTTGTACTAGTTGCCCACTTGCCTGGAATGAGAATAGTTTAGGCTTGGCTTAGTCTACTGCATCTATCAGGTCTTGGTTCAGTGTCTCCCTATTGGAAGGGTTTGAGAATCTTATTAAAAAATTAACCCTTCTGGCCGGGCGCAGTGGCTCAGGCCTGTAATTCCAACACTTTGGGAGGCTGAGGTGGGCGGATCACGAGGTCAAGAGATCGAGACTAGCCTGGCTAACATGGTGAAACCCCATCTCTACTAAAAATACAACAAATTAGCCAGGTGTGGTGGCGTACGCCTGTAGTCCCAGCTACTTGGGAGGCTAAGGCAGGAGAATCACTTGAACCTGGGATGAGGAGGTTACAGTAAGCCAAGATTACATCACTGAACTCGAGCCTGGGAGACAGACTCTGTGTCCAAAAAAAAAAAAAAAAGTTAACCTTTTGATCAATCTTTAACCCCCCCCAAAGGGTTTCTTTTTTTTTTTTTTTTCCTTGAAACAGAGTCTTGCTCTGTCACCCAGGCTGAAGTGCAGTAATGCTACCTCAGCTCACTACAACCGCTGCCTCCCCGGTTCAAGTGATTCTCCCACCTCAGCCTTCCAAGTAGCTGGGATTACAGGTACCCACCATCATGCCTGGCTAATATTTGTATTTTTGTAGAGACAGGTTTTCACCATGTTGGCCAGGCTGGTCTTGAACTGCTGACCTCAAGTGATCTGCCTCCCAAGGCCTCCCAAAGTGCTGGGATTATAGGTGTGAGCCATCGCGCCTGGCTGGTTTTCATTTTTCTTTATAGTACTCACCGCTGATACATATTTAGTTGTTGATCTCTATGCTATCTGCCCCACTCCCCAAAGAAATAAGTTCATGATTGTCTGTTTTATCCCTACTCCCTAAAACAGTGCTTAGTACATGATAGAACAATAAAATATTTAACAAATGATGAAATCAATGAATGGCAACACCAGGTACAGTTATGTAAGTTATGTTAGCATTGTGGCTATGGCCAGAGTATAAAGATCATACAGAGACTATCCGTCTCCAGTAGTGCTCACAGTACAGAAGAAAATGGACAAAAATGCGTATTTGCTGATCAACAGACCAAAGTTTCATACCTAAGATCTTTCAGAGAATTACAAAATCTTTGGAAGGTGCACCTAAAAGATCACCTTCTAACCCTCCCAGCCAAAGGTATCCAAAGTAAAGTTTTCAGTCTTCAACTAGATTCTGTATCCATACTACCACTGGTCAAGCATAAAGTACTTGTCAGAAAGAGGACCTCATTTTTCAAACAATTTGACTAGTTACTAAGTTTTTGCTTCCTCATATATCCCAGTTTTGCCTCTGTGTAATTTGCAAAGTTTGTACTAATTCTGCCTTCTGAAGTACATTTGATGAAGCATATGACATCAACAATAATCTTTCAAAACTCTGAAAATTTGTGGTCTCTTCACATACATGCCTGTTCCTCTGTGGACTAAATGCTTTTTGTTATTTCAATGATGCTTAATATGGGATGATTTTCAAATCCCTCACCATCCTGGCCACATATACCTAAACAGATTGCTCATTTTCAAAGTAAAGTATGTTGCCCTAATAGGACAGATGTAGCATTTCCAGCACAAAGTCAAGGGAATTTTAATAACTGCTATCCAGCCAGCCATTCATCAATCTACACGTACCAGGCATTCACTATGTCCCAACATGACTTATGTTTGTTTAAAAACAAAAATTTTGAATAGGCGCATTTAAATATCTATTAATGTTCTTGATGCCACTTCATTCAGTCCACACGTTCCATTTTTGTCCAAATAGCTTAAGGGAAGCTTCTTTAAAGCCTTTGGTTTTTCTTGATCTACTATTCCAAGAATCCTCTCAGTTTGGTTATTTTGTATATAATCACCTTGTACATTTTCATATAATTCATAAATTTTTTAATTTTATGCTTTCAATTTTTATTTCTTTGGAAACATTTTTAAATAAATGAATAAAAACAAATGGTTAATAAGAGGCAAGAAGATAAGGTATGTTGTTAGACGAATAAATGAAAATATTTATTCAAATTTCATGACTACTAAAATGTAAAACTTTCATTAGGAAGCTACTTCAACTTTTGTTCAGCAAATCAATATAAAACAACAAAGAAAGACCTGAGTCTAATAATATAAATTTAGTGGATTTGCAGGATAAACTTTGAAAATGCTATTTAACAAAACTCATGGCTTCAATACTGTCCGTGTACTCTGTAGATTAACAGATTAACAGCCAAATACATTCCTACAGACAGTCAGGGACAGAGAAACAGAACAGTGATTTAGAAGTTCACAGAAATGTTCTTAAATAAATGCATATGCAGTGAATTTCTATGAATTGGAGGGTATTTGTTGGCCTATTCTAACTGACGAATTGTAGATTTTTAAAGTGCATCTAGAACATCAGAAGTTACAGAAATAAGAAAGATATTCAGATAATAAGAAAGTACAAACTAAAAGTTGCATTCTTTAATTTTTAAATCACAGAAATGGACTTTGTCTTTCTGCCTTCATTCTATGTCTTTATTCCAAAGCAAATATCATATAACCTTTTCAATAAAACCCTGTCATGTAGGCTAGAGACCCTGCCATTGGCCTGTGTTTCTGTTCCTTTTATGTTTCTATAAAATACAATGATTTAGGATAGGATATGTCCACGGTTTGCTTTTTTTTTTGTTGAAATAAGGACATTGCTGATGGTTTAACTACTGACTTCTCCTTCACAATAACTCCCAAAAGATAGTTTTTAAAATAGCTTCCACAGAGCTTCTCAGAAAAACGCTGCCCATTGTTTATTTAATGAGGGTTACTAGAGCTATAAATATTAAGTGTTCCTTTTCTCAGTTCATTATGTTCAAGTTTGCCTTTTCTTCTTCGACAGGCCATTTAAAAAATCACCACAGTTTATCAGCCCACAAGTGTGGGTTCCCACTGCGTGGCCTTCCTTTAAGTAATTCCCAGGGAAAAATATAAACTTAAACACTCTTTTGTGAATATTGTTTTGGGTTGAATTATGTTCTCCAAAATGATATGTGGAAGTTCTAACTCTCAGTACCTTAGAATGTGATCTTATTTGGAATAAGGTCATTGCAAAGGTAATTAGTTAAAATGAGGTCATACTGGATGATGGTGGGCCCTGAATCCGTTAAGACATGTGTCCTTATTAGAACAGGAGAGAAACACACATAGATACAAAAGGAGAAGCAGAGACAGAGATTGGAGTGACACTTCTACAAACTGAGGAACACCAAGGATTGCTGGCAAACATCAGAAGCTAGATGAGGCATGGAAGGCTTTTCTCCTACAGGTTTCAGAGACAGCATGGCCCTGTTGACATGAATAATTGTGGACTTCTAGCCTTCAGAACTGTAAAAGAATAAATTTCTGTTGCTTTAAGACACCATGTTTGTGGTCATTTGTTAAGGCAGCTCCAGGAAGCTTATACATAGGCTAACTCACACACCACAGTTCTTTGTTAACTCTTTAAGAACAATTTAGCTTTTTATCTCCAGGTTTTACATTCCTTCCACAATGTCAAGCTACTTATTCTCCCCTCACTCACGGCATGAAGCTTTAGTCTTCCTCCTTTGGCGTCTCCCTCTCTCTCTCTCTCTCTCTCTCTCTCTCCTTCCCCTACGTCTCCATGTCATTATTTTTCATAACTTATCTCAGGTATTTCCTCCTCCATGAAACCTTCCCTAATTAGTTGCCAAGCTGAGAGCTGTGCTGAGCCGTCTTCCCCAAGCAGGGCACACATTTCTCCAACACCTGTCTTTCTTCCCCACTAGACTGGGCTCCTGAAGCACACTGTTTCCATTTCTCATCATTGTACCCACAGGACTGAACTCAGTAACAGGCATACAGTGTTGCACAGGCCACTTTTTTTTTTTTTTTTTCGTTTTCACACACTCTCCTTTCTTCTTCCCATTGTCTAGTCTGGCCTCTCCTTACACATCACTTAGTCATCAGTTTGGAATTTACCAAGTCATTTTAGTGTTTCCTTCCGTGGAGAAAACCCTTCCATGTGTAAATCTAGCAAAAACTAGCTGATGCAGCACTTGAGAACCACAGGCCTGCTACAGGAACCTGGACTAGGCCTCAGGTTTGCCATAATTTTAACCATCAACTGTAAATCATGGTGCACATTTCATTCAGCCCTGATGGTGTGTGGCAAGGCCAGAAGGAGGAGCATTCAGTGGATCTAAGCATGAATGAGAAAACTCTTTCCTTCGTACCAATACAATGACCAACCAAGTCCTTAATCCACTGTTACTCCCCAAGTATACTATTCCTCTCACACAGCAAGAAAGGAAGAACTGGACTGGATGGGCTAAGAAGTAAAATAAAGCATTTATGCTGGCAATGACCAAAATAACAAATTTAAACTTAGCAAAAAGACAGAAACCTTTTAATACCTTTAAAATAAAAAGAGCTTTATTTTTAGAAAGTACTTTTTTTGTATAAGTTAATATCACCTTCATTCTGTTTTTATTTCAACTGTTGTTACTTGAAGTATAACACTTTTAAAACTGTACAAGCAGAATATGCCAAATTTCTAAACATGGTGATAAATACTTATTATAACTGCATCTGGAACAGCTTTATAAACATTTTTCTATTAAAAGAAGTTTTTTTAAAAAAAGGAGGAGCACAGTCAACTGTTTTATAAGAAATCATTTGTACTGCATATCCATAAATTAAATAAATTTATTTTTAATCTTTGCTGGTCGCTGGCCAGCCCAACTCCGAGTCTTTAAGCTGACTGCCGTGGTCCTGCCAACACTAATAAATGTTCCCTGGCACCTTTGCCTTCCCAGCCTATACCCCAAACCACTTTGCTCTGACCTACCTTAAACAACACTTTCTGACTTATTTCTGATATCTGCTTCTGATCCCTTGAATTTCCTTTTCCAGGTCCTTCTCTGGCACCTGGGTTTGCCATCTCTGACACACCCCTCTCCCTATGTGGCTCGCCCTGCTGTGAGTCTGGGCAGACATCAGAAGACCAACCCACCCGTCCCCTGGGACCCTACAGCTGCTGCAGCCCTTCATCAGCAAGGGATGGTTGTGCATATTACAGCCCCAAGAATTTCACCAAAGTGAGATTTTCACTAACTCCTACCTTGACGGTTCTGAGAACAGTACACATAGCATGCACTCAATAAATAGATGTGAAGACAGCTAAATAATTTTTTTCTTCAGTAAGAAACTAGCATCTATAAAGTTATAGAAAAAGCCAAATTCTCTGGCTGGCTTTTGAAAATCAGTACGAGTTGCAAGAGTGAAATAAATTTAACAAGGTTGGAGAACACCTCTGTGAAGGACTCTCTTTCCCCACACTCATTCTGCAACAGGAAAAATTGCAAGAGACAGGACACAGGGTTATTCTAGCACAGTCTCTCATGACTTCCTTCAAGAAAGGTCTTTTCTGTTAGGTTAGCAAAAATGTAGTTTCTTTAGGGTGTAGGGGTGATGGGCAGGGGAACTATGTGTTTTCCATTTATGTTTTCATCTTTTTTTTTCCTTTCGAGATCCCACATTTCCCCTCGTTTGTTTTTGCTTTCTCTGAAGAATTCACAAAACTAAGTTTCCCATTTTACACTCTGTATTAGTTTCCTAATGCTTATGTAACAAATTACCACAAATGGAATGGCTTAAAACAACAGAAACTTTCTTATCCTATTCTAATTCTGGAAGCCCAAAGTACAAAGTAAACCTTCTGGGGCTGGCAGGGATGGCTCCCTCTGGAGGCTCCAGGTGAAAATCCATTCTGGCTTCTCCCAGTTTCCAGTGGCTGCTGGTATTCCTTGGCTCCCGTTGGTGTCACTCCAGCTTCTGTTCCATCCTCACACTGTCTTCTCTTCTGTAGTCAAATTTCTTCCTGCTTCCCTCTTACAAAGGCCCTTGGGATTTCACTTAGGTCCCACCCAGATAATTCAGGATAATTTCTCTATCTCAAAATACTCAACATAATTACATCTGCAAAATCCCTTTTGCAGAGGATAAGGTAACAGGCACAGGTTCCAAGGACTAGGACATGGATATCGTTAGAGGTCACTGTTCGGCCTCCCACTGTGTCATTTCCTTAGAAGTGCTGCCTTTCCAAGATTGCCTGCCTGCCTGAGTCCCACACACAGGCGTTACACCCTTTCCCTGCAGTCACTGCTCTGATATGCCCAGGCCTCTTTTTCAGTATTTCTGAATTTAGGATCGACTTTCTCTCTTGGTGGTAGATTTTAGCTCAATTACATCTTCTCTTTTCCATGCAATTTTTCTAAAAACTCTGCTCTCCACAAAGACTTGAGAAGGAAACTTGAGAAATCTCTTTTCCGGAAGTTAGCATTTACCTTTCTACTTGCAGATAATTTGACTCTGTCTTCCCTTTATGCCAAAAACATGGAGTTTTATGATTTTGTCTCTTCCGTTCTCATTGATCTTGCATAAATTTTTAGAGGATTGGAATAATTTGGCTTCTGTAATTAAAAAGTATAAATCCTGAATGAAACAGGCAAATAAACAGTACTCCAACTTAGGGAAGAGCTATGACTCACACACACACACACACACACACACACGCACACACACGCGCACACACACAGTTTTAAAGTTTTAATAATTTTACATAATGGCTGACACTTTGAATAGTTGTTCATAGAAAAAACAATGAATTAAAAGATATAGCTTTATTGAATTCCAGAACAGGGACCACAAGAACCAGAGAGATGAAACATCTAGTAAATATTTCTGCCTCAGTATAGCAGAGGAGCCACAGAGATTATTTCTTCGGCAAATATCTACCCCACAACATCCCAGAGTCCTAAAAAGTAAAAAACTCTGAAAGAAATTAATGTCATTATGCTCAATGTAGCACTTTAGGTACAATGCTTTAAGTAGCCAATATCAATAAACACTGTCAATGTGTCAATGTCTTTGCCTCCTATTCTCTGCCTATAAAACAGCAATCATAATATTTAAATAAGAACCAATTGAGAAATGTTATGATGAATTAGTCAGAGCCTGTAAGTTACTTTGCAATGAGGGCTTAAGTGTGATCATTTAACTTTGATGTATGGAGTGAGAAGGTAGAAGCTTCAGTGACAGACTGTAGTCACATAAATTAATATATTAATATTTAATAAAGAACTGGGAGATGAGGAATTGGGATGTCTGCATCTTATTAGCATTCTACACTGTAAGTGCAAGAACTGGCTTTGAGCTCCTGCAATGATGTCATTGTCCTTATTTGTTAACTTCATCTGTCCCCAGTTAACAGGTAAAAGACATATTCAAAGCAGTAAATGGTATCAGCAATTATTCTGAAGGTAGGGACATGAACACTAATATTCCTTAGGCCACTCTTGTACCCAACTAGATCAAAAAATGGCCATCTCTTTAAATTAAACTTTGTTAACTACTGTCCAAATTTGGACACCAAAAATTAACTATCCAAGGTTCGGCATGGATCATATACCAAGTGTCTGATTGGCCTTGCCTTCAAAGAAAACACTCCATTTTCTTAAGTGTCCATTTTATCGGCTACAAAAATGATTACTTTATAAATGCTATCAAATACTCAATATATAGCATTTGTACTGGGAGACACACACTTATACTAATAAATCTCAGCACCTTTCCTGGTACTACTCCCTCTGCCTAGAATGATTTCTTTCACATTTACACTAACCTTTCCAATGCCTAGATCAGTGGTCACCACCTTGGGGCCCTTCTAGACCTTATAAATCAGATAGAATCACCCATGCTCAGGAGTCTATTATTTTTAACTACCTATGTTTCTGTACCCACCCATACTGCTTATGGCATACATACATGATGGCAACATAGAGGTATATTTAAGAGTCCAGCTTTTAGTTTATATTAGGTACCCAGATGGACTCTGCCATTTATTTTTAGTTATCACCCTAACAGATCATTCTTAAGACTCAGTTTCTTCAAGGAAGAGGAAGATAGTCATAGTTAACTGATAAGTTTGTCAGAATAATTAAATACATGAAGTGCTAAATCTAGCAAACAGGCAATAAACAAACACTAGCTAATATTCTTTCTCCTGCTGCAAGTATCCTGCTTTGAGTATAAACTCTTTGTATTGGATATTATCAATTATATATTTGGTGACCCTACAGCATCTAGGCCAATGTCTTATATATAACAGGTACTTAGAAGGCATTTAAAAAATCAAACTGAGTAAAAAATACTAACCAAACAGTATTTGTTTTGGGCTTTTCCACTGTGAAGACACAGTGAAAAATGAAAAAAAAAAAATATTCTTGACCTTTAGGTTATATACACACATATACATATATACACACATATACATATACACATACATCTACACTCACACACACACACACACACCATACACATACACACATATATATATATGTAGAGAGAGAGCACGTGAAAGAGAGGTATTTTCCTGCCCCCACTCACAAAACTGAGTGAAAGGACCAAAGAACCAGCTCAAAAGCGAATGCAGACTTAGCAAATGCAATTATAAGTAAAACTTAAAAACATCTTTTTTCTTCTTTTTTTTCCCCAAATATTCTTCCTTTTGTAACTCCTCTTCTTACTCCTACTCAAATCTTTGTTTCCATGGCAATATTTCTACCTTGAAGTTCCACCACTGAAATGTCTACAACTATTTCTACTGCTCTCTCTTTGAAATTGCTACTAGAAAATTCAATCCTCCAGTCCATGATATAGATGAACTACAAAAATGCCTACTAACTTAAGACACATTTCTCACCTCACCCCCCAGTACTATACAAGATGTTTTTTTTACACAGAACTATTTTAGGTCCATTTATGTATTTGATTAAAAAAACCCTAAGAATTTCAGACTCTGTGATGTGAACTAGTTATAATCCAAACTCATTGAGATTCAAGCTCTTTACCCAATACAAAGGCAACATTTAGAGAGCTATTTAACAATCAAAACTAGAAAATAAGAAAGAATGCCAGTAAAAGAATTATCCAACAAGGATTTATTTCTTACCACCTGATCTTGAGTTTGGTTAGACACTGGATTTCTCCTGCCAGAAACCCAGAAGTGTTAAGGGAACCCTAACTGTTATTGTGATGTTTTAACTGATGTACTCTAAACCGTGCTGCTATTAGACTCTTTAATGCTGCTTGGTTTACTCAATTCTGTGTGTTGAGTTGTGCTGCCAAAGTTCTGAAGACCTGAAACATGTCATTAACTCTAAATTGACTTAGTTGGACTACTCTGAAAACCAATCTGATTCTGGAGAATCCCTGCCAAATGCCACAAGCTAAATGGGTGCCCTGGAATCAAACTGTTGGTACTAACTTGAGCACATGGGCCCCTGAGCTTCTGAGAACAAATGGGAGTACCTGTAACTACCCCAGGAGTACTGTCCATATCAACAGAGGCCCCAGATACTTAAAGATCATCTTTAGGAAACTTCAAAGTTCAGAAAAAACTCATCAATTTAGTTCTGCTGCTCCTTCAAGAATTCTAACGAGGGCAGCTCCTAAAGTGTCACCCAGGATTTACCATGAAAATTCCTAGAATGGTTATCCATAAGTTGAATAGAAAATGTGCTAACCTCATGACAGAGTCTTGACTCCTGTAACAATATCGAACAGTAACTAATCCAAAATGACTGCTTTTTATAATTCCTCTACACTGCACAGAGACAACCATTTTCTCTGTTAATCCTGCTGCTGATCTTGATATAGGGAAGAAATCCGTCTTTCTCTAAATCCTAAATCTAGAATAGATAGAAAACAAAGGCCAGGTGTGGTGGCTCATGCCTGTAATCCCAACACTTTGGGAGGCTGAGGTGGGTGGATCACAAGGTCAGGAGTTCAAGACCAGCCTGGTCAAGATGGTGAAACCCCGTCTCTACTAAAAATACAGTAAAAATTAGCTGGGCATGGTGGCACATGCCTATAGTCCCAGCTACTAGAAAGGCTGAGGCAGAAGAATCGCCTGAACCCAGGAGGTAGAGGTTGCAATGAGTCAAGATGGTGCCACTGCACTCCAGCCTGGGCGACAGAGTGAGACTCCATCTCAAAAAAGAAAAGAAAAGTGAAAACAAAATGAATCCATAGTAATTTTTTTTTTTAAAAAAGGCCTATATTTCCTCAACAATTAAGTCCAAATTAAAATTGACTACCTCACTCTACAGTTTGCTCTAATGGGCAAATAATGGTATTTATTTTATTGTTGCATTTCACTCATCTCCAATTCCCAACTATATCATTAACACTGCAGGCCATACTATTGTGAATCCATCCTCTAATTGCATTTGAATGCATCCATATATCTGGATATTATAACCAATATACTATGAAAAGCAACATAACTTCACGAGGATTTGTACCATTTTCATTCCTCCTGTGAAGTGTGTTCCAGTACATCAGGGCTGCCCTGCAACCCACTTTGAGATTATATCCTTAGATTCTGAACCCTTAACTGAGAAACATCCAAGTTTATTGCTACTATTATTTCTTTATTATAAATCTTTCTCCCTTAAATTTTCTCAACTTATAGAAAGGAAATCCAGCCAACAGCATTCCACTGAAAGAGTTTGCTGTTGGGACATCCACTCCCTCTCCTTTCAGGGGCTCTACTATTAGCATCTTTTCTCCTTCAAATTCAGAAAGATGCAAAGTAGTTTGAAAAGCCTGTTCTGAACAATACTGTACAGCAGTGCCAAAACCATGAGACATATTTGGTGCTTGTGCAAATAAATTAATTCATGTATAAACACAACATGCATAAATTACATGAATATACACACATATATACACATAAATATTTGTATTTTATGTGTATATAAGTTTACATATGCATAAACATACACCCATGTATAACTATGTACATATATGTGTGTGTGAAGTTTGGGTGTGTCTTTGTGCATTTTTTTTTAAATGCATGTAAGCTAAGTCATCTTATGGTGCAGACATAACAAGGTCTCATTCAAGAAAATACCAACCCAGTATTTAAAAAACTACTTAACTGCTTAGTCAAGGCTCTCACCAAAATTTAAAAACTAAAATGTGACTGTAATATGCAAACTTTCAAAATCCCCTTTCTCCATTTTCCAAATCTGAAACGTGGCAAATCCATCCCTCCTGTCCACAGAATTATCTATCCAAACTTGTCAAAACTTTTTGAGGCTCTTAATTCCCCTATTCCCAACCTTGGGGACCCTTTCAAAGTTAATTATTCTCCTATTTGGCAACAGTTCTCTGTCCTTTCCTAAAAAGTTAAGCCAAAGCACAGTGCATTTCCTGCTTTTCACTTCTACCCTCTCCCTCAAGAGTCATCTCTCTCCCTCATTGCGGCTCAGAAAACAATACCCCAAAGTATGGCTCTTTGACCAGCTGAGTATTTTGAACTAAAGCAGCAAGCCTCAGAACCAAGATCTCTCTGCCCTCCTTCCACTCCCAGGCTCTTGCCCCTCTCCCTTCTCCAAAAGCACAAGGAGGGGCTTTCTCTAAGGTTCCCTTATCTGAGGAAACGCATTTCCTTGAGAATGAATGCAGTGTCTTGGGCCTCCTTCTAAAGATCTCATCAAAGAGAGATTAACTGATAGGAAAGAAGAGAGAGCAGACACCACACCCATAACTCAGACTTTGTCCCAGACTACTGTCTTTTCTCAGGCCCACTTGTCTCCCCTAAAAATCATTCACTTTTCCTCTAAAATCGCCTGCATCTCCCACTTCTCTCTCTTCTATGAAGAAGGTATTTAAACTTCAACCATCCGGCCCCCTTGGTGTTTCATTACTTGGTGTGATTCCTGTGTGCTGACCCACAATAAACTTGTATGCTTTTTCTCCCATTAATCTATCTATTTTCAGTTTCTTTCATGTACTCAAGTTCTTGAACTTTCAGAAGGTGGAAGTGAAGTTCCTTTCACCCTTACTCTCCCATTATCGAGATTCTGTATAACAAAGGCCTACCACACAAAAGCTGGCAGAAAGAAGAGGCTATAAATACAATACTTATGCATTAATATTTTTTCCTGTCTTGTGTCTATCAGAGAATGTGCCTAAGACAACATTTTTTTATTATCTGTGCATACTGGAAAAAATACTCCTAAACTTTGAGTTCAGATAGGCACTTACATATTCTGCAACTTAATGTCCCCAGCTGAAAATTCAGTTGCAAGAATCAAATGTAATGGTAAAAAATGCAATACATATTAATGCAAAGATGTAATATATGTGCATATATATACATGATATATGTACAAGATATATAATACATGTTAAATGTAATAATACATGTTAATAGTAACTCAAGTTTGTTAAGAAGTGCCTCCCCTGGGGAATAAACACGCATATTGAAAACCCATGCTGTAACCCACATCTTACTGGATACATGTATTCTGCAATTATTGCAGCTAACCCCTATACCATGCCCTCAGGATGGAGGAAGTAGTCTCTCGATTTGTTAAAGTTCAAAAGAAATACTAAACCATTATCATCATACCTAGAGATGATAAAGGAAAGAAGAGCTTTAGAATCTGTGGGCTTTCTATTATGTGGTTGCAGAATCAATAAATAGCATTATGTTTTTAATTGTACACAATCTTTTAATTAAAAAAAGTCATGCTTTTCACAGTATGAAGAATCAGCATTTTCTACTATTGCATACAATTGTTTTGGTACCTAGTTTTCATTTAAGTGAATTAATTTTTCGTCTAGTTTCAATGAAACTATTTTCTACTTGCACTAATACTACCTTCAAGGAGTAAAGCCTTCATATTTTCTATACACTGAAAATTACTTTATTCTTGCCCTTTGCCTTAAATATTTTACATATGAATGGCAGATCAAAGTTGTATTTGCTTTTTCTCCCATTAATTGTCTTTGTTGGAAATCCTACAATACTTCTGGTCATAAACAGATCACTCCTGTATCTCAGATACAGCATGAGGCTGAAGATGAGCTTAACATCTCAGTACCCATGGAAAACACTGGCAAAATCAAGAAGCTGCACTGCCAAAGAGAAATTAGGAATTAGATTTTGGACTGGAGGAACCGTCGAGAGGGAATAGTGTGACATGAACCTGTGTGTACAATTCTATACCATTTGTTCATCAATTTTGTTTTGTTGGGGGTGGGAAGGTGTGATCTGTCTTTGCTTACAACCGGGAGAGAGGCAGATTCTTCTGATCCACCATGTCAGAGATAACGGAATGAAGATTCTATGTACATTGCATCCCAGAAACACAGCGTCTTTGACTTCTTGTCAGGCTCAATAAATTGAAAGGCAGTCGAGACTGACTGGGAGCCTACTTTCTGCACTGCCCTAGGTATTGTGCAAGACTTCAGCTAACCCAAAAACACTGTGTTCAAACTTTTAAAATTAGACATTTCTCTTCAGATAATTAGAAAAATATATGTCAGAAAAATCATGAACTAGGGCTCCTGACTGGCCAGGCTAGCACAGACTGAATATTAACCCCCAGACTCACTCTGTAGGGTGGCTTTACGCTGTGCTCAGCCAGACACAGCAGCCCTGCCGTTAGGCCTTCCAACACAAATTCGAAATCCAGCATCTCAGGTTCACTCCAATAGCGAGTCTCATTCTGTACAAAAGATGTGGAATCTTTGGAGATGTCATTTAAATGCCAATTTTCACGCTTCCTCTTCAAAGTTATAGCACTTATAACATCAATATTTTAAACAGTTCAAGTATTTTTTTTTTTTTTATCTTCTAAATGAGTCATTCACTCTCTTAGTAGAAAGAGGTAAAATGAAATGTCAAAGACTAAAATGTGAACTACTCCTTCAAAGATAGAGTGAGTACATTTCTCATGATTCAATGGTAATTGGCTTGGAACTTGGAAATACAATGCCACCCATGACAATGGAAATTCACTGGGCTCTGCAGGAATTCAAAGGCTGCTGGAGAAAGTGTCCCAGCATTATGCATATCTCACTTACTATACTTCTTATATATAACTCAATTTCCTCCCAACTCTCACGGAGTTTCAATGGAATCATTTGTGCCACTCAGAATTTATATGCATCTACTACTAACCAATTTCAGCTACTAAGAACTTCTCAGATGTCTCCAGGCTGCAGCACCCACTGGCTCCTCTAAAAGCCCGTGCCCATCAGACCGGGCGGGCATTCCGAGGGTCACGGCAGCCACTTTTTAATTGTTCCATCACAGAAGGCTGGGTCCTTTGATTTAGAAAGTAGCACCTTAGAAGTCACAGTCCCCAAAGCCCAATGAACCAGGGACCTTATTACCCTCCTCTGGGTCAGTTGTTCTCAGATTCTGTAAGAATGAGAATCACCTGGGGAATCTGGTGAACACCCGGGGTGTTTGTCTTCTTCCCAGAGATCCTGATTTGGTAGGTCTGGTGTGGGAACCCAGGACATTTCACAGTCACAGTCTGCAGGCCACACTTTGAAAAATGTTGTATTCCATACCCCAGGCTTCTGAGTCCTGAGGCAGACAATATCCTCTCACCAATTCAACTTAGACACTGATCATCAATACCATGCAGGCACACCTGCATTTTCTGGCCATCCATTGGAAATAATTACCAAATGATATTACATATGGGTAAAACATGAATTTTTCAGTTTTCTCTTGAAAAAAATGACCACAGTACTTTTATTTCACCTTCTCAATGAACTCACACAAACATCACATGAAAAGGCACAAGAAGGCACTCTGAGGCATGCAAAGCATATACACAGGTGTAAAGTAGGACTCAGGAAGAGCATGGCCAACTCTTTAAGTTACAAATACATAATAAAGTATATCATCCTAAAATATTAATTATACATGGCACTTTAAGTACAGGTAGACTTCATTTTACTGTGCTTTGCTTTGTTGTACTTCACAGATACTGCCTATTTTTAAAACAAAACAAAACAAAACAAAACAAATTTTAGGTTTAGGGCAAGCCTGCATTTAGAAATTTATTGGTGCCATTTTTCCAACAGCATGTGCTTGCTTCATGTCTCTGTGTTACATTTTGGTTTGTTAATTTTCCCAGTATTTCCAATGTTTTCATTATTATGTCTGTTGTGGTGAGCTGTGGCCAGTTACCTTTGATGTAACTACCGTGATTTTTTTTTTGGGTGCCATGAACCCTGCCATAGAAGACTATGAACTTAATAAATGTTGTGTGTGTTCTAACCACCCCAACCAATATTCTTTCCCCTGTCTCTTTCCATCTCCTCCAGCCCCCTATTCCCTGATACACTAAGTACTGAAATTAGGCCAAGTAACAACCCTACAATGGCTTTAAGTGTTCAAGTGAGAGGAAGAGTTCCATGTCTCTCACTTTAAACTGAAAACTAGAAATGACTAAGTTTAGCGAGAAACGCATGTCGAAAGCCAAAACAGGCTGAAACCTAGGCCTCTTATACCAAATAGCCACGTTGCAAATGAAAAGGTAAAGTTCCTGAAAGAAATTAAAAGTGCTACTCCAGTGAATACACAGTAAGAAAGTGAAACCACTTTATTGCTGATACGGAGAAAGTTTGAGTGGTCTGGACAGGTGATCAAACCAGCCACAACATTCCCTCAAGTCTCCAACTTTCATCAATTTTATGAGGCTGACAGAGATGAGACGGCTACAGAAAAAGTGTGAAGCTAGCTCTAGAAGTTGGTTCATGAGGTTTAAGGACAGAAACCGTCTCTAAAGCTTAATACTACAAGGTAAAGCAACAGCTGATTTATCCGAAAGCTGCGGCAAGTTAAGATCGTTGATGAAGGCAGGAATATACATTAAACAGACTTTCAGTGTATACAAAACGGCCTTGTATTGGAAAAAGATGCCATCTAGGATTTTCATAGTAAGAGATCAGTCAATGCCTGGCTTGAAAGCACAGGCTGACTCTCTTGTTAGGGGCTAATGTAGCTGGTGACTTTTAACTGCAGCCGATGCACGTTTACAAATCTGAAAATCCTAGGGGCCTTAAGTGTTATGCTACATCTACTGTCTGTGCTCTAGAAATGGAACCCAAAGCCTGGATGACAGCACATCTGTTAACAGCATGGTTTACTGAGTATTTTAAGCTCACTATTAAGTCCTACTACTCAGAACAAAAGATCCCTTGCAAAATATTACTTTGACAATGTACCCAAAAGCACTAACAGAGGTGTACAAAAACATTAATATTATTTTCATATTTGCAAACACAAAATCCATTCTGCAGCCCTTGGATAAGTAGCTGTTTTGACTTTCAAGTCTTAAAGAAATGTATTTCATAAAGTTATAGCTGCCATAGATAATGCTTTCTTTGATGGACCTATGCAAAGCGAATTGATAAATTTTTGGAAAGGATTCACTATTCTAGATACCCTAAGAATATCTGTGATTCATGTGAAGAGGTCAAAGTATCAACATCAGCACGAGTTTGGGATAAGTTGATTTCACTCACATGGATGACTTGGAGGTGTTTAAGAAAACTTCAGTGGAGGAAAGAACTGCAGGTGTGGTGGAAATAGCAAGAGAACTAGAATTAGAAGTGAATCTTGAAGACATGGCAGAATTGCTTCAATCTCAGATAAAATTTTCATGGATGAGGAGTTGCTTTATACAGATAAGCCAATGGTTTCTTCAGATGGAATCCACTCCAGATAAAGATGCTGTTGACATTGTTGAAACAACAACAAAAGATTTAGAATCCTTCATAAATGTAGTTGAAAATGCAGAGGCAGGGTTTGAGAGGATTGACTCTAATCATGAAAGATGTTCTACTGTGGGCAAAACACTATCAAATAGCATCGCATGCTACAGAAAACTCTTTTATGAAAGAAGAGTCAGCTGATGCAGTAAACTTCATTGTCTTATTTTAGGAAGTTGCCACAGCTGCTCCAGTCAGCAGCCACCACCTTGATCAGTCAGTGGCCATCAACACACAAGGCAAGACCCTCTGGCAGCAAAAAGATTAAGACTTGCTGTCTTGCCTAACATGTTTTTGGTATTTAAGTGGCAGCATAGTATCACAAAAAAGCATTTTTAAACACAGCTCATTCTGACACTGAGAAGCTGGGGATCCTAAAGTTCCTTAACCATTATTAATTACAGCTGTCCTCACTGGTCAAGTGGCAATGATCACCACAAGATTACGAGGGTGTTAGATGAGATAATATAAGTGCCCAAGCACATAAAAGCATTCATAAACAGTACCCCCCCATAGACATTCTTGTTGGAAATTTAATATTAGGATCACCATCCAAGTAAACCGTGGGGCTCCTTCAAGTCAGATTCTTGCCTACCTTTGTCACTAATAACTCAACACCATTTTGTGACTAAAAATGAACGTGCTTGAAATCAAGCTGAGAAGAGAATTAATCCACATGATACAATTTGAGCTCAAGTAAGTGGTAAACTGGGTGGGTAGTGACTATAAGTAGATTCAATAAAAGTGCAAAGGGAACAGAGATCAGTGGAAATGCTTTCTGGAAGAGGGATTTTGTGCTGGGACTTGCAAGGCAACTCTAAAATAAACTAAAGGAACAGAAGAGGGTGCTTCAGGTGGAAGTCACTGCTATTAGCCAAGAAATATTACATAAATAACTTCTCTACCTTCCCAGAAATCTCATGAGGTAGGTATTATTAACATCCCCATTTTACAGATAAAGAAACTGAGACAGATTAAGTGGCTTGCCCAGGTTAAACAAAGTGTCAGAGTAGGACATAAATAAAGTCTGGCTTCAAAATCCACACACTGAAATTACAGAGTTATCAAAATAAGATCTATTTATCAGAAAAGTGAGTATATCTCACTGTATCAGCTGCAAACAACAGAATCCCCTTTGTATAGTTTAAGTGGAGAGAGACATCTTTTCAAATATCAGCTCAGAAATCTCAGTAGATCAGAGAATCAGCCAGGAACAACACGGGTGGGACAAAGCGCAAGCACACCAGGTCGTTCCAGTGAAAATACCACTGCTGCCACCTCCGAGTATGTGGTGCCAGAAATGCCACAGCCTCCCCTGCAAAACCGTAAGTCCTAGCCATTGCACTTGCCCAAAGAGCTGTTCTTCCGTGTGCGGGCAGCCTTAAAATGCTCCCTTCTGCATCCCTTTCATGAATGGTGCAACAGATGGGCACTGTGTCCATATCCTAGCAGCAAGAGAGTCTAGGAGATGCAGCTGAAAAATAAAGATTCTATCTTGAGAGGATTGGAATCACAATACAAGAAGCTAAGGAAATGTCAAGATGATAAATAAAAGATGTCAGGCAATCACAAAAGGCCACTATACACCCTGATAAAAGCAGGCTGAAAGGTTCTGAGAAATAAAGTCAGTTATATAAAGAAGGGTCAGATTATACACGTAAAACTGCATTTGAAAACAATTTACTCTTTCTAGTAAAGGCCACAGGTCTCTTACTATAGCAAGACATTGTTCAGGGCATAATGTAAAGATGATGAGTTTAAAAATTGCGGCTGGCCGGGTGTGGTGGCTCACGCCTGTAATTCCAGCACTCTGGGAGGCTGAGGCAGGTGGATCACCTGAGGTCAGGAGTTCGAGACAAGCTCGGCCAACATGGCAAAATCCTGTCTCTATTAAAACTTTAAAAATTAGCCGGGCATAGAGGCAGGCACTTGTAATCCCAGCTACTCGGGAGGCTGAGGCTGGAGAATCGCTTGAACCTGGGAGGCGAAGGTTGCAGTAAGCCGAGATTGTGCCACTTCACTTGAGCCTGGATGACAAGTGCAAAAAAAAAAAAAAAAAAACTGCAAGTGCCAGAAATTTGAATTTTTTCCCCTATCATTTAAAAATGTTATAAAAGCATAGTCATATGCATCATTTTTAATAAAAAAAACAAATACCTAGTAAATAAAACCTATTAAATAAACTGGCCACATTATATGTCATACATTATTTTTACCTCTTATATTTTTCTTATATTTCTTCAAGGGTCATTTGCTAAGACGATGGGGACACTGAATGCTAGTAATGTTTTATCATTTTGGAGACAAATTTGAAATAAAATACTAGATATTAACTAGAAAAGTTTTCTATTCAATTTGAGAAAGTTTTTAAAAACCATCATTCATTTAATGGTCACAACCACGTATGTTTCTGAATAACATTTTAAATGCTTTCTACAATAACAATTGTTTTTAGTAGTTCATGTTTAAGGAAAGATAGCTGCATATAAGACACAGTATTTCTGAGTAATATCCAGAAAACAGAATTAAAGACATCTATTCTAAAACATCAGTTATTGGTAAAATGCAAGTATATAACAGCACAATATCCATGTTTTAATATTATCATATAAACAGACTGATAGTACCAATAGTACCAACTTTTCCCTGATAATAAAGTAAGAAAGCACAGCATTACTCGGGAGCATCATTAATGTTAAATCCTTTTTGAACAGCTATGTGAATAATTGAAAGCACACATAGATATATTTTTTGGAGATGGAATTTCACTCTTCTTGCCCAGGCTGAAGTGCAATGGTGCAATCTCAGCTCACCACAACCTCTGCCTACCAGGTTCAAGGAAGTCTCCTGCCTCAGCCTCCCGAGTAGCTGGGAATACAGGCATGTGCCACCACAACCGGCTAATATTTTTGTATTTTTAGTAGAGACGGGATTTCTCCATGTTGGTCAGGCTGGTCTTGAACTCCCAACCTCAGGTGATCCACCTGCCTTGGCCTCCCAAAGTGTGGGGATTACAGGTGTGAGCTACCACGCACGGCCACATATTTTGATTTTCAAATCCCAAATGTTTTCTATGACAAAATTCATGAGAAATGCAGATTAGCAGCAAATGCAAGAGCAGTTACATTTTATTGATTACTTGACATACAGTGTATGTACTATGCTAAATATTATGTATACAATTTCATTTATTCTTGCTGAATTCATACATTTTATTATACCTGAATTTAAACAGAAAAATGTTTTATATCGCGCTCAGAAACATTTCTATAGCTCAAAAACACTGCAAAGAAATGTGAATTTACCCAAGGGCAATAATCAAAAGAGGATCAAGGCAAAAATCCCATTTATATATATTTATGTCAGTATAGAAATCAGGAACTACTATGGCAAATAAAATTTGAGGGGAGGAGAGCAAATAGCATAGACATGCAATGTCAATGGAAAGAGATAACTGTCTATCTATCTTCTAACTTGATAAAACAACACCCAGTAAGGATTTTGATGATGATATCTAGGAAAATAGTGTTAGTTTGCAAAATTGCTGATGGTGAAATTTTTAGCAATATGTAAGTTTTTGTGAGTATAATGCTGACTGGGGAAAAACATAATCTTGAAAATATATCTATGATCGGAGCCAGCAGCACCTGCACTGTGCATAGAAAATGCTTCACCTCTAATACTTTTTTTTTTTTTTTTACGATTTTACAATATATATTAACTATCTTTAAGTAGTCTGAATACTCATCTTTTATATCAAATTTATAACAAAACTTCAAGCAACCCAGAAGTCTCATTCTATTACCTCATTAGAACTGACCTAGCTAAGGAAGGTTCAAAGTTTTAAAAGCACCGCTGCATTAATTTATTTCAAGTTAAAAATAAAGTGTATAACCAAGAAAAAAGAAATAAATTCCTTCTTTATCTGAATTTTATAGAAACAAGACTGCCTTATTTAGCAGATAAAGTCTTTAAAGAATGAATCTCAATTAATATCTTCATAAATTTATGGAAAAAGATATAATTAGTTATGACAAGAACATAGCAATGAAATTGGAGTTTGAGAGTTAAAGAGAAAATTAGTCATAGAGACTATGAGTCATCTTGAACATTACAGTTCATTTAAGATAGATGAAAAGAAATTTGTATTTCCTTAAGATACTTTCTTTGCGTTTTTTTTTTTTTTAAGATAACAGAAAGGACTGACCAATGACAGTGAACAGTTTTACTCTTCTGTAGCCACAGATATGATCACTCAGTAAGACATTAAACTAATCAAAAGTGTCACCAGGTGGAATACCTTCAGATCACAGCATTTTTCTCAGTGATGACTCTCTGACATAATTTGTAAAGAAAAAAAAAAATACCTGTTGACATCTTTATTGTTACATTGGTTTCTCAAAATACTAGGGGAGTTTTCCAGAAGCTGAATCTAATATGTGGAGTCAGTTCTGCTCATTCTGTTGATTTCTGAAATTGATAGACACACAGTGAAACAGAATTTTGAACATGTGGTGACCAGGGATTATGTCTGCCCATTAAGTAAATGCAAACATTTTATACTAAAACAAACATATCTTATGTAGTAAAATATTTTTACTCCTATGAAATTAAGTTGAAACAGTGATTCAAAAGAGTTCACATTTACTGTAGGATGCTGAGTGAAAGGCCCTATGACTCTAGTTAGGCAAATTTGCATTTACTGGGGTAATAAACAAAAACTTTTCACAAGGTCTACATAAGATTCTTCTTATACATCAATATGTTAGTGGGAATTATCTCTGATATCAGATCATGTTCAATGTGATAACTAGTTACAATCATCAAAATCGAGTTACAAAGACAAATATCCTGCAATGGTGAAAAGACTAATTCACAAGGCATGAACTACAGTTCAGTGCCCGTTACTTACTGGTTGTGTGATCTAACATGCATGATATCTCTGCAACTTTATTTACTAATACAAATATTAAATCTATCTAACGGGTTACTAAGGTAGACAAGCATGTAAAACTATTATGTTCCCTTAATGAACTGACATCCTTATTATTATGAAATGCTCCATTTTATCTCTGGTTATATTCTTGTTCTGAGGCCTGTTTTGATATGAGTACAGGCACCAGCGTTTTGGTTTTGCAGTTACTTAGTGTTTGCATAATATATCTTTTTCTATCCTTTCACTTTTTATCTTAAAAGAGTGTTTACTGTAGAATTATGTTCCAGGAAGAAAATATTCTAAACTATTAATAGCTTTTATTTCAAGAGGTGACCAATTTCTCTTGATAGGTTTTTTTTTAAAATAGATATTTAAACTTTTATAAAATAAAAATGTTATCAGACATAAGAATTCCAGTTTGATCTAAGGACAGGCCTTGTCTACAGGCAATCAACAGGACTGGTATGGCCAAACACGAATAGTCTCACTTTTCACATGAAATTTCTTCCTCTAGAGTTAGAAGACGGATGCTTTCAAAGCCAAAATTCATTTAAGTTTTCATGGTAAGTATAAGGAAGGCCATATACTCACACATGGTTGCTGCTATAACAAATAGATTTCTTAAAAAGTCACTGCCCCTTTGAACTACACACAGCTATCTGCTCGGGTCGTCCCTTAGCCAATTTAGTTATCCATTATTTGCTCTCCTATACAGTTATAAATCCTAGCCTTCTGGTTTAAAGAAAATTTTTAATTCTAATTGTGGTAAAGAACATATAAAATTTACCCTCTTAACCATTTTTAAGTGTACAACTCAGTAATGTTAACTATATTAACAACGTTGTATAATAGGTGTCTAGAACTTTTTTCATCTTACAAAGCTGAAACTATACTCACTGGACAACTCCCTATTTCCCTCTCCCCCAGCACCTGGCAACTTCATTCTACGTTCGAAGATTATGGCTGCTCTAGATTCTATCCTTGAACTGCTATAGAATTTACCATCTTGCTATTTATTCCTTTTTTTCTTTTCTTTTTTTAGATAAATTGAGGGTTTTTTGTTTTTTTTTGCAGTGTTTCTGGTTCATCTCCGTTACTGGTTTGACAACTACAGCTGGTGGTTTTTTGTGTGTAGTTGCTCTAGAATTTACAACACAAACCCTTAAATTATCACAAGTTATCACTTCCCACTTACTGAACTATCTTCAAATAATACCATAACATTTCATCACATGTAGTGGGAGAACTCTACCTATACTTCCTTCCATCACCCTGCCCTGTACTGTTCTTACTGCTCATTTTCATTCAATATGTCTCAAACCCCACCATGCATTGTTTTATTTGCTTTAAGCAGTCAACTGCCTTTTAAAAAGATTTTAAAATTCTTTATATTGATTCATATATCTACCATAATTTCCTGTATAAATCTAAATTCCTACCTAGTATCCTTTTCTTTCTCCCTGCAATTTCCTTCTTCTTTCCTGACTAATTTCAGATAAGAAGTCTGATTTATCTTCAATCATGTGTAAGGTGCATTTTTCGCCCCCTGGCTGCCTTTAAGACTATGTTCTTCATTACTTGTTTCCAGCAATTTGATTATTATATGTTTTAGTGCCATTTATTCTGCTTGGGGCTCATTAAACTTCCTGGGATTTGTGAGTTTACAGTTTCTATCCTATCTGAACAATGTCCAGCTTTTTTTCTTCAAATATTTTTTCCGATCTCCCTCTTCTTATGAGTCCAATTGTACGTATGATCCAATTGTATGTATGATCAGCAACTTGACATAGTTTCACAGCTGCTTACTGAAGCTCTATCTTATCTCTATTTCTTTTCTCTCTGTGCTTTGTGCTTTATTTTGGATAGTTTTTGTCTTTGAGATGTAGTCTTGCTCTGTTGCCCAGGCTGGAGAGCAGTAGCATGATCCTGGTTTACTGCAACCTCTGCCTCTTGGGCTCAAGTGATTCTCCTGCCTCAGCCCCTCGAGTAGCTGGGATTACAGGCATGAGCCACAACCCCTGGCTAATTTTTCTATTCTTTGGAGTAAATTTTTTAGTAGAGAGCGGGTTTTGCCATGTTGGCCAGGCTGATCTCGAACTCTTGACCTCAAGTGACCCACCCACCTTGGCCTCCCAAAGTGCTGGGATTACAGGCTTGAGCCACTCTGCCCAGCTTATTTTGGATAATTATTATTGCTATGTATTCAGACATTGATCTTTTCTTCTGCAGTATCAGTGTCATCCACTGTATTTTTTTTTTTTAATTTCAAATACAGTATGATACAGTTTCAAAGTTTTTTCCCCTCCAAATCTCATGTTGAAATGTGACCTCCAATGTTACAGGTGGGCCTAGTGAGAGATGTTTGGGTCATGGGGGTGGATCCCTGATTAATGAGCTGGTATTGTCCACATGGTAATGAATGTGTTCTCACTCTGAGTTCACAAGTTGTTATCCTGGCACCACCTCCCTCTCACCACATGATGCACTGGCTCCCGCTATGCTTTCTGCCATGATTTTTCTTTTCTTTCTTTTTTTTTTTTGAGACAGGGTCTTATTGTGTTGTCCAGGCTGGAGGGCAGTGGTGGGATCTTGGCTTATGGCGACCTCCACCTCCGCAGCTCAAGCAATCTTCCCACCTCAGCCTCCAGGGTAGCTGGGACTACAGGCACATGTCACCACACCTGGCTAATTATTGTATTTTTTGCAGAGATGGGGTTTCACTACATTGTCCAGGCTAATCTTGAACTCCTGAGCTAAAACGATCTACTTGTCTTGGCCTTTCCAAGCACTGGGATTACAGGTGTGAGCACTTGGTCTCAGGTATTGCTTTACAGCAAGGCAAAAACAGACATATACAGTATTCGCTTCATCTGTTTAATTTTTTATCTTTTTGTAACTTCCATTTCTCTTCTCATCATTTTCATATTTTCCTTCACATTCGTGAGCACGTAAGATATAAAATAGATGTTTTCAGATCCTTGCCTATTATCTGTCATTTCTGGATGTGTTTCTATTGATTCATTTTTAAAACCTGCTTCTTTGTACACCTGCTTGTTTTGATCGGATGCCAGACACTGTGATTTTTACATCATTCTGCACTAGTCCGTGTATTCTTTGGAGTGAATTTTTGTTCTAGTATACAGTTGAGTGACTCGCAGATCAGTCAAATTCTTTCAATGTTTGTTTCTAAGGTTTGTCAGGGTAGGTCCCGAGCAGTCTATTCCAGGACTAAGGGCCACTAAGCTCTGACCCTTCCAAGCCCTCTCCCTGATGCCTCACATCTGAAGAGGTCTCTCCACCCTGATTTCTGTCAGCTTTATGTGAGCTCCAAGAATTGTTCAACCTACTGCTATCTGGCTGGCCTTTCCTTGACTTCCTCAACACGCACGAAGATAAGTGCTCACCAAACCCTTTAGTGGGCCCCTCTGGGTATCTCCAGAGCTTTCTGTTTGTACAGTTCCCTCCTCTACAGTATTGTTCTTCTCACGAACTAGTTGTCCTAACTTCTCTAAATACCAAACCCTGCCTGCTTAGTTCAGTGAGTCGGCTAGGCCCTGTTTGGGTTCCTCCTTCCTGCTTGGCCACCCAGAAGTTACCTCCAAGCAGTAAGCTGAGGCCACTGTAGAGTTCATCACATTTTCTGCTCTCCTCTCAAGGACCACCACCTGTTGTCCAATATGTGAAAAAACATTTCTTCTTTTGTTTGAATTTCTAGTTGTTTATGGTGGGAGTCATTTCCCACAGTAGTTAATCCTTCATGGTCAGAAGTAAAAGTCCTCCAATGGTTAAACAGGATATTTTGACTGGGCATGGTGTCTTATGCCTGTAATCCCAGAACTTTGGGAGGCTGAGGTGGGCGGATCATGAGGTCAGGTGATCAAGACCATTCTGGCCAACATGGCAAAACCCCATCTCTACTAAAAATACAAAAACTAGCTGGGCATGGTGGCATGCACTTATAATCTCAGCTACTTGAGAGGCTGAGGCAGGAGAATCGCTTGAACCCAGGAGGTTAAAGTTGCAGTGAGCCAGGATCATGCCACTGCACCCCGGCCTGGCAACAGAGAGACTCCATCTCAAAAAAAAAAAAAAAAAAAGATATTTTTGTAACACACTTTATAAACTCTGAACCAGTATGCAAACATTAGCTTGAAGAAAACACAACCACAGAGAAATACATGCTTCATGGTCCAGATTAAAATAATAATAATAATAATAATAATAATAAATAAATTCTACCACCAAGACAAGGAGACAAAGCAGACCATGATCTAGCGGAGGCTGAAATATTCTGGAAAGGTTAATTTGCCTGAAATCAAAATTCTCAGATTACTTGGAACATGAAATTTCCTTAAGAAATATTCCTTTTTACAAAGCACTGACCCTATAAAAATGCAAATAACTCTTGGAAAGGACATTTTACATTCTCTTCAATTAATGAGACTGTGGTTAGAACCGGTCATCTGTTGGTACCTTGAACCATTACAGCACCATCAGAGGGCACGGACATCTGGATTGTGGGCGGCAGGAGAATGAAGTTGAAAGAGAAAGTACATTGCTAAAGGGAAGAAGAAGGGCAGAATTCTCAACTTCATAGCTTTGCCCAGGGCAGGCTCTGAGGGAAAGGATTTGTCTGCCTGCTAGATTTCCCTTGGGTACTATCTGTAATTACTATCACAGCTCATTGATTTTCAATTCCTTCTATTAATACATTTATTGGCCATTCTGACATTAAAATCAGTCCAACTCTGCATTTTAGTGGAGGATATCTCTTCTTAAAATATGAGTTTTGCAAGCGTAGATAACTCTTTCTGCTTAAAAATGGTCTTCTCATATTAGCCATAACACAGCAACTGCAAATGTTTCTCTTTGAAGCCAGGTAGTGACATGCAAAGATTTCACTACAGATCAAAAGATCTCAAGCAGTGGGTCATCAGAGAATATTAAATGATAAGCAAATTCATATTTCCAAGATAATTCTACCAATTTAGTCAAACGCTGGCCCCTGTTCCACAGCAGGAGAGAGAATAATGAGCCCCTGTTAAAGGGTAATGCAAGTGGCATTTTTAATAATGCCCTTTTTCCACTTCTGATAAAGTCATTAAAGTAACACTGTCTTACTAAGCCTTTACACACAGATGTACACTAGATCATTAGTGTAAAATTGAGTAGGTTTACTGAGGAAAAAAGTTAGGTTTATTGTTGGGTTTTTTTCCCCCTAATGCTACCGAATTTTAATGCAATTTCCTGCCTTGAGTAAACATTCCTTAGCACATTTCTAGGTTCAGCTACAATACTTGCACCTGTTTATATTTCTTTATGAAGCTAAGGACTGGAGTCTTTTTCAAGAAAGCACCAGTCTCCAAATTCTCTCAATTCCACAGTGTGGCAAACAGCCTCTTACAACAAATAGCACATGAATGAATCACCATTTACTGAGCCCTGCCTATTCATAAGCTCCTAGGCTGAGATGATGAGAAATAACAAGAAACATAAATAAAGCATAAGCTCCTCTCTTAAGGAAGTTACATTATAGCTGGCTTCATGATGCTAATCAGCTCTCTGTGATATAGAAATAGCCCCAACACCTTGTTATTATTGTCCTCCACAATGGTTTATAAAAGTTACTGCAAGCTCCCTCTAGTGAAAAGACCAAGTCTCCCTTATCCTCTTTTGTTCTACCACTAAAATGAGGGAGTACGTAGGAATCTCTGATCTGGCTGAGGTGGCTATTTCCTGGTAGTTAAGACACGGAGTATTGAGGTAATCCTACACTTCCCTGCTGCAATGTCTGCGCCCTTTCTTTCTAGCTACATGGCTACGGTGAAGAGGCATTAAGCTCTCTTCCCCAAGGGTAACAGAGAGGGGTCTTTTTTCCACTCAATTACTGACTGCGTAGAGCACTTAAAATCAGCAAAACACCCAATCTCTTTCCCTGTTTCTGCCACACTATTGCCACTCTCTCTACCGGCCCACAGATCAGAACTGGACCTGGTTGTACAGGAGAGCAGAGAGGCAGGATAACCAACGGCTTCGACACCCTTGCAGTTAGTGAAGAAACTCAGGTCAGCTCCTTCCCCACAGCAGATTCCTCAAACTTAGGAAATAAACAGTGAGGGTGACTAAGAAATGCTGCTTTCAGGTCTCCCTCAGTCCTCTGCACCTATGTAGTTTTCAAAAATAGTTATATTTAGAGAGCTCATCTCTTTTTTTCTCAAAACATTTTACTTTAAAGAATTTCAAATACACAGAATTAGGCAGAAAAAAGTTTTTTAATTTTTTGGTTCCATTATTCTGTTATTTTTTATTCCGTTATTAGCATTATTTTTGTGTTCCATTATTTCATGTAATAAACTCTAATTAGAATTTGAAACATTCTTCCAGATATGCTGAAATAAAAATTCAAATAAAAAAAATAAGAGTTCTAATTTGAGATCTACCTTGTATCTACTTGGAGAATTATGAACTAACATAGATGTTGAAATCTCAATTAGATACTTTATGAGGATTGAAGCAACATAAAAAAAGTAATAGGGCCTTTTTCTCCTGTTTTTCTTTAAAAGGAGAACATCGACTCAGCACCCACCAAAGGCAGGCAGGCTCCTGTGAGGATGGGTGGTCAACTCCATTTTCCAGGTGAGTAGGATTAGAGAATGTGGCCTAAGCGTGACCCACACAGCTGGTACCAGGCTGAGTATCACCTAAACTCAGGTCTTTCTCATTTTGAAGTCTGTGCATTTACACTTCCATATACAGGAAGCTTCACTGCAGTAAGACTCTTAAATGCATAAATAGGCTCTCTCTCACCTCTTGCTTCTCACCAGGATCACAGAATGGCAGACTTCACCTGAGAGGGCAGGCCTCATTTCCAGCACTTCCACTGTACGGATGAGGACACAGAGGCCTGGAGATAGAAAATAACTTCCCAGTGTCATTCAAGCTGGTAAACTGCAGGACCAGGAATAAAATCATGTTGTATATCTTTGGGCCAGTATCTTCTACATACTGCCTTATGTCTGGCTGTAACAGTTCTAATACTCTTCTTCTTGCTTCAGTCCTTTGCTTAATAACATGTTAGAACATCCAAAGGCTGACAGAATTTGGGAAGCTTTTGTAGCGGCAGGGCACACGCACCAAAGTCACAAAGTCATTCAAACACTCCTCGCTGTGCCCCTGAGGTGTATCACAAGAACACATGCCCTTCCTAGAGGCTGCCCAGTAGCATGTGCTGTGTTACTGACAAGCAAGAAGAAAACTGAAGTCACATTTCAGATGACTGCAATAATCATCTACCCAGCTTTCACTTACATAAAAATGCAAGAGTCAGAGAACTCCAAACAGAAGGCACACAGAGGTGGTGCCCATATGCTACCATGTCTATCCGGTTCACATGTCTGCAAGATGAGGACCCCTGTCACCAATGAAAATGCCTATTTCCAATATTTACAATTTTGCTTTTTATGTTTACAATAACCCTATGACACAGAGCAGGCTGACAATTATCTATTGACTGGTTTTCTATTTTTTGCCATGCTAATTATAATGCTGAGACAAGTTGAATAAATTATATATTTCCCATATGCCAGAAACTATAAGAGATACAAACCAGAAATATAAGAAATAGTCCTTGTCCTCTAGGAGTTTATACTCTGAGTGAAGTCAAATGACCACATACACACAGCATAAATCTCCTTAAGAGAATGAGGCAAGGCAACCAGAACTTTTTAGAGAAGAGACACAGGCCTATTCCCAGCCTGTCTTTAACCTCTGAAATATGCTCCTTAGGTCCTGAACCCTTGGAGGGGTGGGGAGAGAGACACGTAGAGCCCCACTGACAGCAGAAGACCTAAATGACTCTTTGTAACACGCAGCAGAGAACAACTACATGCCTTCCTGGTGAAACAGATGGGCATGTAAAGTAGCATATCTTTAAAATGCTGCATGCACCTGAAAGAAATACCAGCTTTTCTCTACCAAAAGATTGAGATTAGTATCTATTTCTTAAACACAGAGTACCAAAACTATGTTTTTCAGAGTGATTATACATTCCAACTAATGTACCACCTTCAGGCTTTCTTCAAGCTTTGTTATTAATTGCTGTGACACGGGCAAGTTTCTATCACTTTTTGTTCATTGTTAACTAACATGTCTCATCTTTTTCAAAAGTCCATAATCAGCTGGGCATGGTGGCATATGTCTATAATCCCAGCTACTTGAGAGGCTTATGCAGAAGGATGACTTGAATCCAACAGTTTGAGTCCAGCTAGGGCAACACAGCAAGCAAGACCCCATGTCATAAAAGTAGATAAATAAATAAATGCCCATAATTGCACATGTGACTGTAATTATTTATTGAAATTTCATTAATATGTTTTTTCTTATGAAGAATTAAACTTCAACCAGCCTTTAAATCATAAATGAGGAAGAAGTCATGAAATATTCAAAATCCTAGCTCTCCTTATCTAAAAATAAAGATTCTGAACATTATATTGTATATAACACCCACCGCATCTTCTCCAATGAAAAACCCAGTAAAGTGGCCAAAAATGAAAGTCACTAAAATTCTAGATTTTGTTTTAAAGAAGAATTGATTTAAAGCATTATAAAATTGTTAAAATTTGTGTATTCTAATAGAGTTAAATCATTATACATTTCATTAAACACTACAGTCTGATTCTCTTGAAGCTTTGCTATGAAAGAATGATATGATATCTGTCATGTATTTAAGAAGTACACATAAACTCAAAGGAAAAAAAACGAAGTTCCTACTTCCCTCCAACATGCACAATCTAAATAAGAGTTAAAATACCAACATCAGCTCCATTCACAAGGAGAAAAATTGATTTTCATGAATAGGCATTAAGCAATACCTATGAACCCACAACTTTTCATGTCCCTATCTAAAGACAAAAAAATGCCTTTTATAAATAACGTCACATGGGGTTCTTATTCACACTGCAAAACTGCTGGGAATACTGGCTTTTGGTTTTTGTACATCTAAATCTTTCACGTATACCTTACCTTGAAATCAAAAAATTATGGGGAAGAAAGTAACTGGATATTGTTAAAGATTACCAGGACTGGTGACAGCAACCCACGATCCTGGCTTTGACCATTGGTCTGGGGCAAAGTTTCTGACAGGTTTTCTGCAGTTTTTGCCTTCCCCCAACATATGTAATTTGAATAGATGTCTGTTATTTGAAGAAGTGGAAGAAATTACTGTGAAATATAGACTGCTTTTTCACTTTTATTTTCCCATGAGCAGTGGGAAAATGCTATCCTTTCTGAATGAGATGCTCAGCTCTATAACAGTTGTGCAGAAATTTATTTTATTAAACTCATGATAATGCATCTAGATTAAGAAATGAATTAAGAAAACAGAACTCTAAAGAAATAAGATAAATCCTCCCCATGGTTAGGTTAATCAATAAAGATTAAAACTATCTATAAGGTTTGGAATATATATATATATATATATAATTTAAGTTAGTGAATCCAGCTAGAAAATCCAGTTGAACACATGACTTTTTCTGAAAGATTGTCTCTACTGAACCAATGTTACTAATTGCCAGTCTTCTCTTTCATGATCCTCTATTGCCTGTGTCTTGGGCTGAATCTACATGAGTTGGTCATCATATCGTCTGTAGGACTGTGGAGTCGTGTTATTGGTTGACACGCTCCACAAAGTTCATTTCAGAGCTACAAAAGTCAACACAGTACATAGAGGTGAAATGATATCCTCTACCATAATGAGGCTCTGTTCAACACAGGCTTACACTGAAAAAAAGAAATTACATTGAGATGCCACACACCCCACTACATAATGCTCAGGTATGTAGAAGTTATCAAAGAGACCCTCTAAATACTACCATATGGATCCATAACCTTGGATGTCCTCATTATGAAATCCTTTTGGGACATCAATATCCTAACCCTTTGAGTGGGATCCTGGATGTACTATCCACCTTGATTTTTATACACTAACAGTGAGATTTTATTCGCATTTAACATTTCTTTTGAGTGTTCAAGTATAAAACATTGCTAATTTTTAGTTTTGATTTTTAATGAGAGACACTGATAAAGATTATATATGTATGTATGTCTTTCTGTCAGTCACCTGTACTGCCTCAGTGGTGGTGGTTTAATAAGATAGGTAACCAGTGGGCATCAAGCCCCATGAGCAGTGTTTTCTCCCTTAAATAAAGTTGCCAATGCTGCAACCAATTATACTGCCCTTGTGTTCTTAACTAAACCAGTGAAGGCATAAATGTTCATTATAAAATCTATGCCATTTAAAAAAGGATGCACTCATAGTCTTTACATTTTCAGTACCCATAAATTAATTCATTGGTTTGGCTATGTATTGTTAAATAATCTTTCTTTTGCTTTTAGGAATTTTTCAAATTCACTGACCTCATCAACTATCCCTCAGTACTCCCAGAGTAAGAAAGGGCAAGTACAAATGTCAGAAGAGAAAGCCATCCAGCAAACATAACACTGAGCAAATATAACTCATAGCTGCACTTTGTCATTTCCTGATTGGAATCAACCAAACTACGATGACACTGAGGTTATATTACCATCTTATTTTTTAATACTTCCTCTTTGCTTTGGATTTTTATTAGCTTTTCAAATCATTTACCAATTTAGATGTAACCATATGGTTCTTAATATGTCACTATGCCTTCCAAATTTTAGGACACTATCCCTTCCAAGAAAGTAATGGTTGAAGTTGCAACAGGGTACACATCAACCACAATCTCAGATTTTTTTTCTTTAGCCTGAGAGAGAAAAGCTCAGGCAAGGAAAACCACAGAGATGTTCTACAAACCTCAGGATGCTTGCAAAAGAATGCTACTATCATCAAAAGGAGTGGGGCATTGCTGGAAACTTGTGCTTACCCCTTGTTCAGATTCCAAAAGTTCTGTTTTGACTCTGACTGCCGGCATCCCATCAAGCATTAACATTCTGTTCTCAAAGGTGTTGATATTCTGAGAATAAAGGGGAGAGAGAAAGATTCAGCTCTAAAGCATTCAGAAGAGGACCTCTGGGAGAGTCTTCCCTCACTGTAGCACATTTAGTAGTGCTAACCTAATTTTTTAAACAATAAAGAATAATTAAATGAGAATAGCATAACCAATTATCCCCCCCCCACTCTGAACTTTCATTTGAAATAATGACCAAGCAGTTGAATTAATCAGTCTGATTTTCTGACCTCTGGGTTGGAGGTCAGACTGTAATAAACTGGAGTATGGAAACCTTACATTAATTTATATGGGACTGCAACAATTCATCACACTTTCACAATAGTGGAAGGATACAGAAGGCAAGTTTTTCCCTTCCCTCAGTTCTGGAAATTGTATTGTGCAAAGATATCCATAAAAGAGAAAATCACATAAAAATTTATAAAGTCTCATTAAATCATTTTAAATCAAGATAATTCTATACATTCAATTTTTACGTCATGGGAACTCTGGTCAAATGAAAATTTCTACCTTTTGACCTCCAAATATCTGCTTTAAAAACAACCAACATAAATCTTAGACTAAGAGTGAATTTTTAGGCTGAACTAAATAACAAACAGTTATTTGGTCTTTATTCTGGTATACGTTTTGCTCAATTCACCACCTCTTGAAAAGAAAATCTTATTTATATTGTAGCTCAATAACAATTCAAACACCATTTATAAACGATTAAATCAAGGTTAATTTCTACCTAATTGTCACTGCCTTTGGGATTTTCTACAGTCAGAAACCGAGGAAGGGAGTCAGAGTCACACATTAGTGCTCATGTAAGGCCCAAGTCAGGCTCATATTTTTAAACATGGTTAGAAGCTAACTTCTTTCTCACATATTGACTCAGCTACAAAAGTGATAGAACTAAATTTGATTGAGATTTTAGAATGGTTATTTTTATTTAATTCTAGGATAAAACCACAGGACACTAACGTGGTCTTTAAGAGAAAAAATCAAGTTTCTAAACATTTTGCCTACCTGGTGAAAAAGATAAGTATAATTTCTAAAGCTTCAGTTGTTCACCGTTAATATGGTTGCTTTCCTACAAACTAGCAAGTTAATTAAAAACAACTGGGCTGGGTGCTGTGGCTTACCCCTGTAATCCCAGCACTTTGGGAGGCTGAGAAGGGTGGATTAGCTGAGGTCAGGAGTTTGAGACCAGCCTGGCCAACATGGTGAAACTCCGTCTCTACTAAAAATACTAAAAAATACAAAAGCTGGGTGCAGTAGCAGGTGCCTGTAATCCCAGCTACTCTGGAGGCTGAAGTGAGAGAATCGCTTGAACCTGGGAGGTGGAGGTTGCAGTGAGCTGAGATCACGCCATTGCACTGCAGCCTGGGCAACAAGAGCGAAACTGTCTCAAAAAAAGGAAATAAATAAAAACAATTCTCCTTTTAACAAATTATAAATTACATGTTCTTACTACCAAATAATACCAACAGAGTGCAGTATAGTGAAGCTCTGATTATTTCTCATATTTCCTGATTCTTCTTTTTGTTAAGAAAAATGTTCCAATAAACAAAATTTACAGAGCCTCTCATCATAAATATTTGCTCCAAGAAATCAACAAGAAAAAGCAGATTTACTCTGGAGTTAATGTGCATTTAAAAAGTCTGTACCACCTAGTCTATCAGGTGATAAAAAGAAGAAAACAAATTACTGTCAATATTATTTTCCTGGAAATGTTTGCTATTTTCGAAATTGGCAGGATGCTTTTTAAAAATTTTTGCTTTTGACTTGTCCCTTTTATTCAGATTTTTACATCTTAATAGATAATTTAGAGCAGAAGTAACTGTGGTATATTACTGGTAAGCTTAGATTAGTTGTTCTAAACTTGAAATCCTTTCATGGAGGCCTGTGGGTTGTTTTCGCATAGGGCAGGGATCTCAAATCCTAACGTGTCACTGGCTTCCGTGGTTGGCAGCAGCAAGCTTGGCTTACAACCATCCAGTCTCAGGAAAGCCTTCCTGCAGCCGGCCAGCCCTTGACTCTCCGGAGTCTGGCAGCAGCTCTAGGAATCCACCTTAACAAAGCACCCTGTAGTCTGTTTGGTTGGTAGACAAAGAAGGATGAGCTGATATTGCTTCCTACCCTGGAGGAGTTCCTGCCTAGATGAAAAGGCAAGAAGATTCCTTATAAGGAAGGCCCAAGCAAAAGAAGAGAAAAGACAAAGAACGTTTCTGGAAAAGCAGATTTAATGAACTGTTAGAATCTGATTAGAGGCTAATGTCCCTTTTAGTGCTTTGTACCAATTTACAGCTGATATACTTTAACCATTTTCCCCACTGGCTGTGATAAACTCATTAGCATAAAAAATGCAAGCTAACCAGAGTCTTTGAAGTTAAAAACTGATAAATCATGAAAACCTGACTGAGTCTGTGTTCCATTTAACACATTTAAAATATCACTATATATTCATGATGGTTTTTCTTTAAATTTTTATCATTCTTGAATAATTCTACACGTGTTAAAGTCCAGATGTACATTTTAGTTTCACGTACAAGTGAAAAAAATAAAACATTCTCAATTTTTTAAGAAATCAAGTTTTTCTGGAAATGTTTCTATGATTTTCCAGAATCTTTCACAGCCACAACTATAATAAACACCATAAATAACAATGTTCACAGCCGGGGAACTAAGCTTCAACTGTTAAACTCTTTCAAATAGTGCAGATTCAATCTGTATAATATGCCTGTTGCAAACAGATGTGAAGCATATTCATCTCTGCATTCATAGATCTAACCCCAATTTTCATAAACAGAAACATTCAACATCACAGCATGCTCCAAACTATCTAGGAAGGTGCATGATTTTTGTATAACACATGGTAATTATACAGCATTGACAATACAGTCCTTGAAACAAAATATTGATAGATTTATCTCACTGAGCTAAGATCAGATACATATACTCTCAGATGACAGTAGACTTAATGTAATAGGTTCTAATAATTTGGAACTGCTGTCAAACATATCTTGCCATGATCTTAATCAAAACACATCTGCTGTGGAATCAATAGTTCAACTGATTCCCAAGAGATAAATAAAATTACAGTCATCAATTTTAGTAACATGGTATTCTTTGCATATTTATAATGAACATTTGATGTTATACAATCCTCAAGAAATACTTTATGTATGCTTACACACTTGTTTCATGAGTGAACTGTACCAATTAATGAAAAATTATCCAACAGTTAGTTGGCTGTTGACCAATTCCATGTACACTGGATGAGAAGGGTACTCTTGATATCCCATTTACCAAATAAGAGTTGGCAACGGCCAGGCGTAGTGGCTCACTCCTGTAATCACAGCACTTTGGGAGGCCGAGAAAGGCAGATCACTTGAGCTCACGAGTTCGAGACCAGCCTGGACAACGTGGTGAAACACTTCTCTACAAAAAATACAAAAATTACCCAGGCATTGTGTTGGGTACCTGTAGTCCTAGCTATTCAGGAGGCTGAAGCAGGAGAATTGCTTGAACCCGGGAAGTGGAGGTTGCTGTGAGCCAAGATTGTGCCACTGCACTCCAGCCTGGGTGACAGAGTGAGACTCTGTCTCAAAAAAAAGAGTTGGGAACACAATAGTCCAGTTGACATTTGCTCCCCCTGTCAAAAACCATATAAGCACAACAGTCATTGATCCCAACATCTAAAAATATTCTGAATGTAATGTACAGCAAAGAAAGGGACTGATCTTCAATGACCAGAACTCATAAAAACATATAATCAGGGTGACTTTCCAGGTCAGCTCCTACAATGTGCCCTCCTAACCTCCCAAGGCAGACTTTTCCTTTCTCTCCTTCTGACCTTGACTCATTTTGCACAACTGGAATAATAAGAAACCAGCTAGTCAATACTCAACAGTCCTAAGCTTTTAAACAAGGTTTCCTGTCATAAGTCAAAAATAACTGCTGGTATTTCTTTTGCTGTTTGTAGATACAGGATATATGATATATTTACTTAAATATACATCCACTTTAAATCTTCATGTTCAGCTACAGGTGATGAGAAATAAGAATATGATGCCCCTGCCCCATGCCCATGTTATGCTAGAAAGTAATGTATGGGACATATGAATGGTCAAGATTCACTGCACAAAGTTGGTTGAGATGCTTTCATAGCAGATTTTTTTTTTTTTTTTTTTTTTGGAGACAGAGTCTTACTCTGTCACCCAGGCTGGAGTACAGTGACATGATTCCAGCTCACTGCAACCTCTGCCTCCCAGGTTCAAGCGATTCTCATGCTTCAGCCTCCCAAGTAGTTGGTATTACAGGCATGCGCCACCACATCTGGCTAATTTTTTCTATTTTTTTGTAGAGATGGGGTTTCACCCAGGCTGGTCTTGAACTCCCGGCCCCATGATCCATCTGAGGCCAGGATCCACTCGACCTCCCAAAGTGCTGGGAATACAGGTGTGAGCCAGCAGGATGGCATAGCAGATTTCTTAAAGGTTTACAATGCAAGTGTACCAACTAGTTAAAAGTAACATGCTGTGGGTACCTCTTCCTACAGAAAAAGCATCAGAATCAGATTACAGAGCAATTAGCCTTTTGCATAAAAAAGATTTCTTAGAGAAGTCAACTTCTCTCACCTCTACCCTAACAACAACAAACATCAGTAACAACAGCAATTTTTTTCAAGCCCTACTGCAGATGTGCCAGTTCCACTAACTAACAGGTTAACAAGTATTCAAAACCGGTTGTGTTCACATATAAGCAAATAAGTGAATTCCTCCCTCTCTCTGGGTAAGGGTTATAAACCTAATAGATTGAACTCATGTTTAGGTTATTATTTCAGTTGTCTACTGCTATGCAACAAATCACACAGTGGTGTGAAACAACAATCATTTTATCATTATCTTGGTAACAAAAATAATACAGATATTTGCATATTTGCTGTGAGCCAGAGCCATGTGCTGAGACTTGTGCATACAGCTGCTCATTTAATCCTCACTGCAACCCAAGAGGTTGATGCTGTATTATCTGATGTTGAGGCATCTGAGACACAGGAGGTTAAATTGCCCAAGGCCACACAATTAGTAAGCAATACAGCTGTGTTCCAAACCAATGAGTCTGACGCCAAGCCAACACTCTTAACAACTACACTCGGTATGTACCTACCTGTCCACCCACTTAGCTTTCTCTGTATCAATACACACTCCTAACATAACAGAAAAACTATGAACACTTTATTGAAGGTCCCAACAGAGACACTCTGGAATCTCAGTAACAGCTCCTCCCTGAGCTGAGCTAACTTAGTTATGGAACTAAAATGTGGAACTTGTGGTCACCGGTGAGTAGCAACAATTTGGAGAATCAGCCTCTGGTTTCAAAGCTATTTCAAAGCTATTAATATTTTTTTCCCTTTAAGTCAAATTTTCCACATATTTTCTTAACTTGATAAGATTATATGTTTCTCTCCTAAGAATATCTCAAAATTAATTTAGCAAGTAACTTCATCTGCTACCCAGTTTTAAAAAAATATTCTTGTCTTTGGCAGCTCACGCAGTATTTTCACAATGGTTTCATGTACTTTGATGAAACAGTAACTTCACCTTCTACATTTTATACTCAGGACAGATGCCTCTCAGCATTACATTTAATTTATAATGGCTAAGTGCAAAAACATCCTTTTCTCTACTCGTGCTGGTAACTCAGTTTCATAGAGGGCATATGACTAATGAAAGTACCAGAAGTGGGACAAAATAAACATCCCTTCAAACACAGACTTTGCCATTCTAGCCCGGCCTTGCATCTTACATTCTTTTGCATATTGGGAGAATGGATATCAATGTCAATAACTGTATTTTATTAACAGAAGTAAGAGCCAAAACCATAGGCCTATTGGGACTCTCAGCTGAAATCTCCTTCATGTTTCAATGATCCAAATTACATTATTCTGAAATATTTGTTTTCAGTTTCAAAAACAGAATTCTTCCATTAAAATCCTCATGTTGAAGCACATGGAACGGTGTCTCTCCTAAGGATTAGTAAAATTGTATATGTAATGCAGCAATTTACGTTTTCCTAATAGCAATGATCAGTCTGTTTCCTATGTTGGTAAAATGCTAAACTATCATAACAATGTACAGTCTATACTAATATTAAAAAAATATATTTCCTATTAGTGATAGTTGCTGAACTTAGCCATGAAAAGCAGATGTTCTTATTCAAGTTGCAAATGGATGCTTTTCAAAACGGCAACCAATCCAATACAAACTGGGAACCAAAATTTACTACTGGCATTTCCAAACGTCCTTGATACCTTTTTTTAAATTGCAACTGATGTACGCCTACTTTCCTTTGTTCATTGGGCAGAGGATGGTTAAAATGACATCTGAGCTTCCAAATAACTCTTTCCACCCCAGCATTTATTCAAATTGTAATAGAAAAGCATTTCTGTCATTTGCACTCTGAAAAACTGCACACACTTGGGGGTTGTGAGTTGGCTAAATCTTTCCTTAAATATGTAGTGAAGCCCTCTACTCTGCTCATCATTCCATTCCATATGCACCACAGTCATTAACCATGGATAAGAGGAGTGGTCAGAAAGCAAGATTGCAGCAAAGAGAAATCTGAACCCATCACCAACCAAACCCTAGAGACGAGGGCAAAACTTCAGTTTGGCTGAACAGGTATTAACATTATGAGGAGAGATCCAACATGTGGAGGCAGGTATTAGGGTAGACATGGACTTACAAGTGGGTTTGGTGTCCGATAAAGATGAGAATTGAGCTCTGTCCTGGAAAAGGAAGCCAGAAAAAAGATCCTCTCTAAGAGACAAGGTTAGCAAAAACTAATTCTCAGGACCGACCCCCAACAGTCCAGAGCTAGGAAATGGGAGCAGAGAGAAATCAGAAAGCTAGGCAGGTGCCCCAGTCCATGATGCCAGGCCTCCTTTCCTGGGTACATGCCTGGACACAGAAGCCAGGCAGCATGAGCCTGGGCAGAAGGGCCAATGCAGTTCACGGGCCTCACAGACAACCAAGAAGTACATTTTCAATACAACCACAATATGTTCACAAGGATCCCTAATTTTACAAGTTATACCAGTTATAATAACAATAACGTTTATTAAACACTTGTACCAAGGGTTGTTTCACGTGCTTTACATTCACGGCATCATTCATTTGTACACTGATTCATTCACAATATGCTTACAGAGGGCCAGTCATTGTTCCAGTTATTTAGGATATACCAGTGAGCAACAGAGAGAAAGTTCTGTGGCATTTCATTCTAGACATTTAATCTCACATCAGCTTTTTTTTTTTTT